>NC_064930.1:6675000-7275000 GCF_023897955.1 Schistocerca gregaria | reverse complement strand
AACACTCTGTAGGTCCACAGATTACAGAATGACTCCAGATGTGCTTCGAAAACTACTACTAGTCTCCCAGGAATCGATCATAGCTTAGACAGTTTGAGACATTACTCCCATGGAATAAAAGCCCCATGGTGCCTGTTGTATTCAAAACCGATGCAATTTCCCTGTTTCATCAAAACTCTGAAGGTCCACGGATTGCAGAATGCCTCCAGATGTGCTTCGAAAACTACTACTGGTCTCCCAGGAATCGATCAAAGCATAGACAGTTTGAGATATTACTCCCATGGAATAAAAGCCCCTTGGTGCCTGTTGTATTCAGTACCGGGTCAATATCTGTGTTTCATCAACACTCTGAAGGTACACAGATTACAGAATGCCTCCAGATGTGCTTCGAAAACTACTACTGGACTCCCAGGAATCGATCAAAGCATATACAGTTGGAGACATTACTCCCATGGAATAAAAGCCCCATAGTGCTTGTTGTATTCAATACCGATGCTATATCTGTGTTACATCAACACTCTGAAGGTCCACAGATTACAGAATGCCTCCAGATGTGCTTCGAAAACTACTACTGGTCTCCCAGGAATCGGTCAAATCGTAGACATTTTGAGACATTGCTCCCATGGAATAAAAGCCCCATTTTGCCTGTTGTATTCAATACGAACGCAATATCTGAGTTTCATCAACACTCTGCACGTCCACACATTACAGAATGCCTGCAGATGTGCTT
Organism: Schistocerca gregaria; assembly: GCF_023897955.1. Classification (NCBI taxonomy): domain Eukaryota; kingdom Metazoa; phylum Arthropoda; class Insecta; order Orthoptera; family Acrididae; genus Schistocerca; species Schistocerca gregaria. The sequence goes on along the minus strand of NC_064930.1, from coordinate 7,274,270 downwards.
CGAAAACTACTACTGGTCTCCCAGGAATCGATCAAAGCGTAGACAGTATTAGACATTACTCCCATGGAGAAAAGTGCGCACGGTGAATGTTGTATTAAATCTCGATGCAATTTCCCTGTTTCTTCAGCACTCCGAAGGTCCACAGATTACAGAATGCCTCCAGATGTAATTCGAAAACTACTATTGATCCTCCAGGAATCGATCAAAGCGTAGACAGTTTGAGACATTACTCCCACGCAATAAAAGTCCCATGGTGCTTGTTGTATTCAATACCGATGCAATTTCCCTGTTTCATCAACACTAGGAAGTACCACAGATTACAGAATACCTCCAGAAGTGCTTCGAAACTTACTACTGGTTTCCCAGGAATCGATCAAAGCATAGACAGTTTGAGACATTACTACCATGGAATCAAAGCCCCATGGTGCCTGTTGTATTCAATACCGATGCAATATCTGTGTTTCATCAACACTCTGAAGGTCCACAGATAACAGAATGACTCCATATGTGCTTCGAAAACTACTACCTGTCTCCCAGGAATTGATGAAAACGTAGACAGTTTGAGACATTACTCCCATGGAATAAAAGCCCCATGGTGCCTGTTGTATTCAATACCGATGCAATATCTGTGTTTCATCATCACTCTGAAGCTCCACAGAGTACAGAATGCCTCCAGATGTGCTTCGACAACTACTCCTGGTCTCCCAGGAATCGATCAAAGCATAGACAGTTTGAGACATTACTCCCATGGAATAAAAGCCCCACGATGCCTGTTGTATTCAATACCGATGCAATTTCCCTGTTTCATCAACACTCTGAAGGACCACAGATTACAGAATACCTCCAGATGTGCTTCGAAACCTACTACTGGTTTCCCAGGAATCGATCAAAGCGTAGACAGTTTGAGTCATTACTCCCATGGAATAAATGCCCCACGATGCCTGTTGTATTCAATACCGATGCAATTTCCCTGTTTCTTTAACACTCTGAACGTCCACACATTACAGAATACCTCCTGATGTGCTTCGAAAACTACTACTGGTCTCCCAGGAATCGATCAAAGCATAGACAGTTTGAGACATTACTCCCATGGAATAAAAGCCCCATGGTGACTGTTGTATTCAATACCGATGCAATTTCCCTGTTTCATCAAAACTCTGAAGGTCCACGGATTAAAGAATGCCTCCAGATGTGCTTCGAAAACTACTACTGGTCTCCCAGGAATCGATCAAAGCATAGACAGTTTGAGACATTACGCCCATGGAATAAAGCCCGATAGTGCCTGTTGTATTCAATACCGATGCAATATCTGAGTTTCATCAACACTCTGAACGTCCACACATTACAGAATGCCTCCGAATGTGCGTCGAAAACTACTACTGGTCTCCCAGGAATCGATCAAAGCATAGACAGTTTGAGACATTACTCCCATGGAATAAAAGCCCCACGATGCCTGTTGTATTCAATACCGATGCAATTTCCCTGTTTCATCAACACTCTGAAGGACCACAGATTACAGAATACCTCCAGATGTGCTTCGAAAACTACTACTGGTCTCCCAGGAATCGATCAAAGCATAGACAGTTTGAGACATTACGCCCATGGAATAAAGCCCGATAGTGCCTGTTGTATTCAATACCGATGCAATATCTGTGTTTCATCAACACTCTGAAGGTCCACAGATTACAGAATGCCTCCAGATGTGCTTCGAAAACTACTACTGGTCTCCCAGGAATCGATCAAATCGTAGACATTTTGAGACATTGCTCCCATGGAATAAAAGCCCCATTATGCCTGTTGTATTCAATACCGACGCAATATCTGAGTTTCATCAACACTCTGAACGTCCACACATTACAGAATGCCTCCAGATGTGCGTCGAAAACTACTACTGGTCTCCCAGGAATCGATCAAAGCATAGACAGTTTGAGACATTACTCCCATGGAATAAAAGCCCCATGGTGCCTGTTGTATTCAATACCAATGCAATTTCCCTGTTTCATCAACACTCTGAAGGTCCACATATTTCAGAATGCCTACATATGTGCTTCGAAACTTACTACTGGTTTCAAAGGAATCGATCAAAGCATAGACAGTTTGAACATTAATCCCATGGAATAAAAGACCCATGGTGCCTGTTGTGTTAAATACCGATGCAATATCTGTGATTCATCAACACTCTGAGGGTCCACAGATTACAGAATGCCTCCAGATGTGCTTCGAAAACAACTACTGGTCTCCCAGGAATCGATCAAAGCATACAGATTTTCAGACATTACTCCCATGGAATAAAAGCCCAATTTTGTCTGTTGTATTCAATACCGATGCAATATCTGTGCTTCATCAACACTCTGAAGGTCCACAGATTACAGAATGCCTCCAGATGTGCTTCGAAAACTACTACTGGTCTCCCAGGAATCGAACAAACCATAGACAGTTTGAGACATTACTCCATGGAATAAAAGCCCCATGGTGCCTGTTGTATTCAATACCGATGCAATTTCCCTGTTTCATCAAAACTCTGAAGGTCCACGGATTACAGAATGCCTCCAGATGTGCTTCGAAAACTACTACTGATCTCCCAGTAATTGATGAAAGCGTAGACAGTTTGACACATTACCCCCATGGAGAAAAGTCCGCATACTGCCTGTTGTATTCAATCCCGATTAAATTTCCCTGTTTCATCAACACTCTGAAGGTCCACAGATTGCAGAATGCCTCCAGATGTGCTTCGAAAACTACTATTGGTTTCCCAGGAATCGATCAAAACATAGACAGTTTGAGACAATACTCCCATGGAATAAGAATCCCATGGTGCCTGTTGTATTCAATACCGATGCAATATCTGTGTTTCATCAACACTCTGAAGGACCACAGATTACAGAACGCCTCCAGATGTGCTTCGAAAACTACTACTGGTCTCCCAGGAATTGATCAAATCATAGACCGTTTGAGACATTACTTCCATGGAATAAATGCCCGAAGATGCCTGTTGTATTCAATACTGATGCAATATCTGAATTTCATCAACACTCTGTAGGTCCACAGATTACAGAATGACTCCAGATGTGCTTCGAAAACTACTACTAGTCTCCCAGGAATCGATCATAGCTTAGACAGTTTGAGACATTACTCCCATGGAATAAAAGCCCCATGGTGCCTGTTGTATTCAAAACCGATGCAATTTCCCTGTTTCATCAAAACTCTGAAGGTCCACGGATTGCAGAATGCCTCCAGATGTGCTTCGAAAACTACTACTGGTCTCCCAGGAATCGATCAAAGCATAGACAGTTTGAGATATTACTCCCATGGAATAAAAGCCCCTTGGTGCCTGTTGTATTCAGTACCGGGTCAATATCTGTGTTTCATCAACACTCTGAAGGTACACAGATTACAGAATGCCTCCAGATGTGCTTCGAAAACTACTACTGGACTCCCAGGAATCGATCAAAGCATATACAGTTGGAGACATTACTCCCATGGAATAAAAGCCCCATAGTGCTTGTTGTATTCAATACCGATGCTATATCTGTGTTACATCAACACTCTGAAGGTCCACAGATTACAGAATGCCTCCAGATGTGCTTCGAAAACTACTACTGGTCTCCCAGGAATCGGTCAAATCGTAGACATTTTGAGACATTGCTCCCATGGAATAAAAGCCCCATTTTGCCTGTTGTATTCAATACGAACGCAATATCTGAGTTTCATCAACACTCTGCACGTCCACACATTACAGAATGCCTCCAGATGTGCTTCGAAAACTACTACTGGTCTCCCAGGAATCGATCAAAGCGTAGACAGTATTAGACATTACTCCCATGGAGAAAAGTGCGCACGGTGAATGTTGTATTAAATCTCGATGCAATTTCCCTGTTTCTTCAGCACTCCGAAGGTCCACAGATTACAGAATGCCTCCAGATGTAATTCGAAAACTACTATTGATCCTCCAGGAATCGATCAAAGCGTAGACAGTTTGAGACATTACTCCCACGCAATAAAAGTCCCATGGTGCTTGTTGTATTCAATACCGATGCAATTTCCCTGTTTCATCAACACTAGGAAGTACCACAGATTACAGAATACCTCCAGAAGTGCTTCGAAACTTACTACTGGTTTCCCAGGAATCGATCAAAGCATAGACAGTTTGAGACATTACTACCATGGAATCAAAGCCCCATGGTGCCTGTTGTATTCAATACCGATGCAATATCTGTGTTTCATCAACACTCTGAAGGTCCACAGATAACAGAATGACTCCATATGTGCTTCGAAAACTACTACCTGTCTCCCAGGAATTGATGAAAACGTAGACAGTTTGAGACATTACTCCCATGGAATAAAAGCCCCATGGTGCCTGTTGTATTCAATACCGATGCAATATCTGTGTTTCATCATCACTCTGAAGCTCCACAGAGTACAGAATGCCTCCAGATGTGCTTCGACAACTACTCCTGGTCTCCCAGGAATCGATCAAAGCATAGACAGTTTGAGACATTACTCCCATGGAATAAAAGCCCCACGATGCCTGTTGTATTCAATACCGATGCAATTTCCCTGTTTCATCAACACTCTGAAGGACCACAGATTACAGAATACCTCCAGATGTGCTTCGAAACCTACTACTGGTTTCCCAGGAATCGATCAAAGCGTAGACAGTTTGAGTCATTACTCCCATGGAATAAATGCCCCACGATGCCTGTTGTATTCAATACCGATGCAATTTCCCTGTTTCTTTAACACTCTGAACGTCCACACATTACAGAATACCTCCTGATGTGCTTCGAAAACTACTACTGGTCTCCCAGGAATCGATCAAAGCATAGACAGTTTGAGACATTACTCCCATGGAATAAAAGCCCCATGGTGACTGTTGTATTCAATACCGATGCAATTTCCCTGTTTCATCAAAACTCTGAAGGTCCACGGATTAAAGAATGCCTCCAGATGTGCTTCGAAAACTACAACTGGTCTCCCAGGAATCGATCAAAGCATAGACAGTTTGAGACATTACGCCCATGGAATAAAGCCCGATAGTGCCTGTTGTATTCAATACCGATGCAATATCTGAGTTTCATCAACACTCTGAACGTCCACACATTACAGAATGCCTCCGAATGTGCGTCGAAAACTACTACTGGTCTCCCAGGAATCGATCAAAGCATAGACAGTTTGAGACATTACTCCCATGGAATAAAAGCCCCATGGTGCCTGTTGTATTCAATACCAATGCAATTTCCCTGTTTCATCAAATCTCTGAAGGTCCACGGATTACAGAATGCCTCCAAATGTGCTTCGAAAACTACTACTGGTCTCCCAGGAATCGATCAAAGCATAGACAATTTGAGATATTACACCCATGGAATAAAAGCCCCATGGTGCCTGTTGTATTCAATACCGATGCAATTTCCCTGTTTCATCAACACTCTGAAGGACCACAGATTACAGAATACCTCCAGATGTGCTTCGAAACCTACTACTGGTTTCCCAGGAATCGATCAAAGCGTAGACAGTTTGAGACATTACTCCCATGGAATAAATGCCCCACGATGCCTGTTGTATTCAATACCGATGCAATTTCCCTGTTTCTTCAACACTCTGAAGGTCCAGGGATAACAGAATGCCTCCATATGTGCTTCGAAAACTACTACTTGTCTCCCAGGAATCGATCAAAGCATAGACAGTTTGAGACATTACTCCCATGGAATAAAAGCCCCATGGTGCCTGTTGTATTCAATACCGATGCAATATCTGTGTTTCATCAACACTCTGAAGGTCCACAGATTACAGAATGCCTCCAGATGTGCTTCGAAAACTACTACTGGTCTCCCAGGGATCGATCAAATCATAGACATTTTGAGACATTACTCCCATGGAATAAAAGCCCCATGGTGCCTGTTGTATTCAATACCGGTGCAATTTCTGTGTTTCATCAACAGTCTGAAGGTCCACAGATTACAGAATGCCTCCAGATGTGCTTCGAAAACTACTACTGGTCTCCCAGGAATCGATCAAAGCATAGACATTTTGAGACATTACTCCCACGGAATAAAAGTCCCCATGGTGCTTGTTGTATTCAATACCGATGCCATATCTGTCTTTCATCAACACTCTGAACGTCCACAGATTACAGAATGCCACCAGATGTGCTTCGGAAACTACTATTGGTCTCCCAGGAATCGATCAAAGCATAGACATTTTGAGACATTACTCCCATGGAATAAAAGCCCCATGGTGCCTGTTGTATTCAATACCGGTGCAATTTCTGTGTTTCATCAACAGTCTGAAGGTCCACAGATTACAGAATGCCTCCAGATGTGCTTCGAAAACTACTACTGGTCTCCCAGGAATCGATCAAAGCATAGACATTTTGAGACATTACTCCCACGGAATAAAAGTCCCCATGGTGCTTGTTGTATTCAATACCGATGCCATATCTGTCTTTCATCAACACTCTGAACGTCCACAGATTACAGAATGCCACCAGATGTGCTTCGGAAACTACTATTGGTCTCCCAGGAATCGATCAAAGCATAGACATTTTGAGACATTACTCCCATGGAATAAAAGCCCCATGGTGCCTGTTGTATTCAATACCGATGCAATATCTGTGTTTCATCAACACTCTGAACGTCCACAGATTAGAGAATGCCTCCAAATGTGCTTCGAAAACTACTACTGGTCTCCCAGGAATCGGTCAAATCGTAGACATTTTGAGACATTGCTCCCATGGAATAAAAGCCCCATTTTGCCTGTTGTATTCAATACGAACGCAATATCTGAGTTTCATCAACACTCTGCACGTCCACACATTACAGAATGCCTGCAGATGTGCTTCGAAAACTACTACTGGTCTCCCAGGAATCGATCAAAGCGTAGACAGTATTAGACATTACTCCCATGGAGAAAAGTGCGCACGGTGAATGTTGTATTAAATCTCGATGCAATTTCCCTGTTTCTTCAGCACTCCGAAGGTCCACAGATTACAGAATGCCTCCAGATGTAATTCGAAAACTACTATTGATCCTCCAGGAATCGATCAAAGCGTAGACAGTTTGAGACATTACTCCCACGCAATAAAAGTCCCATGGTGCTTGTTGTATTCAATACCGATGCAATTTCCCTGTTTCATCAACACTAGGAAGTACCACAGATTACAGAATACCTCCAGAAGTGCTTCGAAACTTACTACTGGTTTCCCAGGAATCGATCAAAGCATAGACAGTTTGAGACATTACTACCATGGAATCAAAGCCCCATGGTGCCTGTTGTATTCAATACCGATGCAATATCTGTGTTTCATCAACACTCTGAAGGTCCACAGATAACAGAATGACTCCATATGTGCTTCGAAAACTACTACCTGTCTCCCAGGAATTGATGAAAACGTAGACAGTTTGAGACATTACTCCCATGGAATAAAAGCCCCATGGTGCCTGTTGTATTCAATACCGATGCAATATCTGTGTTTCATCATCACTCTGAAGCTCCACAGAGTACAGAATGCCTCCAGATGTGCTTCGACAACTACTCCTGGTCTCCCAGGAATCGATCAAAGCATAGACAGTTTGAGACATTACTCCCATGGAATAAAAGCCCCACGATGCCTGTTGTATTCAATACCGATGCAATTTCCCTGTTTCATCAACACTCTGAAGGACCACAGATTACAGAATACCTCCAGATGTGCTTCGAAACCTACTACTGGTTTCCCAGGAATCGATCAAAGCGTAGACAGTTTGAGTCATTACTCCCATGGAATAAATGCCCCACGATGCCTGTTGTATTCAATACCGATGCAATTTCCCTGTTTCTTTAACACTCTGAACGTCCACACATTACAGAATACCTCCTGATGTGCTTCGAAAACTACTACTGGTCTCCCAGGAATCGATCAAAGCATAGACAGTTTGAGACATTACTCCCATGGAATAAAAGCCCCATGGTGACTGTTGTATTCAATACCGATGCAATTTCCCTGTTTCATCAAAACTCTGAAGGTCCACGGATTAAAGAATGCCTCCAGATGTGCTTCGAAAACTACTACTGGTCTCCCAGGAATCGATCAAAGCATAGACAGTTTGAGACATTACGCCCATGGAATAAAGCCCGATAGTGCCTGTTGTATTCAATACCGATGCAATATCTGAGTTTCATCAACACTCTGAACGTCCACACATTACAGAATGCCTCCGAATGTGCGTCGAAAACTACTACTGGTCTCCCAGGAATCGATCAAAGCATAGACAGTTTGAGACATTACTCCCATGGAATAAAAGCCCCATGGTGCCTGTTGTATTCAATACCAATGCAATTTCCCTGTTTCATCAAATCTCTGAAGGTCCACGGATTACAGAATGCCTCCAAATGTGCTTCGAAAACTACTACTGGTCTCCCAGGAATCGATCAAAGCATAGACAATTTGAGATATTACACCCATGGAATAAAAGCCCCATGGTGCCTGTTGTATTCAATACCGATGCAATTTCCCTGTTTCATCAACACTCTGAAGGACCACAGATTACAGAATACCTCCAGATGTGCTTCGAAACCTACTACTGGTTTCCCAGGAATCGATCAAAGCGTAGACAGTTTGAGACATTACTCCCATGGAATAAATGCCCCACGATGCCTGTTGTATTCAATACCGATGCAATTTCCCTGTTTCTTCAACACTCTGAAGGTCCAGGGATAACAGAATGCCTCCATATGTGCTTCGAAAACTACTACTTGTCTCCCAGGAATCGATCAAAGCATAGACAGTTTGAGACATTACTCCCATGGAATAAAAGCCCCATGGTGCCTGTTGTATTCAATACCGATGCAATATCTGTGTTTCATCAACACTCTGAAGGTCCACAGATTACAGAATGCCTCCAGATGTGCTTCGAAAACTACTACTGGTCTCCCAGGGATCGATCAAATCATAGACATTTTGAGACATTACTCCCATGGAATAAAAGCCCCATGGTGCCTGTTGTATTCAATACCGGTGCAATTTCTGTGTTTCATCAACAGTCTGAAGGTCCACAGATTACAGAATGCCTCCAGATGTGCTTCGAAAACTACTACTGGTCTCCCAGGAATCGATCAAAGCATAGACATTTTGAGACATTACTCCCACGGAATAAAAGTCCCCATGGTGCTTGTTGTATTCAATACCGATGCCATATCTGTCTTTCATCAACACTCTGAACGTCCACAGATTACAGAATGCCACCAGATGTGCTTCGGAAACTACTATTGGTCTCCCAGGAATCGATCAAAGCATAGACATTTTGAGACATTACTCCCATGGAATAAAAGCCCCATGGTGCCTGTTGTATTCAATACCGATGCAATATCTGTGTTTCATCAACACTCTGAACGTCCACAGATTAGAGAATGCCTCCAAATGTGCTTCGAAAACTACTACTGGTCTCCCAGGAATCGATTAAAGCATAGACATTTTGAGAAATTACTCCCATGGAATAAAAGCCCCATGGTGCCTGTTGTATTCAATACCGATGCAATATCTGTGTTTCATCAACACTCTGAAGGTCCACAGATTACAGAACGCCTCCAGATGTGCTTCGAAAACTACTACTGGTCTCCCAGGAATCGATCAAAGCATAGACAGTTTGAGACATTACGCCCATGGAATAAAGCCCGATAGTGCCTGTTGTATTCAATACCGATGCAATATCTGTGTTTCATCAACACTCTGAAGGTCCACAGATTACAGAATGCCTCCAGATGTGCTTCGAAAACTACTACTGGTCTCCCAGGAATCGATCAAATCGTAGACATTTTGAGACATTGCTCCCATGGAATAAAAGCCCCATTTTGCCTGTTGTATTCAATACCGACGCAATATCTGAGTTTCATCAACACTCTGAACGTCCACACATTACAGAATGCCTCCAGATGTGCGTCGAAAACTACTACTGGTCTCCCAGGAATTGATCAAAGCATAGACAGTTTGAGACATTACTCCCATGGAATAAAAGCCCCATGGTGCCTGTTGTATTCAATACCAATGCAATTTCCCTGTTTCATCAACACTCTGAAGGTCCACAGATTACAGAATGCCTACATATGTGCTTCGAAACTTACTACTGGTTTCAAAGGAATCGATCAAAGCATAGACAGTTTGAACATTAATCCCATGGAATAAAAGACCCATGGTGCCTGTTGTGTTAAATACCGATGCAATATCTGTGATTCATCAACACTCTGAGGGTCCACAGATTACAGAATGCCTCCAGATGTGCTTCGAAAACAACTACTGGTCTCCCAGGAATCGATCAAAGCATACAGATTTTCAGACATTACTCCCATGGAATAAAAGCCCAATTTTGTCTGTTGTATTCAATACCGATGCAATATCTGTGCTTCATCAACACTCTGAAGGTCCACAGATTACAGAATGCCTCCAGATGTACTTCGAAAACTACTACTGGCCACCCAGGAATCGAACAAACCATAGACAGTTTGAGACATTACTCCATGGAATAAAAGCCCCATGGTGCCTGTTGTATTCAATACCGATGCAATTTCCCTGTTTCATCAAAACTCTGAAGGTCCACGGATTACAGAATGCCTCCAGATGTGCTTCGAAAACTACTACTGATCTCCCAGTAATTGATGAAAGCGTAGACAGTTTGACACATTACCCCCATGGAGAAAAGTCCGCATACTGCCTGTTTATTCAATCCCGATTAAATTTCCCTGTTTCATCAACACTCTGAAGGTCCACAGATTGCAGAATGCCTCCAGATGTGCTTCGAAAACTACTACTGGTCTCTCAGATATCGATCAAAGAGTAGACAAATTGAGACATTACTCCCATGGAATAAAAGTCCCCATGGTGTTCTTTGTATTCAGTAACGATGCAATTTCCCTGTTTCATCAACACTCTGAACGTCCACAAATTACACAATGCCTCCAGATGTGCTTCGAATACTACTATTGGTTTCCCAGGAATCGATCAAAGCATAGACAGTTTGAGACAATACTCCCATGGAATAAGAATCCCATGGTGCTGTTGTATTCAATACCGATGCAATATCTGTGTTTCATCAACACTCTGAAGGACCACAGATTACAGAACGCCTCCAGATGTGCTTCGAAAACTACTACTGGTCTCCCAGGAATCGATCAAAGCATAGACAGTTTGAGATATTATTCCCATGGAATAAAAGCCCCTTGGTGCCTGTTGTATTCAGTACCGGGTCAATATCTGTGTTTCATCAACACTCTGAAGGTACACAGATTACAGAATGCCTCCAGATGTGCTTCGAAAACTACTACTGGACTCCCAGGAATCGATCAAAGCATATACAGTTGGAGACATTACTCCCATGGAATAAAAGCCCCATAGTGCTTGTTGTATTCAATACCGATGCAATATCTGTGTTACATCAACACTCTGAAGGTCCACAGATTACAGAATGCCTCCAGATGTGCTTCGAAAACTACTACTGGTCTCCCAGGAATCGGTCAAATCGTAGACATTTTGAGACATTGCTCCCATGGAATAAAAGCCCCATTTTGCCTGTTGTATTCAATACGAACGCAATATCTGACTTTCATCAACACTCTGCACGTCCACACATTACAGAATGCCTGCAGATGTGCTTCGAAAACTACTACTGGTCTCCCAGAAATCGATCAAATCATAGACAGTTTGAGACATTACTCCCATGGAATAAAAGCCCCATGGTGCCTGTTGTATTCAATACCGATGCAATTTCCCTGTTTCATCAACACTCTGAAGGACCACAGATTACAGAATACGGTCAGATGTGCTTCGAAACCTACTACTGGTCTCCCAGGAATCGATCAAAGCGTAGACAGTATTAGACATTACTCCCATGGAGAAAAGTGCGCATGGTGAATGTTGTATTAAATCTCGATGCAATTTCCCTGTTTCTTCAGCACTCCGAAGGTCCACAGATTACAGAATGCCTCCAGATGTGATACGAAAACTACTATTGATCCTCCAGGAATCGATCAAAGCGTAGACAGTTTGAGACATTACTCCCACGCAATAAAAGTCCCATGGTGCTTGTTGTATTCAATACCGATGCAATTTCCCTGTTTCATCAACACTAGGAAGTACCACAGATTACAGAATACCTCCAGAAGTGCTTCGAAACTTACTACTGGTTTCCCAGGAATCGATCAAAGCATAGACAGTTTGAGACATTACTACCATGGAATCAAACCCCATGGTGCCTGTTGTATTCAATACCGATGCAATATCTGTGTTTCATCAACACTCTGAAGGTCCACAGATAACAGAATGACTCCATATGTGCTTCGAAAACTACTACCTGTCTCCCAGGAATTGATGAAAACGTAGACAGTTTGAGACATTACTCCCATGGAATAAAAGCCCCATGGTGCCTGTTGTATTCAGTACCGATGCAATATCTGTGGTTCATCATCACTCTGAAGGTCCACAGAGTACAGAATGCCTCCAGATGTGCTTCGACAACTACTCCTGGTCTCCCAGGAATCGATCAAAGCATAGACAGTTTGAGACATTACTCCCATGGAATAAAAGCCCCACGATGCCTGTTGTATTCAATACCGATGCAATTTCCCTGTTTCTTCAACACTCTGAAGGTCCACAGATAACAGAATGCCTCCATATGTGCTTCGAAAACTACTACTCGTCCCAAAGGAATCGATGAAAACGTAGACAGTTTGAGACATTACTACCATGGAATCAAACCCCATGGTGCCTGTTGTATTCAATACCGATGCAATATCTGTGTTTCATCAACACTCTGAAGGTCCACAGATAACAGAATGACTCCATATGTGCTTCGAAAACTACTACCTGTCTCCCAGGAATTGATGAAAACGTAGACAGTTTGAGACATTACTCCCATGGAATAAAAGCCCCATGGTGCCTGTTGTATTCAATACCGATGCAATATCTGTGTTTCATCAACACTCTGAAGGACCACAGATTACAGAATGCCTCCAGATGTGCTTCGAAACCTACTACTGGTTTCCCAGGAACCGATCAAAGCATAGACAGTTTGAGACAATACTCTCATGGAATAAAATCCCCATGGTGCCTGTTGTATTCAATACCGATGCAATTTCCCTGTTTCTTCAACACTCTGAAGGTCCACAGATAACAGAATGCCTCCATATGTGTTTGGAAAACTACTACTTGTCTCCCAGGAATCGATGAAAGCATAGACAGTTTGAGACATTACTCCCATGGAATAAAAGCCCCATGGTGCCTGTTGTATTCAATACCGATGCAATATCTGTGTTTCATCAACACTCTGAAGGTCCACAGATTACAGAATGTTTCCAGATGTGCTTCGAAAACTACTACTGGTCTTCCAGGAATCGATCAAAGCGTAGACAGTATTAGACATTACTCCCATGGAGAAAAGTGTGCATGGTGAATGTTGTATATAATCTCGATGCAATTTCCCTGCTTCATCAGCACTCCGAAGGTCCACAGATTACAGAATGCCTCCAGATGTGATTCGAAAACTACTATTGATCCTCCAGGAATCGATCAAAAAGTAGACAGTTTGAGACATTACTCCCACGCAATAAAACTCCCATGGTCCTTGTTGTATTGAATACCGATGCAATTTCCCTGTTTCATCAACACTCTGAATTACCACAGATTACAGAATACGTCCAGATGTGCTTCGAAACCTACTACTGGTCTCCCAGGAATCGTTCAAAGCGTAGACAGTATTAGACATTACTCCCATGGAGAAAAGTGCGCATGGTGAATGTTGTATTAAATCTCGATGCAATTTCCCTGTTTCATCAGCACTCCGAAGGTCCACAGATTACAGAATGCCTCCAGATGTGATTCGAAAGCTACTATTGATCCTCCAAAAATTCGATCAAAGCGTAGACAGTTTGAGACATTACTCCCACGCAATAAAAGTCCCATGGTGCTTGTTGTATTCAATACCGATGCAATTTCCCTGTTTCATCAACACTCTGAAGGACCACAGATTACAGAATACCTCCAGATGTGCTTCGAAACTTAATAATGGTTTCCCAGGAATCGATCAAAGCATAGACAGTTTGAGACAATACTCCCATGGAATAAGAATCCCATGGTGCCTGTTGTATTCAATACCGATGCAATATCTGTGTTTCATCAACACTCTGAAGGACCACAGATTACAGAACGCCTCCAGATGTGCTTCGAAAACTACTACTGGTCTCCCAGGAATTGATCAAATCATAGACCGTTTGAGACATTACTTCCATGGAATAAATGCCCGAAGATGCCTGTGTTATTCAATACTGATGCAATATCTGAATTTCATCAACACTCTGTAGGTCCACAGATTACAGAATGACTCCAGATGTGCTTCGAAAACTACTACTGGTCTCCCAGGAATCGATCATAGCTTAGACAGTTTGAGACATTACTCCCATGGAATAAAAGCCCCATGGTGCCTGTTGTATTCAAAACCGATGCAATTTCCCTGTTTCATCAAAACTCTGAAGGTCCACGGATTGCAGAATGCCTCCAGATGTGCTTCGAAAACTACTACTGGTCTCCCAGGAATCGATCAAAGCATAGACAGTTTGAGATATTACTCCCATGGAATAAAAGCCCCTTGGTGCCTGTTGTATTCAGTACCGGGTCAATATCTGTGTTTCATCAACACTCTGAAGGTACACAGATTACAGAATGCCTCCAGATGTGCTTCGAAAACTACTACTGGACTCCCAGGAATCGATCAAAGCATATACAGTTGGAGAAATTACTCCCATGGAATAAAAGCCCCATAGTGCTTGTTGTATTCAATACCGATGCAATATCTGTGTTACATCAACACTCTGAAGGTCCACAGATTACAGAATGCCTCCAGATGTGCTTCGAAAACTACTACTGGTCTCCCAGGAATCGGTCAAATCGTAGACATTTTGAGACATTGCTCCCATGGAATAAAAGCCCCATTTTGCCTGTTGTATTCAATACGAACGCAATATCTGAGTTTCATCAACACTCTGCACGTCCACACATTACAGAATGCCTGCAGATGTGCTTCGAAAACTACTACTGGTCTCCCAGAAATCGATCAAATCATAGACAGTTTGAGACATTACTCCCATGGAATAAAAGCCCCATGGTGCCTGTTGTATTCAATACCGATGCAATATCTGTGTTTCATCAACACTCTGAAGGACCACAGATTACAGAATGCCTCCAGATGTGCTTCGAAACCTACTACTGGTTTCCCAGGAACCGATCAAAGCATAGACAGTTTGAGACATTACTCTCATGGAATAAAATCCCCATGGTGCCTGTTGTATTCAATACCGATGCAATTTCCCTGTTTCTTCAACACTCTGAAGGTCCACAGATAACAGAATGCCTCCATATGTGTTTGGAAAACTACTACTTGTCTCCCAGGAATCGATGAAAGCATAGACAGTTTGAGACATTACTCCCATGGAATAAAAGCCCCATGGTGCCTGTTGTATTCAATACCGATGCAATATCTGTGTTTCATCAACACTCTGAAGGTCCACAGATTACAGAATGCTTCCAGATGTGCTTCGAAAACTACTCCTGGTCTCCCAGGAATTGATCAAAGCATAGACAGTATGAGACATTACTCCCATGGAATAAAAGCCCCACGATTCCTTGTTGAATTCAATACCGATGCAATTTCTCTGATTCTTCAACACTCTGAAGGTCCACAGATAACAGAATGCCTCCATATGTGCTTCGAAAACTACTACTTGTCTCCCAGGAATCGATGAAAGCATAGACAGTTTGAGACATTACTCCCATGGAATAAAAGCCCCATGGTGCCTGTTGTATTCAATACCGATGCAATATCTGTGTTTCATCAACACTCTGAAGGTCCACAGATTACAGAATGTTTCCAGATGTGCTTCGAAAACTACTACTGGTCTTCCAGGAATCGATCAAAGCGTAGACAGTATTAGACATTACTCCCATGGAGAAAAGTGTGCATGGTGAATGTTGTATATAATCTCGATGCAATTTCCCTGCTTCATCAGCACTCCGAAGGTCCACAGATTACAGAATGCCTCCAGATGTGATTCGAAAACTACTATTGATCCTCCAGGAATCGATCAAAAAGTAGACAGTTTGAGACATTACTCCCACGCAATAAAACTCCCATGGTCCTTGTTGTATTGAATACCGATGCAATTTCCCTGTTTCATCAACACTCTGAATTACCACAGATTACAGAATACGTCCAGATGTGCTTCGAAACCTACTACTGGTCTCCCAGGAATCGTTCAAAGCGTAGACAGTATTAGACATTACTCCCATGGAGAAAAGTGCGCATGGTGAATGTTGTATTAAATCTCGATGCAATTTCCCTGTTTCATCAGCACTCCGAAGGTCCACAGATTACAGAATGCCTCCAGATGTGATTCGAAAACTAATATTGATCCTCCAAAAATTCGATCAAAGCGTAGACAGTTTGAGACATTACTCCCACGCAATAAAAGTCCCATGGTGCTTGTTGTATTCAATACCGATGCAATTTCCCTGTTTCATCAACACTCTGAAGGACCACAGATTACAGAATACCTCCAGATGTGCTTCGAAACTTAATAATGGTTTCCCAGGAATCGATCAAAGCATAGACAGTTTGAGACATTACTACCATGGAATTAAAGCCCCATGGTGCCTGTTGTATTCAATACCGATGCAATATCTGTGTTTCATCAACACTCTGAAGGTCCACAGATAACAGAATGCCTCCATATGTGCTTCGAAAACTACTACTTGTCTCCCAGGAATTAATGAATGCGTAGTCAGTTTGAGACATTACTCCCATGGAATAAAAGCACCATGGTGCCTGTTGTATTCAATACCGATGCAATATCTGTGTTTCATCAACACTCTGAAGGTCCACAGATTACAGAATGCCTCCAGATGTGCTTCATAAACTACTGCTGGTCTCCCAGGAATCCATTAAAGCATAGACAGTTTGAGACATTACTCCCATGGAATAAAAGCCCCACGATGCCTGTTGTATTCAATACCGATGCAATCTCCCTGTTTCTTCAACACTCTGAAGGTCCACAGATAACAGAATGCCTCCATATGTGCTTCGAAAACTACTACTTGTCTCAAAGGAATCGATGAAAGCGTAAACAGTTTGAGACATTACTCCCATGGAATAAAAGCCCCATGGTGCCTGTTGTATTCAATACCGATGCAATATCTGTGTTTCATCAACACTCTAAAGGACCACAGATTACAGAATACCTCCAGATGTGCTTCGAAACCTACTACTGGTTTCCCAGGAATCGATCAAAGCATAGACAGTTTGAGACATTACTCTCATGGAATAATAGCCCCATGGTGCCTGTTGTATTCAATACCGATGCAATTTCCCTGTTTCTTCAACACTCTGAAGGTCCACAGATAACAGAATGCCTCCATATGTGCTTCGAAAACTACTACTTGTCTCCCAGGAATCGATGAAAGCGTAGACAGTTTGAGACATTACTCTCATGGAATAAAATCCCCATGGTGCCTGTTGTATTCAATACCGATGCAATTTCCCTGTTTCTTCAACACTCTGAAGGTCCACAGATAACAGAATGCCTCCATATGTGTTTGGAAAACTACTACTTGTCTCCCAGGAATCGATGAAAGCATAGACAGTTTGAGACATTACTCCCATGGAATAAAAGCCCCATGGTGCCTGTTGTATTCAATACCGATGCAATATCTGTGTTTCATCAACACTCTGAAGGTCCACAGATTACAGAATGCTTCCAGATGTGCTTCGAAAACTACTCCTGGTCTCCCAGGAATTGATCAAAGCATAGACAGTATGAGACATTACTCCCATGGAATAAAAGCCCCATGGTGCCTGTTGTATTCAATACCGATGCAATATCTGTGTTTCATCAACACTCTGAAGGTCCACAGATTACAGAATGTTTCCAGATGTGCTTCGAAAACTACTACTGGTCTTCCAGGAATCGATCAAAGCGTAGACAGTATTAGACATTACTCCCATGGAGAAAAGTGTGCATGGTGAATGTTGTATATAATCTCGATGCAATTTCCCTGCTTCATCAGCACTCCGAAGGTCCACAGATTACAGAATGCCTCCAGATGTGATTCGAAAACTACTATTGATCCTCCAGGAATCGATCAAAAAGTAGACAGTTTGAGACATTACTCCCACGCAATAAAACTCCCATGGTCCTTGTTGTATTGAATACCGATGCAATTTCCCTGTTTCATCAACACTCTGAATTACCACAGATTACAGAATACGTCCAGATGTGCTTCGAAACCTACTACTGGTCTCCCAGGAATCGTTCAAAGCGTAGACAGTATTAGACATTACTCCCATGGAGAAAAGTGCGCATGGTGAATGTTGTATTAAATCTCGATGCAATTTCCCTGTTTCATCAGCACTCCGAAGGTCCACAGATTACAGAATGCCTCCAGATGTGATTCGAAAGCTACTATTGATCCTCCAAAAATTCGATCAAAGCGTAGACAGTTTGAGACATTACTCCCACGCAATAAAAGTCCCATGGTGCTTGTTGTATTCAATACCGATGCAATTTCCCTGTTTCATCAACACTCTGAAGGACCACAGATTACAGAATACCTCCAGATGTGCTTCGAAACTTAATAATGGTTTCCCAGGAATCGATCAAAGCATAGACAGTTTGAGACAATACTCCCATGGAATAAGAATCCCATGGTGCCTGTTGTATTCAATACCGATGCAATATCTGTGTTTCATCAACACTCTGAAGGACCACAGATTACAGAACGCCTCCAGATGTGCTTCGAAAACTACTACTGGTCTCCCAGGAATTGATCAAATCATAGACCGTTTGAGACATTACTTCCATGGAATAAATGCCCGAAGATGCCTGTGTTATTCAATACTGATGCAATATCTGAATTTCATCAACACTCTGTAGGTCCACAGATTACAGAATGACTCCAGATGTGCTTCGAAAACTACTACTGGTCTCCCAGGAATCGATCATAGCTTAGACAGTTTGAGACATTACTCCCATGGAATAAAAGCCCCATGGTGCCTGTTGTATTCAAAACCGATGCAATTTCCCTGTTTCATCAAAACTCTGAAGGTCCACGGATTGCAGAATGCCTCCAGATGTGCTTCGAAAACTACTACTGGTCTCCCAGGAATCGATCAAAGCATAGACAGTTTGAGATATTACTCCCATGGAATAAAAGCCCCTTGGTGCCTGTTGTATTCAGTACCGGGTCAATATCTGTGTTTCATCAACACTCTGAAGGTACACAGATTACAGAATGCCTCCAGATGTGCTTCGAAAACTACTACTGGACTCCCAGGAATCGATCAAAGCATATACAGTTGGAGAAATTACTCCCATGGAATAAAAGCCCCATAGTGCTTGTTGTATTCAATACCGATGCAATATCTGTGTTACATCAACACTCTGAAGGTCCACAGATTACAGAATGCCTCCAGATGTGCTTCGAAAACTACTACTGGTCTCCCAGGAATCGGTCAAATCGTAGACATTTTGAGACATTGCTCCCATGGAATAAAAGCCCCATTTTGCCTGTTGTATTCAATACGAACGCAATATCTGAGTTTCATCAACACTCTGCACGTCCACACATTACAGAATGCCTGCAGATGTGCTTCGAAAACTACTACTGGTCTCCCAGAAATCGATCAAATCATAGACAGTTTGAGACATTACTCCCATGGAATAAAAGCCCCATTGTGCCTGTTGTATTCAATACCGATGCAATTTCCCTGTTTCATCAACACTCTGAAGGACCACAGATTACAGAATACGGTCAGATGTGCTTCGAAACCTACTACTGGTCTCCCAGGAATCGATCAAAGCGTAGACAGTATTACACATTACTCCCATGGAGAAAAGTGCGCATGGTGAATGTTGTATTAAATCTCGATGCAATTTCCCTGTTTCTTCAGCACTCCGAAGGTCCACAGATTACAGAATGCCTCCAGATGTGATTCGAAAACTACTATTGATCCTCCAGGAATCGATCAAAGCGTAGACAGTTTGAGACATTACTCCCACGCAATAAAAGTCCCATGGTGCTTGTTGTATTCAATACCGATGCAATTTCCCTGTTTCATCAACACTAGGAAGTACCACAGATTACAGAATACCTCCAGAAGTGCTTCGAAACTTACTACTGGTTTCCCAGGAATCGATCAAAGCATAGACAGTTTGAGACATTACTACCATGGAATCAAAGCCCCATGGTGCCTGTTGTATTCAATACCGATGCAATATCTGTGTTTCATCAACACTCTGAAGGTCCACAGATAACAGAATGACTCCATATGTGCTTCGAAAACTACTACCTGTCTCCCAGGAATTGATGAAAACGTAGACAGTTTGAGACATTACTCCCATGGAATAAAAGCCCCATGGTGCCTGTTGTATTCAATACCGATGCAATATCTGTGTTTCATCATCACTCTGAAGGTCCACAGAGTACAGAATGCCTCCAGATGTGCTTCGACAACTACTCCTGGTCTCCCAGGAATCGATCAAAGCATAGACAGTTTGAGACATTACTCCCATGGAATAAAAGCCCCACGATGCCTGTTGTATTCAATACCGATGCAATTTCCCTGTTTCTTCAACACTCTGAAGGTCCACAGATAAGAGAATGCCTCCATATGTGCTTCGACAACTACTCCTGGTCTCCCAGGAATCGATCAAAGCATAGACAGTTTGAGACATTACTCCCATGGAATAAAAGCCCCATGGTGCCTGTTGTATTCAATACCGATGCAATATCTGTGTTTCATCAACACTCTGAAGGACCACAGATTACAGAATGCCTCCAGATGTGCTTCGAAACCTACTACTGGTTTCCCAGGAACCGATCAAAGCATAGACAGTTTGAGACATTACTCTCATGGAATAAAATCCCCATGGTGCCTGTTGTATTCAATACCGATGCAATTTCCCTGTTTCTTCAACACTCTGAAGGTCCACAGATAACAGAATGCCTCCATATGTGTTTGGAAAACTACTACTTGTCTCCCAGGAATCGATGAAAGCATAGACAGTTTGAGACATTACTCCCATGGAATAAAAGCCCCATGGTGCCTGTTGTATTCAATACCGATGCAATATCTGTGTTTCATCATCACTCTGAAGGTCCACAGAGTACAGAATGCCTCCAGATGTGCTTCGAAAACTACTCCTGGTCTCCCAGGAATTGATCAAAGCATAGACAGTATGAGACATTACTCCCATGGAATAAAAGCCCCACGATTCCTTGTTGAATTCAATACCGATGCAATTTCTCTGATTCTTCAACACTCTGAAGGTCCACAGATAACAGAATGCCTCCATATGTGCTTCGAAAACTACTACTTGTCTCCCAGGAATCGATGAAAGCATAGACAGTTTGAGACATTACTCCCATGGAATAAAAGCCCCATGGTGCCTGTTGTATTCAATACCGATGCAATATCTGTGTTTCATCAACACTCTGAAGGTCCACAGATTACAGAATGTTTCCAGATGTGCTTCGAAAACTACTACTGGTCTTCCAGGAATCGATCAAAGCGTAGACAGTATTAGACATTACTCCCATGGAGAAAAGTGTGCATGGTGAATGTTGTATATAATCTCGATGCAATTTCCCTGCTTCATCAGCACTCCGAAGGTCCACAGATTACAGAATGCCTCCAGATGTGATTCGAAAACTACTATTGATCCTCCAGGAATCGATCAAAAAGTAGACAGTTTGAGACATTACTCCCACGCAATAAAACTCCCATGGTCCTTGTTGTATTGAATACCGATGCAATTTCCCTGTTTCATCAACACTCTGAATTACCACAGATTACAGAATACGTCCAGATGTGCTTCGAAACCTACTACTGGTCTCCCAGGAATCGTTCAAAGCGTAGACAGTATTAGACATTACTCCCATGGAGAAAAGTGCGCATGGTGAATGTTGTATTAAATCTCGATGCAATTTCCCTGTTTCATCAGCACTCCGAAGGTCCACAGATTACAGAATGCCTCCAGATGTGATTCGAAAACTAATATTGATCCTCCAAAAATTCGATCAAAGCGTAGACAGTTTAAGACATTACTCCCACGCAATAAAAGTCCCATGGTGCTTGTTGTATTCAATACCGATGCAATTTCCCTGTTTCATCAACACTCTGAAGGACCACAGATTACAGAATACCTCCAGATGTGCTTCGAAACTTAATAATGGTTTCCCAGGAATCGATCAAAGCATAGACAGTTTGAGACATTACTACCATGGAATTAAAGCCCCATGGTGCCTGTTGTATTCAATACCGATGCAATATCTGTGTTTCATCAACACTCTGAAGGTCCACAGATAACAGAATGCCTCCATATGTGCTTCGAAAACTACTACTTGTCTCCCAGGAATTAATGAATGCGTAGTCAGTTTGAGACATTACTCCCATGGAATAAAAGCACCATGGTGCCTGTTGTATTCAATACCGATGCAATATCTGTGTTTCATCAACACTCTGAAGGTCCACAGATTACAGAATGCCTCCAGATGTGCTTCATAAACTACTGCTGGTCTCCCAGGAATCCATTAAAGCATAGACAGTTTGAGACATTACTCCCATGGAATAAAAGCCCCACGATGCCTGTTGTATTCAATACCGATGCAATCTCCCTGTTTCTTCAACACTCTGAAGGTCCACAGATAACAGAATGCCTCCATATGTGCTTCGAAAACTACTACTTGTCTCAAAGGAATCGATGAAAGCGTAAACAGTTTGAGACATTACTCCCATGGAATAAAAGCCCCATGGTGCCTGTTGTATTCAATACCGATGCAATATCTGTGTTTCATCAACACTCTAAAGGACCACAGATTACAGAATACCTCCAGATGTGCTTCGAAACCTACTACTGGTTTCCCAGGAATCGATCAAAGCATAGACAGTTTGAGACATTACTCTCATGGAATAATAGCCCCATGGTGCCTGTTGTATTCAATACCGATGCAATTTCCCTGTTTCTTCAACACTCTGAAGGTCCACAGATAACAGAATGCCTCCATATGTGCTTCGAAAACTACTACTTGTCTCCCAGGAATCGATGAAAGCGTAGACAGTTTGAGACATTACTCTCATGGAATAAAATCCCCATGGTGCCTGTTGTATTCAATACCGATGCAATTTCCCTGTTTCTTCAACACTCTGAAGGTCCACAGATAACAGAATGCCTCCATATGTGTTTGGAAAACTACTACTTGTCTCCCAGGAATCGATGAAAGCATAGACAGTTTGAGACATTACTCCCATGGAATAAAAGCCCCATGGTGCCTGTTGTATTCAATACCGATGCAATATCTGTGTTTCATCAACACTCTGAAGGTCCACAGATTACAGAATGCTTCCAGATGTGCTTCGAAAACTACTCCTGGTCTCCCAGGAATTGATCAAAGCATAGACAGTATGAGACATTACTCCCATGGAATAAAAGCCCCACGATTCCTTGTTGAATTCAATACCGATGCAATTTCTCTGATTCTTCAACACTCTGAAGGTCCACAGATAACAGAATGCCTCCATATGTGCTTCGAAAACTACTACTTGTCTCCCAGGAATCGATGAAAGCATAGACAGTTTGAGACATTACTCCCATGGAATAAAAGCCCCATGGTGCCTGTTGTATTCAATACCGATGCAATATCTGTGTTTCATCAACACTCTGAAGGTCCACAGATTACAGAATGTTTCCAGATGTGCTTCGAAAACTACTACTGGTCTTCCAGGAATCGATCAAAGCGTAGACAGTATTAGACATTACTCCCATGGAGAAAAGTGTGCATGGTGAATGTTGTATATAATCTCGATGCAATTTCCCTGCTTCATCAGCACTCCGAAGGTCCACAGATTACAGAATGCCTCCAGATGTGATTCGAAAACTACTATTGATCCTCCAGGAATCGATCAAAAAGTAGACAGTTTGAGACATTACTCCCACGCAATAAAACTCCCATGGTCCTTGTTGTATTGAATACCGATGCAATTTCCCCGTTTCATCAACACTCTGAATTACCACAGATTACAGAATACGTCCAGATGTGCTTCGAAACCTACTACTGGTCTCCCAGGAATCGTTCAAAGCGTAGACAGTATTAGACATTACTCCCATGGAGAAAAGTGCGCATGGTGAATGTTGTATTAAATCTCGATGCAATTTCCCTGTTTCATCAGCACTCCGAAGGTCCACAGATTACAGAATGCCTCCAGATGTGATTCGAAAACTAATATTGATCCTCCAAAAATTCGATCAAAGCGTAGACAGTTTGAGACATTACTCCCACGCAATAAAAGTCCCATGGTGCTTGTTGTATTCAATACCGATGCAATTTCCCTGTTTCATCAACACTCTGAAGGACCACAGATTACAGAATACCTCCAGATGTGCTTCGAAACTTAATAATGGTTTCCCAGGAATCGATCAAAGCATAGACAGTTTGAGACATTACTACCATGGAATTAAAGCCCCATGGTGCCTGTTGTATTCAATACCGATGCAATATCTGTGTTTCATCAACACTCTGAAGGTCCACAGATAACAGAATGCCTCCATATGTGCTTCGAAAACTACTACTTGTCTCCCAGGAATTAATGAATGCGTAGTCAGTTTGAGACATTACTCCCATGGAATAAAAGCACCATGGTGCCTGTTGTATTCAATACCGATGCAATATCTGTGTTTCATCAACACTCTGAAGGTCCACAGATTACAGAATGCCTCCAGATGTGCTTCATAAACTACTGCTGGTCTCCCAGGAATCCATTAAAGCATAGACAGTTTGAGACATTACTCCCATGGAATAAAAGCCCCACGATGCCTGTTGTATTCAATACCGATGCAATCTCCCTGTTTCTTCAACACTCTGAAGGTCCACAGATAACAGAATGCCTCCATATGTGCTTCGAAAACTACTACTTGTCTCAAAGGAATCGATGAAAGCGTAAACAGTTTGAGACATTACTCCCATGGAATAAAAGCCCCATGGTGCCTGTTGTATTCAATACCGATGCAATATCTGTGTTTCATCAACACTCTAAAGGACCACAGATTACAGAATACCTCCAGATGTGCTTCGAAACCTACTACTGGTTTCCCAGGAATCGATCAAAGCATAGACAGTTTGAGACATTACTCTCATGGAATAATAGCCCCATGGTGCCTGTTGTATTCAATACCGATGCAATTTCCCTGTTTCTTCAACACTCTGAAGGTCCACAGATAACAGAATGCCTCCATATGTGCTTCGAAAACTACTACTTGTCTCCCAGGAATCGATGAAAGCGTAGACAGTTTGAGACATTACTCCCATGGAATAAAAGCCCCATGTTGCTTGTTGTATTCAATACCGATGCAATATCTGTGTTTCATCAACACTCTGACGGTCCACAGATTACAGAATGCCTCCAGATGTGCTTCGAAAACTACTCCTGGTCTCCCAGGAATCGATCAAAGCATAGACAGTTTGAGACATTACTCCCATGGAATAAAAGCCCCACAATGCCTGTTGAATTCAATACCGATGCAATTTCTCTGTTTCTTGAACACTCTGAAAGTAGACAGATAACAGAATGCCTCCATATGTGCTTCGAAAACTACTACTTGTCTCCCAGGAATCGATGAAAGCGTAGACAGTTTGAGACATTACTCCCATGGAATAAAAGCCCCATGGTGCCTGTTGTATTCAATACAAATGCAATTTCCCTGTTTCTTCAACGCTCTGAAGGTCCACAGATAACAGAATGCCTCCATATGTGCTTCGAAAACTACTACTTGTCTCCCAGGAATCGATGAAAGCATAGACAGTTTGAGATATTACTCCCATGGAATAAAAGCCCCATGGTGCCTGTTGTATTCAATACCGATGCAATTTCCTTGTTTCTTCAACACTCTGAAGGTCCACAGATAACAGAATGCCTCCATATGTGCTTCCAAAACTACTACTTGTCTCCCAGGAATCGATGAAAGCGTAGACAGTTTGAGACATTACTCCCATGGAATAAAAGCCCCATGGTGCCTGTTGTATTCAATACCGATGCAGTATCTGTGTTTCATCAACACTCTGAAGGACCACAGATTACAGAATACCTCCAGATGTGCTTCGAAACCTACTACTGGTTGCCCAGGAATCGATCAAAGCATAGACAGTTTGAGACATTACTCGCATGGAATAATAGCCCCACGCTGCCTGTTGTATTCAATACCGATGCAATTTCCCTGTTTCCTCAACACTCTGAAGGTCCACAGATAACAGAATGCCTCCATATGTCCTTCGAAAACTACTACTTGTCTCCCAGGAATCGATGAAAGCGTAGACAGTTTGAGACATTACTCCCATGGAATAAAAGCCCCATGGAGCCTGTTGTATTCAATACCGATGCTATTTCCCTGTTTCTTCAACACTCTGAAGGTCCACAGATAAGAGTATGCCTCCATATGTGCTTCGCAAACTACTACTTGTCTCCCAGGAATAGATGAAAGCGTAGACAGTTTGAGACATTACTCCCATGGAATAAAAGCCCCATGGTGCCTGTTCTATTCAATACCGATGCAATATCTGTGTTTCATCAACACTCTGAAGCACCACAGATTACAGAATACCTCCAGATGTGCTTCGAAACCTACTACTGGTTTCCCAGGAATCGATCAAAGCATAGACAGTTTGAGACATTACTCCCATGGAATAAAAGCCCCATGGTGCCTGTTGTGTTCAATACCGATGCAATTTCCCTGTTTCTTCAACACTCCGAAGGTCCACAGATAACAGAGTGCCTCCACATGTGCTTCGAAAACTACTACTGGTCTCCCAGGTATCGATGAAAGCATAGACAGTTTGAGACATTACTCCCATGGAATAAAAGTCCCACGATGCCTGTTGTATTCAATACCGATGCAATTTCCCTGTTTCTTCAACACTCTGAAGGTCCACAGATTACAGAATGCCTCCAGACGTGCTTCGAAAACTACTACTGGTCTCCCAGGAATCGATCAAAGCATAGACAGTTTGAGACATTACTCCCATGGAATAAAAGCCCCACGACGCCTCTTGTACTCACTACCGATGCAATTTCCCTGTTTCTTCAACACTCTGAAGGTCCACAGATTACAGAATGCCTCCAGACGTGCTTCGAAAACTACTACTGGTCTCCCAGGAATCGATCAAAGCATAGACAGTTTGAGACATTACTCCCATGGAATAAAAGCCCCATGGTGCCTGTTGTGTTCAATACCGATGCAATTTCCCTGTTTCTTCAACACTCTGAAGGTCCACAGATAACAGAATGCCTCCATATGTGCTTCGAAAACTACTACTGGTCTCCCAGGAATCGATGAAAGCATAGACAGTTTGAGACATTACTCCCATGGAATAAAAGTCCCACGATGCCTGTTGTATTCAATACCGATGCAATTTCCCTGTTTCTTCAACACTCTGAAGGTCCACGGATAACAGAATGCCTCCATATGTGTTCGAAAGCTACTATTGGTCTCCCAGGAATCGATGAAAGCATAGACAGTTTGAGACATTACTCCAATGGAATAAAAGTCCCATGGTGCCTATGTATTCAATACCGATGCAATTTCCCTGTTTCTTCAACACTCTGAAGGTCCACAGATTACAGAATACCTCCATATGTGCTTCCAAAACTACTACTTGTCTCCCAATAATCGATGAAAGCATAGACAGTTTGAGACATTACTCCCATGGAATAAAAGCCACATGGTGCCTGTTGTATTCAATACTGATGCAATTTCCCTGTTTCTTCAACACTCTGAAGGTCCACAGATTACAGAATACCTCCATATGTGCTTCGAAAACTACTACTGGTCTCGTAGGAATCGATGAAAGCAGAGACAGTTTGAGACATTACTCCCATGGAATAAAAGCCCCATGGTGCCTGTTGTATTCAATACCGATGCAATTTCCCTGTTTCTTCAACACTCTGAAGGTCCACAGATTACAGAATACCTCCATATGTGCTTTGAAAACTACTACTTGTCTCCCAGGAATCGATGAAAGCATAGACAGTTTGAGACATTACTCCCATGGAATAAAAGCCCCATGGTGCCTGTTGTATTCAATACCGATGCAATTT
The DNA here is from genome assembly GCF_023897955.1 of Schistocerca gregaria. Classification (NCBI taxonomy): domain Eukaryota; kingdom Metazoa; phylum Arthropoda; class Insecta; order Orthoptera; family Acrididae; genus Schistocerca; species Schistocerca gregaria. Next base: position 7,246,116 of record NC_064930.1, on the reverse strand, counting down.
CCCTGTTTCTTCAACACTCTGAAGGTCCACAGATTACAGAATACCTCCATATGAGCTTCGAAAACTACTACTGGTTTCCCAGGAATCGATGAAAGCATAGACAGTTTGAGACATTACTCCCATGGAATAAAAGCCCCATGGTGCCTGTTGTGTTCAATACCGATGCAATTTCCCTGTTTCTTCAACACTCTGAAGGTCCACAGATAACAGAATGCCTCCATATGTGCTTCGAAAACTACTACTGGTCTCCCAGGAATCGATCAAAGCATAGACAGTTTGAGACATTACGCCCATGGAATAAAGCCCGATAGTACCTGTTGTATTCAATACCGATGCAATATCTGTGTTTCATCAACACTCTGAAGGTCCACAGATTACAGAATGCCTCCAGATGTGCTTCGAAAACTACTACTGGTCTCCCAGGAATCGATCAAATCGTAGACATTTTGAGACATTGCTCCCATGGAATAAAAGCCCCATTTTGCCTGTTGTATTCAATACCGATGCAATATCTGAGTTTCATCAACACTCTGAACGTCCACATATTACAGAATGCCTCCAGATGTGCGTCGAAAACTACTACTGGTCTCCCAGGAATCGATCAAAGCATAGACAGTTTGAGACATTACTCCCATGGAATAAAAGCCCCACGATGCCTGTTGTATTCAATACCGATGCAATTTCCCTGTTTCTTTAACACTCTGAAGGTCCACAGATAACAGAATGCCTCCATATGTGCTTCGAAAACTACTACTTGTCTCCCAGCAATCGATGAAAGCGTAGACAGTTTCAGGCATTACTCCCATTGAATAAAAGCCCCATGGTGCCTGTTGTATTCAATACCGATGCAATATCTGTATTTCATCAACACTCTGAAGGACCACAGATTACAGAATACCTCCATATGTGCTTCGAAAACTACTACTTGTCTCCCAGGAATCGATGAAAGCATAGACAGTTTGAGACATTACTCCCATGGAATAAAAGCACCATGGTGCCTCTTGTATTCAATACCGATGCAATATCTCTGTTTCATCAACACTCTGAAGGACCACAGATTACAGAATACCTCCAGATGTGCTTCGAAACCTACTACTGGTTTCCCAGGAATCGATCAAAGCATAGACAGTTTGAGACATTACTCCCATGGAATAAAAGCCCCACGATGCCTGTTGTATTCAATACCGATGCAATTTCCCTGTTTCTTCAACACTATGATGGACCACAGTTTACAGAACACCTCCAGATGTGCTTAGAAACCTACTACTGGTTTCGCAGGAATCGATCAAAGCATAGACAGTTTGAAACATTACTCCCATGGAATAAAAGCCCCACGATGCCTGTTGTATTCAATACCGATGCAATTTCCCTGTTTCTTCAACACTCTGAAGGTCCACAGATAACAGAATGCCTCCATATGTGCTTCGAAACCTACTACTGGTCTCCCAGGAATCGATGAAAGCTTAGACAGTTTGAGACATTACTCCCATGGAATAAAAGCCCCACGATGCCTGTTGTATTCAATACCGATGCACTTTCCCTGTTTCTTCAACACTCTGAAGGTCCACAGATAACAGAATGCCTCCATATGTGCTTCGAAAACTACTACTGGTCTCCCAAGAATCGATGAAAGCGTAGACAGTTTGAGACATTACTCCCATGGAATAAAAGCCCCATGGTGCCTGTTGATTTCAATACCGATGCAATATCTGTGATTCATCAACACTCTGAAGGACCACAGATTACAGAATTCCTCCAGATGTGCTTCGAAACCTACTACTGGTTGCCCAGGAATCGATCAAAGCATAGACAGTTTGAGACATTACTCCCATGGAATAATAGCCCCACGCTGCCTGTTGTATTCAATGCCGATGCAATTTCCCTGATTCCTCAACACTCTGAAGGTCCACATATAACAGAATGCCTCCATATGTCCTTCGAAAACTACTACTTGTCTCCCAGGAATCGATGAAAGCGTAGACAGTTAGAGACATTACTCCCATCGAATAAAAGCCCCATGGAGCCTGTTGTATTCAATACCGATGCAATTTCCCTGTTTCTTCAACACTCTGAAGGTCCACAGATAACAGTATGCCTATATATGTGCTTCGGAAACTACTACCTGTCTCCCAGGAATAGATGAAAGCGTAGACAGTTTGAGACATTACTCCCATGGAATAAAAGCCCCATGGTGCCTGTTCTATTCAATACCGATGCAATATCTGTGTTTCATCAACACCCTGAAGGACCACAGATTACAGAATACCTCCAGATGTGCTGCGAAACCTACCACAGTTTTCCCAGGAATCGATCAAAGCATAGACAGTTTGAGACATTACACCCATGGAATAAAAGCCCCACGATGCCTGTTGTATTCACTACCGATGCAATTTCCCTGTTTCTTCAACACTCTGAAGGTCCACAGATTTCAGAATGCCTCCAGAGGTGCTTCGAAAACTACTACTGGTCTCCCAGGAATCGATGAAAGCATAGACTGTTTGAGACATTACTCCCATGGAATAAAAGCCCCATGGTGCCTGTTGTATTCAATACCGATGCAATTTCCCTGTTTCTTCAACACTCTGAAGGTCCACAGATAACAGTATGCCTATATATGTGCTTCGAAAACTACTACTTGTCTCCCAGGAATCGATGAAAGCATAGACAGTTTGAGACATTACTCCCATGGAATAAAAGCCCCATGGTGCCTGTTGTATTCAATACCGATGCAATTTCCCTGTTTCTTCAACACTCTGAAGGTCCACAGATTACAGAATACCTCCATATGAGCTTCGAAAACTACTACTGGTTTCCCAGGAATCGATGAAAGCATAGACAGTTTGAGACATTACTCCCATGGAATAAAAGCCCCATGGTGCCTGTTGTGTTCAATACCGATGCAATTTCCCTGTTTCTTCAACACTCTGAAGGTCCACAGATAACAGAATGCCTCCATATGTGCTTCGAAAACTACTACTGGTCTCCCAGGAATCGATCAAAGCATAGACAGTTTGAGACATTACGCCCATGGAATAAAGCCCGATAGTACCTGTTGTATTCAATACCGATGCAATATCTGTGTTTCATCAACACTCTGAAGGTCCACAGATTACAGAATGCCTCCAGATGTGCTTCGAAAACTACTACTGGTCTCCCAGGAATCGATCAAATCGTAGACATTTTGAGACATTGCTCCCATGGAATAAAAGCCCCATTTTGCCTGTTGTATTCAATACCGATGCAATATCTGAGTTTCATCAACACTCTGAACGTCCACATATTACAGAATGCCTCCAGATGTGCGTCGAAAACTACTACTGGTCTCCCAGGAATCGATCAAAGCATAGACAGTTTGAGACATTACTCCCATGGAATAAAAGCCCCACGATGCCTGTTGTATTCAATACCGATGCAATTTCCCTGTTTCTTTAACACTCTGAAGGTCCACAGATAACAGAATGCCTCCATATGTGCTTCGAAAACTACTACTTGTCTCCCAGCAATCGATGAAAGCGTAGACAGTTTCAGGCATTACTCCCATTGAATAAAAGCCCCATGGTGCCTGTTGTATTCAATACCGATGCAATATCTGTATTTCATCAACACTCTGAAGGACCACAGATTACAGAATACCTCCATATGTGCTTCGAAAACTACTACTTGTCTCCCAGGAATCGATGAAAGCATAGACAGTTTGAGACATTACTCCCATGGAATAAAAGCACCATGGTGCCTCTTGTATTCAATACCGATGCAATATCTCTGTTTCATCAACACTCTGAAGGACCACAGATTACAGAATACCTCCAGATGTGCTTCGAAACCTACTACTGGTTTCCCAGGAATCGATCAAAGCATAGACAGTTTGAGACATTACTCCCATGGAATAAAAGCCCCACGATGCCTGTTGTATTCAATACCGATGCAATTTCCCTGTTTCTTCAACACTATGATGGACCACAGTTTACAGAACACCTCCAGATGTGCTTAGAAACCTACTACTGGTTTCGCAGGAATCGATCAAAGCATAGACAGTTTGAAACATTACTCCCATGGAATAAAAGCCCCACGATGCCTGTTGTATTCAATACCGATGCAATTTCCCTGTTTCTTCAACACTCTGAAGGTCCACAGATAACAGAATGCCTCCATATGTGCTTCGAAACCTACTACTGGTCTCCCAGGAATCGATGAAAGCTTAGACAGTTTGAGACATTACTCCCATGGAATAAAAGCCCCACGATGCCTGTTGTATTCAATACCGATGCACTTTCCCTGTTTCTTCAACACTCTGAAGGTCCACAGATAACAGAATGCCTCCATATGTGCTTCGAAAACTACTACTGGTCTCCCAAGAATCGATGAAAGCGTAGACAGTTTGAGACATTACTCCCATGGAATAAAAGCCCCATGGTGCCTGTTGATTTCAATACCGATGCAATATCTGTGATTCATCAACACTCTGAAGGACCACAGATTACAGAATTCCTCCAGATGTGCTTCGAAACCTACTACTGGTTGCCCAGGAATCGATCAAAGCATAGACAGTTTGAGACATTACTCCCATGGAATAATAGCCCCACGCTGCCTGTTGTATTCAATGCCGATGCAATTTCCCTGATTCCTCAACACTCTGAAGGTCCACATATAACAGAATGCCTCCATATGTCCTTCGAAAACTACTACTTGTCTCCCAGGAATCGATGAAAGCGTAGACAGTTAGAGACATTACTCCCATCGAATAAAAGCCCCATGGAGCCTGTTGTATTCAATACCGATGCAATTTCCCTGTTTCTTCAACACTCTGAAGGTCCACAGATAACAGTATGCCTATATATGTGCTTCGGAAACTACTACCTGTCTCCCAGGAATAGATGAAAGCGTAGACAGTTTGAGACATTACTCCCATGGAATAAAAGCCCCATGGTGCCTGTTCTATTCAATACCGATGCAATATCTGTGTTTCATCAACACCCTGAAGGACCACAGATTACAGAATACCTCCAGATGTGCTGCGAAACCTACCACAGTTTTCCCAGGAATCGATCAAAGCATAGACAGTTTGAGACATTACACCCATGGAATAAAAGCCCCACGATGCCTGTTGTATTCACTACCGATGCAATTTCCCTGTTTCTTCAACACTCTGAAGGTCCACAGATTTCAGAATGCCTCCAGAGGTGCTTCGAAAACTACTACTGGTCTCCCAGGAATCGATGAAAGCATAGACTGTTTGAGACATTACTCCCATGGAATAAAAGCCCCATGGTGCCTGTTGTATTCAATACCGATGCAATTTCCCTGTTTCTTCAACACTCTGAAGGTCCACAGATAACAGTATGCCTATATATGTGCTTCGAAAACTACTACTTGTCTCCCAGGAATAGATGAAAGCGTAGACAGTTTGAGACATTACTTCCATGGAATAAAAGCCCCATGGTGCCTGTTGTTTTCAATACCGATGCAATTTCCCTGTTTCTTCAACACTCTGAAGGTCCACAGATTACAGAATACCTCCATATGTGCTTCGAAAACTACTACTGGTCTCGTAGAAATCGATGAAAGCAGAGACAGTTTGAGACATTACTCCCATGGAATAAAAGCCCCATGGTGCCTGTTGTATTCAATACCGATGCAATTTCCCTGTTTCTTCAACACTCTGAATGTCCACAGATTACAGAATACCTCCATATGTGCTTTGAAAACTACTACTTGTCTCCCAGGAATCGATGAGAGCATAGACAGTTTGAGACATTACTCCCATGGAATAAAAGCCCCATGGTGCCTGTTGTATTCAATACCGATGCAATTTCCCTGTTTCTTCAACACTCTGAAGGTCCACAGATTACAGAATACCTCCATATGTGCTTCGAAAACTACTACTGGTTTCCCAGGAATCGATGAAAGCATAGACAGTTTGAGACATTACTCCCATGGAATAAAAGCCCCATGGTGCCTGTTGTATTCAATAAAGATGCAATTTCCCTGTTTCTTCAACACTCTGAAGGTCCACAGATTACAGAATACCTCCATATGTGCTTCGAAAACTACTACTTGTCTCCCAGGAATCGATGAAATCATAGACAGTTTGAGACATTACTCCCATGGAATAAAAGCCCCATGGTGCCTGTTGTATTCAATACCGATGCAATTTCCCTGTTTCTTCAACACTCTGAAGGTCCACAGATTACAGAATACCTCCATATGTGCTTCGAAAACTACTACTGGTCTCGTAGAAATCGATGAAAGCAGAGACAGTTTGAGACATTACTCCCATGGAATAAAAGCCCCATGGTGCCTGTTGTATTCAATACCGATGCAATTTCCCTGTTTCTTCAACACTCTGAAGGTCCACAGATTACAGAATACCTCCATATGTGCTTCGAAAACTACTACTGGTTTCCCAGGAATCGATGAAAGCATAGACAATTTGAGACATTACTCCCATGGAATAAAAGCCCCATGGTGCCTGTTGTGTTCAATACCGATGCAATTTCCCTGTTTCTTCAACACTCTGAAGGTCCACAGATAACAGAATGCCTCCATATGTGCTTCGAAAACTACTACTGGTTTCCCAGGAATCGATGAAAGCATAGACAGTTTGAGACATTACTCCCATGGAATAAAAGCCCCATGGTGCCTGTTGTATTCAATAAAGATGTAATTTCCCTGTTTCTTCAACACTCTGAAGGTCCACAGATTACAGCATACCTCCATATGTGCTACGAAAACTACTACTTGTCTCCCAGGAATCGATGAAAGCATAGACAGTTTGAGACATTACTCCCATGGAATAAAAGCCCCATGGTGCCTGTTGTATTCAATAAAGATGCAATTTCCCTGTTTCTTCAACACTCTGAAGGTCCACAGATTACAGAATACCTCCATATGTGCTTCGAAAACTACTACTTGTCTCCCAGGAATCGATGAAAGCATAGACAGTTTGAGACATTACTCCCATGGAATAAAAGCCCCATGGTGCCTGTTGTATTCAATACCGATGCAATTTCCCTGTTTCTTCAACACTCTGAAGGTCCACAGATTACAGAATACCTCCATATGTGCTTCGAAAACTACTACTGGCCTCGTAGAAATCGATGAAAGCAGAGACAGTTTGAGACATTACTCCCATGGAATAAAAGCCCCATGGTGCCTGTTGTATTCAATACCGATGCAATTTCCCTGTTTCTTCAACACTCTGAAGGTCCACAGATTACAGAATACCTCCATATGTGCTTCGAAAACTACTACTGGTTTCCCAGGAATCGATGAAAGCATAGACAGTTTGAGACATTACTCCTATGGAATAAAAGCCCCATGGTGCCTGTTGTGTTCAATACCGATGCAATTTCCCTGTTTCTTCAACACTCTGAATGTCCACAGATAACAGAATGCCTCCATATGTGCTTCGAAAACTACTACTGGTCTCCCAGGAATCGATAAGAGAATAGACAGTTTGAGACATTACTCCCATGGAATAAAAGCCCCATGGTGCCTGTTGTATTCAATAAAGATGCAATTTCTCTGTTTCTTCAACACTCTGAAGGTCCACAGATTACAGAATACCTCCATATGTGCTTCGAAAACTACTACTTGTCTCCCAGGAATCGATGAAAGCATAGACAGTTTGAGACATTACTCCCATGGAATAAAAGCCCCATGGTGCTTGTTGTATTCAATAAAGATGCAATTTCCCTGTTTCTTCAACACTCTGAAGGTCCACAGATTACAGAATACCTCCATATGTGCTTCGAAAACTACTACTTGTCTCCCAGGAATCGATGAAAGCATAGACAGTTTGAGACATTACTCCCATGGAATAAAAGCCCCATGGTGCCTGTTGTATTCAATACCGATGCAATTTCCCTGTTTCTTCAACACTCTGAAGGTCCACAGATTACAGAATACCTCCATATGTGCCTCGAAAACTACTACTGGTCTCGTAGAAATCGATGAAATCATAGACAGTTTGAGACATTACTCCCATGGAATAAAAGCCCCATGGTGCCTGTTGTCTTCAATACCGATGCAATTTCCCTGTTTCATCAACACTCTGAAGGACCACAGATTACAGAATACCTCCAGATGTGCTTCGAAACCTACTACTGGTCTCCCAGGAATCGATCAAAGCATAGACAGTTTGAGACATTACTCCCATGGAATAAAAGCCCCACGATGCCTGTTGTATTCAATACCGATGCAATTTCCCTGTTTCTTCAACACTCTGAAGGACCACAGATTACAGAACACCTCCAGATGTGCTTCGAAACCTACTACTGGTTTCCCAGGAATCGATTAAAGCATAGACAGTTTGAGACATTACTCCCATGGAATAAAAGCCCCACGATGCCTGTTGTATTCAATATCGATGCAATTTCCCTGTTTCTTCAACACTCTGAAGCTCCACAGATAACAGAATGCCTCCATAAGTGCTTCGAAAACTACTACTTGTCTTCCAGGAATCGATGGAAGCATAGACTGTTTGAGACATTACTCCCATGGAATAAAAGCCCCATGGTGCCTGTTGTATTCAATACCGATGCAATTTCCCTGTTTCTTCAACACTCTAAAGGTCCATATATAACAGAATGCCTCTATATGTGCTTCGAAAACTACTACTTGTCTCCCAGGAATCGATGAAAGCGTAGACAGTTTGAGACATTACTCCCATGGAATAAAAGCCCCATGGTGCCTGTGGTATTCAATAACGATGCAATATCTGTGTTTCATCAACACTCTGAAGGACCACAGATTACAGAATACCTCCAGATGTGCTTCGAAACCTACTACTGGTTTCCCAGGAATCGATCAAAGCATAGACAGTTTGAGACATTACTCCCATGGAATAAAAGCCCCACGATGTCTGTTGTATTCAAACCGATGCAATATCTGTGTTTCATCAACACTCTGAAGGTCCACAGATTACAGAATGCCACCAGATGTGCTTCGAAAACTACTACTGGTCTCCCAGGAATCGATGAAAGCATAGACAGTTTGAGACATTACTCCCATCGAATAAAAGCCCCATGGTGCCTGTTGTATTCAATACCGATGCAATTTCCCTGTTTCTTCAACACTCTGAAGGTCCACAGATAACAGAATGCCTCCATATGTGCTTCGAAAACTACTACTTGTCTCCCAGGAATCGATGAAAGCGTAGACAGTTTGAGACATTACTGCCATCGAATAAAAGCCCCATGGTGCCTGTTGTATTCAATACCGATGCAATTGCCCTGTTTCTTCAACACTCTGAAGGTCCACAGATAACAGAATGCCTCCAGATGTGCTTCGAAACCTACTACTGGTTTCCCAGGAATCGATCAAAGCATAGACAGTTTGAGACATTACTCCCATGGAATAAAAGCCACACGATGCCTGTTGTACTCAATACCGATGCAATTTCCCTGTTTCTTCAACACTCTGAAGGTCCACAGATTACAGAATGCCTACAGATGTGCTTCGAAAACTACCACTTGTCTTCCAGGAATCGATGAAAGCGTAGACAGTTTGAGACATTACTCCCATGGAATAAAAGCCCCATGGTGCCTGTTGTATTCAATACCGATGCAATATCTGTGTTTCATCAACACTCTGAAGGACCACAGATTACAGAATACCTCCAGATGTGCTTCGAAACCTACTACTGGTTTCCCAGGAATCGATCAAAGCATAGACAGTTTGAGACATTACTCCCATGGAATAAAAGCCCCACGCTGCCTGTTGTATTCAATACCGATGCAATTTCCCTGTTTCTTCAACACTCTGAAGGTCCACAGATTACAGAATACCTCCATATGTGCTTCGAAAACTACTACTGGTTTCCCAGGAATCGATGAAAGCATAGACAGTTTGAGACATTACTCCCATGGAATAAAAGCCCCATGGTGCCTGTTGTGTTCAATACCGATGCAATTTCCCTGTTTCTTCAACACTCTGAAGGTCCACAGATAACAGAATGCCTCCATATGTGCTTCGAAAACTACTACTGGTCTCCCAGGAATCGATGAAAGAATAGACAGTTTGAGACATTACTCCCATGGAATAAAAGCCCCATGGTGCCTGTTGTATTCAATAAAGATGCAATTTCCCTGTTTCTTCAACACTCTGAAGGTCCACAGATTACAGAATACCTCCATATGTGCTTCGAAAACTACTACTGGTCTCCCAGGAATCGATGAAAGCATAGACAGTTTGAGACATTACTCCCATGGAATAAAAGCCCCATGGTGCCTGTTGTATTCAATAAAGATGCAATTTCCCTGTTTCTTCAACACTCTGAAGGTCCACAGATTACAGAATATCTCCATATGTGCTTCGAAAGCTACTACTTGTCTCCCAGGAATCGATGAAAGCATAGACAGTTTGAGACATTACTCCCATGGAATAAAAGCCCCATGGTGCCTGTTGTATTCAATACCGATGCAATTTCCCTGTTTCTTCAACACTCTGAAGGTCCACAGATTACAGAATACCTCCATATGTGCCTCGAAAACTACTACTGGTCTCGTAGAAATCGATGAAATCATAGACAGTTTGAGACATTACTCCCATGGAATAAAAGCCCCATGGTGCCTGTTGTCTTCAATACCGATGCAATTTCCCTGTTTCATCAACACTCTGAAGGACCACAGATTACAGAATACCTCCAGATGTGCTTCGAAACCTACTACTGGTCTCCCAGGAATCGATCAAAGCATAGACAGTTTGAGACATTACTCCCATGGAATAAAAGCCCCACGATGCCTGTTGTATTCAATACCGATGCAATTTCCCTGTTTCTTCAACACTCTGATGGACCACAGATTACAGAACACCTCCAATTGTGCTTCGAAACCTACTACTGGTTTCCCAGGAATCGATTAAAGCATAGACAGTTTGAGACATTACTCCCATGGAATAAAAGCCCCACGATGCCTGTTGTATTCAATATCGATGCAATTTCCCTGTTTCTTCAACACTCTGAAGCTCCACAGATAACAGAATGCCTCCATAAGTGCTTCGAAAACTACTACTTGTCTTCCAGGAATCGATGGAAGCATAGACTGTTTGAGACATTACTCCCATGGAATAAAAGCCCCATGGTGCCTGTTGTATTCAATACCGATGCAATTTCCCTGTTTCTTCAACACTCTAAAGGTCCATATATAACAGAATGCCTCTATATGTGCTTCGAAAACTACTACTTGTCTCCCAGGAATCGATGAAAGCGTAGACAGTTTGAGACATTACTCCCATGGAATAAAAGCCCCATGGTGCCTGATGTATTCAATAACGATGCAATATCTGTGTTTCATCAACACTCTGAAGGACCACAGATTACAGAATACCTCCAGATGTGCTTCGAAACCTACTACTGGTTTCCCAGGAATCGATCAAAGCATAGACAGTTTGAGACATTACTCCCATGGAATAAAAGCCCCACGATGTCTGTTGTATTCAAACCGATGCAATATCTGTGTTTCATCAACACTCTGAAGGTCCACAGATTACAGAATGCCACCAGATGTGCTTCGAAAACTACTACTGGTCTCCCAGGAATCGATGAAAGCATAGACAGTTTGAGACATTACTCCCATCGAATAAAAGCCCCATGGTGCCTGTTGTATTCAATACCGATGCAATTTCCCTGTTTCTTCAACACTCTGAAGGTCCACAGATAACAGAATGCCTCCATATGTGCTTCGAAAACTACTACTTGTCTCCCAGGAATCGATGAAAGCGTAGACAGTTTGAGACATTACTGCCATCGAATAAAAGCCCCATGGTGCCTGTTGTATTCAATACCGATGCAATTGCCCTGTTTCTTCAACACTCTGAAGGTCCACAGATAACAGAATGCCTCCAGATGTGCTTCGAAACCTACTACTGGTTTCCCAGGAATCGATCAAAGCATAGACAGTTTGAGACATTACTCCCATGGAATAAAAGCCCCACGATGCCTGTTGTACTCAATACCGATGCAATTTCCCTGTTTCTTCAACACTCTGAAGGTCCACAGATTACAGAATGCCTACAGATGTGCTTCGAAAACTACCACTTGTCTTCCAGGAATCGATGAAAGCGTAGACAGTTTGAGACATTACTCCCATGGAATAAAAGCCCCATGGTGCCTGTTGTATTCAATACCGATGCAATATCTGTGTTTCATCAACACTCTGAAGGACCACAGATTACAGAATACCTCCAGATGTGCTTCGAAACCTACTACTGGTTTCCCAGGAATCGATCAAAGCATAGACAGTTTGAGACATTACTCCCATGGAATAAAAGCCCCACGCTGCCTGTTGTATTCAATACCGATGCAATTTCCCTGTTTCTTCAACACTCTGAAGGTCCACAGATTACAGAATACCTCCATATGTGCTTCGAAAACTACTACTGGTTTCCCAGGAATCGATGAAAGCATAGACAGTTTGAGACATTACTCCCATGGAATAAAAGCCCCATGGTGCCTGTTGTGTTCAATACCGATGCAATTTCCCTGTTTCTTCAACACTCTGAAGGTCCACAGATAACAGAATGCCTCCATATGTGCTTCGAAAACTACTACTGGTCTCCCAGGAATCGATGAAAGAATAGACAGTTTGAGACATTACTCCCATGGAATAAAAACCCCATGGTGCCTGTTGTATTCAATAAAGATGCAATTTCCCTGTTTCTTCAACACTCTGAAGGTCCACAGATTACAGAATACCTCCATATGTGCTTCGAAAACTACTACTTGTCTCCCAGGAATCGATGAAAGCATAGACAGTTTGAGACATTACTCTCATGGAATAAAAGCCCCATGGTGCCTGTTGTGTTCAATACCGATGCAATTTCCCTGTTTCTTCAACACTCTGAAGGTCCACAAATAACAGAATGCCTCCATATGTGCTTCGAAAACTACTACTGGTCTCCCAGGAATCGATCAAAGCATAGACAGTTTCAGACATTACTCCCATGGAATAAAAGCCCCACGATGCCTGTTGTATTCAATACCGATGCAATTTCCCTCTTTCTTCAACAATCTGAAGGTCCACAGATAACAGAATGCCTCCATATGTGCTTCGAAAACTACTACTTGTCTCCCAGCAATCGATGAAAGCGTAGACAGTTTCAGACATTACTCCCATTGAGTAAAAGCCCCATGGTGCCTGTTGTATTCAATACCGATGAAATATCTGTATTTCATCAACATTCTGAAGGACCACAGATTACAGAATACCTCCATATGTGCTTAGAAAACTACTACTTGTCTCCCAGGAATCGATGAAATCATAGACAGTTTGAGACATTACTCCCATGGAATAAAAGCCCCATGGTGCCTGTTGTATTCAATACCGATGCAATTTCCCTGTTTCATCAACACTCTGAAGGACCACAGATTACAGAATACCTCCAGATGTGCTTCGAAACCTACTACTTGTCTCCCAGGAATCGATGAAAGCATAGACAGTTTGAGACATTACTCCCATGGAATAAAAGCCCCATGGTGCTGTTGTATTCAATACCAATGCAATATCTGTGTTTCATCAACACTCTGAAGGACCACAGATTACAGAATACCTCCAGATGTGCTTTGAAACCTACTACTGGTTTCCCAGGAATCAATCAAAGCATAGACAGTTTGAGACATTACTCCCATGGAATAAAAGCCCCACGATGCCTGTTGTATTCAATACCGATGCAATTTCCCTGTTTCTTCAACACTCTGATGGACCACAGATTACAGAACACCTCCAGATGTGCTTCGAAACCTACTACTGGTTTCCCAGGAATCGATTAAAGCATAGACAGTTTGAGACATTACTCCCATGGAATAAAAGCCCCACGATGCCTGTTGTATTCAATATCGATGCAATTTCCCTGTTTCTTCAACACTCTGAAGCTCCACAGATAACAGAATGCCTCCATAAGTGCTTCGAAAACTACTACTTGTCTTCCAGGAATCGATGGAAGCATAGACTGTTTGAGACATTACTCCCATGGAATAAAAGCCCCATGGTGCCTGTTGTATTCAATACCGATGCAATTTCCCTGTTTCTTCAACACTCTAAAGGTCCATATATAACAGAATGCCTCTATATGTGCTTCGAAAACTACTACTTGTCTCCCAGGAATCGATGAAAGCGTAGACAGTTTGAGACATTACTCCCATGGAATAAAAGCCCCATGGTGCCTGTTGTATTCAATAACGATGCAATATCTGTGTTTCATCAACACTCTGAAGGACCACAGATTACAGAATACCTCCAGATGTGCTTCGAAACCTACTACTGGTTTCCCAGGAATCGATCAAAGCATAGACAGTTTGAGACATTACTCCCATGGAATAAAAGCCCCACGATGTCTGTTGTATTCAAACCGATGCAATATCTGTGTTTCATCAACACTCTGAAGGTCCACAGATTACAGAATGCCACCAGATGTGCTTCGAAAACTACTACTGGTCTCCCAGGAATCGATGAAAGCATAGACAGTTTGAGACATTACTCCCATCGAATAAAAGCCCCATGGTGCCTGTTGTATTCAATACCGATGCAATTTCCCTGTTTCTTCAACACTCTGAAGGTCCACAGATAACAGAATGCCTCCATATGTGCTTCGAAAACTACTACTTGTCTCCCAGGAATCGATGAAAGCGTAGACAGTTTGAGACATTACTGCCATCGAATAAAAGCCCCATAGTGCCTGTTGTATTCAATACCGATGCAATTGCCCTGTTTCTTCAACACTCTGAAGGTCCACAGATAACAGAATGCCTCCAGATGTGCTTCGAAACCTACTACTGGTTTTCCAGGAATCGATCAGAGCATAGACAGTTTGAGACATTACTCCCATGGAATAAAAGCCCCACGATGCCTGTTGTACTCAATACCGATGCAATTTCCCTGTTTCTTCAACACTCTGAAGGTCCACAGATTACAGAATGCCTACAGATGTGCTTCGAAAACTACCACTTGTCTTCCAGGAATCGATGAAAGCGTAGACAGTTTGAGACATTACTCCCATGGAATAAAAGCCCCATGGTGCCTGTTGTATTCAATACCGATGCAATATCTGTGTTTCATCAACACTCTGAAGGACCACAGATTACAGAATACCTCCAGATGTGCTTCGAAACCTACTACTGGTTTCCCAGGAATCGATCAAGCATAGACAGTTTGAGACATTACTCCCATGGAATAAAAGCCCCATGGTGCCTGTTGTATTCAATACCGATGCAATATCTGTGTTTCATCAACTCTCTGAAGGACCACAGATTACAGAATACCTCCAGATGTGCTTCGAAACCTACTACTGGTTTCCCAGGAATCGATCAAAGCATAGACAGTTTGAGACATTACTCCTATGGAATAAAAGCCCCACGATGTCTGTTGTATTCAAACCGATGCATTATCTGTGTTTCATCAACACTCTGAATGTCCACAGATTACAGAATGCCTCCAAATGTGCTTCGAAAACTACTACTGGTCTCCCAGGAATCGATGAAAGCATAGACAGTTTGAGACATTACTCCCATCGAATAAAAGCCCCATGGTGCCTGTTGTATTCAATACCGATGCAATTTCCCTGTTTCTTCAACACTCTGAAGGTCCACAGATAACAGAATGCCTCCATATGTGCTTCGAAAACTACTACTTGTCTCCCAGGAATCGATGAAAGCGTAGACAGTTTGAGACATTACTCCCATCGAATAAAAGCCCCACGCTGCCTGTTGTATTCAATGCCGATGCAATTTCCCTGATTCCTCAACACTCTGAAGGTCCACATATAACAGAATGCCTCCATATGTCCTTCGAAAACTACTACTTGTCTCCCAGGAATCGATGAAAGCGTAGACAGTTTGAGACATTACTCCCATCGAATAAAAGCCCCATGGAGCCTGTTGTATTCAATACCGATGCAATTTCCCTGTTTCTTTAACACTCTGAAGGTCCACAGATAACAGTATGCCTATATATGTGCTTCGGAAACTACTACCTGTCTCCCAGGAATAGATGAAAGCGTAGACAGTTTGAGACATTACTCCCATGGAATAAAAGTCCCATGGTGCCTGTTGTATTCAATACCGATGCATATCTGTGTTTCATCAACACCCTGAAGGACCACAGATTACAGAATACCTCCAGATGTGCTGCGAAACCTACCACAGGTTTCCCAGGAATCGATCAAAGCATAGACAGTTTGAGACATTACACCCATGGAATAAAAGCCCCACGATGCCTGTTGTATTCACTACCGATGCAATTTCCCTGTTTCTTCAACACTCTGAAGGTCCACTGATTTCAGAATGCCTCCAGAGGTGCTTCGAAAACTACTACTGGTCTCCCAGGAATCGATCAAAGCATAGACAGTTTGAGACATTACTCCCATGGAATAAAAGCCCCATGGTGCCTGTTGTGTTCAATACCGATGCAATTTCCCTGTTTCTTCAACACTCTGAAGGTCCACAGATAACTGAATGCCTCCATATGTGCTTCGAAACCTACTACTGGTCTCCCAGGAATCGATGAAAGCATAGACAGTTTGAGACATTACTCCCATGGAAGAAAAGTCCCACGATGCCTGTTGTATTCAATACCGATGCAATTTCCCTGTTTCTTCAACACTCTGAAGGTCCACAGATAACAGAATGCCTCCATATGTGCTTCGAAAACTACTACTTGTCTTCCAGGAATCGATGAAAGCATAGACTGTTTGAGACATTACTCCCATGGAATAAAAGCCCCATGGTGCCTGTTGTATTCAATACCGATGCAATTTCCCTGTTTCTTCAACACTCTGAAGGTCCACAGATAACAGTATGCCTATATATGTGCTTCGAAAACTACTACTTGTCTCCCAGGAATAGATGAAAGCGTAGACAGTTTGAGACATTACACCCATGGAATAAAAGCCCCACGATGCCTGTTGTATTCACTACCGATGCAATTTCCCTGTTTCTTCAACACTCTGAAGGTCCACAGATTTCAGAATGCCTCCAGAGGTGCTTCGAAAACTACTACTGGTCTCCCAGGAATCGATCAAAGCATAGACAGTTTGAGACATTACTCCCATGGAATAAAAGCCCCATGGTGCCTGTTGTATTCAATACCGATGCAATTTCCCTGTTTCTTCAACACTCTGAAGGTCCACAGATTACAGAATACCTCCATATGTGCTTCGAAAACTACTACTGGTTTCCCAGGAATCGATGAAAGCATAGACAGTTTGAGACATTACTCCCATGGAATAAAAGCCCCATGGTGCCTGTTGTATTCAATAAAGATGCAATTTCCCTGTTTCTTCAACACTCTGAAGGTCCACAGATTACAGAATACCTCCATATGTGCTTCGAAAACTACTACTTGTCTCCCAGGAATCGATGAAAGCATAGACAGTTTGAGACATTACTCCCATGGAATAAAAGCCCCATGGTGCCTGTTGTTTTCAATACCGATGCAATTTCCCTGTTTCTTCAACACTCTGAAGGTCCACAGATTACAGAATACCTCCATATGTGCTTCGAAAACTACTACTGGTCTTGTAGAAATCGATGAAAGCAGAGACAGTTTGAGACATTACTCCCATGGAATAAAAGCCCCATGGTGCCTGTTGTATTCAATACCGATGCAATTTCCCTGTTTCTTCAACACTCTGAAGGTCCACAGATTACAGAATACCTCCATATGTGCTTCGAAAACTACTACTGGTTTCCCAGGAATCGATGAAAGCATAGACAGTTTGAGACATTACTCCCATGGAATAAAAGCCCCATGGTGCCTGTTGTGTTCAATACCGATGCAATTTCCCTGTTTCTTCAACACTCTGAAGGTCCACAGATAACAGAATGCCTCCATATGTGCTTCGAAAACTACTACTGGTCTCCCAGGAATCGATGAAAGAATAGACAGTTTGAGACATTACTCCCATGGAATAAAAGCCCCATGGTGCCTGTTGTATTCAATAAAGATGCAATTTCCCTGTTTCTTCAACACTCTGAAGGTCCACAGATAACAGAATGCCTCCAGATGTGCTTCGAAACCTACTACTGGTTTCCCAGGAATCGATCAAAGCATAGACAGTTTGAGACATTACTCCCATGGAATAAAAGCCCCACGATGCCTGTTGTACTCAATACCGATGCAATTTCCCTGTTTCTTCAACACTCTGAAGGTCCACAGATTACAGAATACCTCCATATGTGCTTCGAAAACTACTACTTGTCTCCCAGGAATCGATGAAAGCATAGACAGTTTGAGACATTACTCCCATGGAATAAAAGCCCCATGGTGCCTGTTGTATTCAATACCGATGCAATTTCCCTGTTTCTTCAACACTCTGAAGGTCCACAGATTACAGAATACCTCCATATGTGCTTCGAAATCTACTACTGGTCTCGTAGAAATCGATGAAAGCAGAGACAGTTTGAGACATTACTCCCATGGAATAAAAGCCCCATGGTGCCTGTTGTATTCAATACCGATGCAATTTCCCTGTTTCTTCAACACTCTGAAGGTCCACAGATTACAGAATACGTCCATATGTGCTTCGAAAACTACTACTGGTTTCCCAGGAATCGATGAAAGCATAGACAGTTTGAGACATTACTCCCATGGAATAAAAGCCCCATGGTGCCTGTTGTGTTCAATACCGATGCAATTTCCCTGTTTCTTCAACACTCTGAAGGTCCACAGATAACAGAATGCCTCCATATGTGCTTCGAAAACTACTACTGGTCTCCCAGGAATCTATGAAAGAATAGACAGTTTGAGACATTACTCCCATGGAATAAAAGCCCCATGGTGCCTGTTGTATTCAATAAAGATGCAATTTCCCTGTTTCTTCAACACTCTGAAGGTCCACAGATTACAGAATACCTCCATATGTGCTTCGAAAACTACTACTTGTCTCCCAGGAATCGATGAAAGCATAGACAGTTTGAGACATTACTCCCATGGAATAAAAGCCCCATGGTGCCTGTTGTGTTCAATACCGATGTAATTTCCCTGTTTCTTCAACACTCTGAAGGTCCACAAATAACAGAATGCCTCCATATGTGCTTCGAAAACTACTACTGGTCTCCCAGGAATCGATCAAAGCATAGACAGTTTGAGACATTACTCCCATGGAATAAAAGCCCCACGATGCCTGTTGTATTCAATACCGATGCAATTTCCCTGTTTCTTCAACACTCTGAAGGTCCACAGAAAACAGAATGCCTCCATATGTGCTTCGAAAACTACTACTTGTCTCCCAGCAATCGATGAAAGCGTAGACAGTTTCAGACATTACTCCCATAGTGTAAAAGCCCCATGGTGCCTGTTGTATTCAATACCGATGCAATATCTGTATTTCATCAACACTCTGAAGGACCACAGATTACAGAATACCTCCATATGTGCTTCGAAAACTACTACTTGTCTCCCAGGAATCGATGAAATCATAGACAGTTTGAGACATTACTCCCATGGAATAAAAGCCCCATGGTGCCTGTTGTATTCAATACCGATGCAATTTCCCTGTTTCTTCAACACTCTAAAGGTCCATATATAACAGAATGCCTCTATATGTGCTTCGAAAACTACTACTTGTCTCCCAGGAATCGTTGAAAGCGTAGACAGTTTGAGACATTACTCCCATGGAATAAAAGCCCCATGGTGCCTGTTGTATTCAATAACGATGCAATATCTGTGTTTCATCAACACTCTGAAGGACCACAGATTACAGAATACCTCCAGATGTGCTTCGAAACCTACTACTGGTTTCCCAGGAATCGATCAAAGCATAGACAGTTTGAGACATTACTCCCATGGAATAAAAGCCCCACGATGTCTGTTGTATTCAAACCGATGCAATATCTGTGTTTCATCAACACTCTCAAGGTCCACAGATTACAGAATGCCACCAGATGTGCTTCGAAAACTACTACTGGTCTCCCAGGAAACGATGAATGCATAGACAGTTTGAGACATTACTCCCATCGAATAAAAGCCCCATGGTGCCTGTTGTATTCAATACCGATGCAATTTCCCTGTTTCTTCAACACTCTGAAAGTCCACAGATAACAGAATGCCTCCATATGTGCTTCGAAAACTACTACTTGTCTCCCAGGAATCGATGAAAGCGTAGACAGTTTGAGACATTACTGCCATCGAATAAAAGCCCCATGGTGCCTGTTGTATTCAATACCGATGCAATTGCCCTGTTTCTTCAACACTCTGAAGGTCCACAGATAACAGAATGCCTCCAGATGTGCTTCGAAACCTACTACTGGTTTCCCAGGAATCGATCAAAGCATAGACAGTTTGAGACATTACTCCCATGGAATAAAAGCCCCACGATGCCTGTTGTATTCAATAAAGATGCAATTTCCCTGTTTCTTCAACACTCTGAAGGTCCACAGATTACAGAATGCCTACAGATGTGCTTCGAAAACTACCACTTGTCTTCCAGGAATCGATGAAAGCGTAGACAGTTTGAGACATTACTCCCATGGAATAAAAGCCCCATGGTGCCTGTTGTATTCAATACCGATGCAATATCTGTGTTTCATCAACACTCTGAAGGACCACAGATTACAGAATACCTCCAGATGTGCTTCGAAACATACTACTGGTTTCCCAGGAATCGATCAAAGCATAGACAGTTTGAGACATTACTCCCATGGAATAAAAGCCCCACGATGCCTGTTGTATTCAATACCGATGCAATTTCCCTGTTTCTTCAACACTCTGAAGGTCCATATATAACAGAATGCCTCTATATGTGCTTCGAAAACTACTACTTGTCTCCCAGGAATCGATGAAAGCATAGACAGTTTGAGACATTACTCCCATGGAATAAAAGCCCCATGGTGCCTGTTGTATTCAATAAAGATGCAATTTCCCTGTTTCTTCAACACTCTGAAGGTCCACAGATTACAGAATACCTCCATATGTGCTTCGAAAACTACTACTTGTCTCCCAGGAATCGATGAAAGCATAGACAGTTTGAGACATTACTCCCATGGAATAATAGCCCCATGGTGCCTGTTGTATTCAATACCGATGCAATTTCCCTGTTTCTTCAACACTCTGAAGGTTAACAGATTACAGAATACCTCCATATGTGCTTCGAAAACTACTACTGGTCTCGTAGAAATCGATGAAAGCAGAGACAGTTTGAGACATTACTCCCATAGAATAAAGGCCCCATGGTGCCTGTTGTATTCAATACCGATGCAATTTCCCTGTTTCTTCAACACTCTGAAGGTCCACAGATTACAGAATACCTCCATATGTGCTTCGAAAACTACTACTGGTTTCCCAGGAATCGATGAAAGCATAGACAGTTTGAGACATTACTCCCATGGAATAAAAGCCCCATGGTGCCTGTTGTGTTCAATACCGATGCAATTTCCCTGTTTCTTCAACACTCTGAAGGTCCACAGATAACAGAATGCCTCCATATGTGCTTCGAAAACTACTACTGGTCTCCCAGGAATCGATGAAAGAATAGACAGTTTCAGACATTACTCCCATGGAATAAAAGCCCCATGGTGCCTGTTGTGTTCAATACCGATGCAATTTCCCTGTTTCTTCAACACTCTGAAGGTCCACAAATAACAGAATGCCTCCATATGTGCTTCGAAAACTACTACTGGTCTCCCAGGAATCGATCGAAGCATAGACAGTTTGAGACATTACTCCCATGGAATAAAAGCCCCACGATACCTGTTGTATTCAATACCGATGCAATTTCCCTGTTTCTTCAACACTCTGAAGGTCCACAGATAACAGAATGCCTCCATATGTGCTTCGAAAACTACTACTTGTCTCCCAGCAATCGATGAAAGCGTAGACAGTTTCAGACATTACTCCCATTGAGTAAAAGCCCCATGGTACCTGTTGTATTCAATACCGATGCAATATCTGTATTTCATCAACACTCTGAAGGACCACAGATTACAGAATACCTCCATATGTGCTTCGAAAACTACTACTTGTCTCCCAGGAATCGATGAAATCATAGACAGTTTGAGACATTACTCCCATGGAATAAAAGCCCCATGGTGCCTGTTGTATTCAATACCGATGCAATTTCCCTGTTTCATCAACACTCTGAAGGACCACAGATTACAGAATACCTCCAGATGTGCTTCGAAACCTACTACTGGTTTCCCAGGAATCGATCAAAGCATAGACAGTTTGAGACATTACTCCCATGGAATAAAAGCCCCATGGTGCTGTTGTATTCAATACCGATGCAATATCTGTGTTTCATCAACACTCTGAAGGACCACAGATTACAGAATACCTCCAGATGTGCTTTGAAACCTACTGCTGGTTTCCCAGGAATCAATCAAAGCATAGACAGTTTGAGACATTACTCCCATGGAATAAAAGCCCCACGATGCCTGTTGTATTCAATACCGATGCAATTTCCCTGTTTCTTCAACACTCTGATGGACCACAGATTACAGAACACCTCCAGATGTGCTTCGAAACCTACTACTGGTTTCCCAGGAATCGATTAAAGCATAGACAGTTTGAGACATTACTCCCATGGAATAAAAGCCCCACGATGCCTGTTGTATTCAATATCGATGCAATTTCCCTGTTTCTTCAACACTCTGAAGCTCCACAGATAACAGAATGCCTCCATAAGTGCTTCGAAAACTACTACTTGTCTTCCAGGAATCGATGAAAGCCTAGACTGTTTGAGACATTACTCCCATGGAATAAAAGCCCCATGGTGCCTGTTGTATTCAATACCGATGCAATTTCCCTGTTTCTTCAACACTCTAAAGGTCCATATATAACAGAATGCCTCTATATGTGGTTCGAAAACTACTACTTGTCTCCCAGGAATCGATGAAAGCGTAGACAGTTTGAGACATTACTCCCATGGAATAAAAGCCCCATGGTGCCTGTTGTATTCAATACCGATGCAATATCTGTGTTTCATCAACACTCTGAAGGACCACAGATTACAGAATACCTCCAGATGTGCTTCGAAACCTACTACTGGTTTCCCATGAATCGATCAAAGCATAGACAGTTTGAGACATTACTCCCATGGAATAAAAGCCCCACGATGTCTGTTGTATTCAAACCGATGCAATATCTGTGTTTCATCAACACTCTGAAGGTCCACAGATTACAGAATGCCACCAGATGTGCTTCGAAAACTACTACTGGTCTCCCAGGAAACGATGAAAGCATAGACAGTTTGAGACATTACTCCCATCGAATAAAAGCCCCATGGTGCCTGTTGTATTCAATACCGATGCAATTTCCCTGTTTCTTCAACACTCTGAAGGTCCACAGATAACAGAATGCCTCCATATGTGCTTCGAAAACTACTTCTTGTCTCCCAGGAATCGATGAAAGCGTAGACAGTTTGAGACACTACTGCCATCGAATAAAAGCCCCATGGTGCCTGTTGTATTCAATACCGATGCAATTGCCCTGTTTCTTCAACACTCTGAAGGTCCACAGATAACAGAATGCCTCCAGATGTGCTTCGAAACCTACTACTGGTTTCCCAGGAATCGATCAAAGCATAGACAGTTTGAGACATTACTCCCATGGAATAAAAGCCCCACGATGCCTGTTGTACTCAATACCGATGCAATTTCCCTGTTTCTTCAACACTCTGAAGGTCCACAGATTACAGAATGCCTACAGATGTGCTTCGAAAACTACCACTTGTCTTCCAGGAATCGATGAAAGCGTAGACAGTTTGAGACATTACTCCCATGGAATAAAAGCCCCATGGTGCCTGTTGTATTCAATACCGATGCAATATCTGTGTTTCATCAACACTCTGAAGGACCACAGATTACAGAATACCTCCAGATGTGCTTCGAAACCTACTACTGGTTTCCCAGGAATCGATCAAAGCATAGACAGTTTGAGACATTACTCCCATGGAATAAAAGCCCCATGGTGCCTGTTGTATTCAACACCGATGCAATATCTGTGTTTCATCAACACTCTGAAGGACCACAGATTACAGAATACCTCCAGATGTGCTTCGAAACCTACTACTGGTTTCCCAGGAATCGATCAAAGCATAGACAGTTTGAGACATTACTCCCATCGAATAAAAGCCCCATGGTGCCTGTTGTATTCAATACCGATGCAATTTCCCTGTTTCTTCAACACTCTGAAGGTCCACAGATAACAGAATGCCTCCATATGTCCTTCGAAAACTACTACTTGTCTCCCAGGAATCGATGAAAGCATAGACAGTTTGAGACATTACTCCCATCGAATAAAAGCCCCATGGTGCCTGTTGTATTCAATACCGATGCAATTTCCCTGTTTCTTCAACACTCTGAAGGTCCACAGATAACAGAATGCCTCCATATGTCCTTCGAAAACTACTACTTGTCTCCCAGGAATCGATGAAAGCGTAGAAAGTTTGAGACATTACTCCCATGGAATAAAAGCCCCATGGTGCCTGTTGTATTCAATACCGATGCAATATCTGTGTTTCATCAACACTCTGAAGGACCACAGATTACAGAATACCTCCAGATGTGCTTCGAAACCTACTACTGGTTTCCCAGGAATCGATCAAAGCATAGACAGTTTAAGACATTATTCCCATGGAATAAAAGCCCCATGGTGCCTGTTGTATTCAATACCGATGCAATATCTGTGTTTCATCAACACTCTGAAGGACCACAGATTACAGAATACCTCCAGATGTGCTTCGAAACCTACTACTGGTTTCCCAGGAATCGATCAAAGCATAGACAGTTTCAGA
Source organism: Schistocerca gregaria (assembly GCF_023897955.1). Classification (NCBI taxonomy): domain Eukaryota; kingdom Metazoa; phylum Arthropoda; class Insecta; order Orthoptera; family Acrididae; genus Schistocerca; species Schistocerca gregaria. The sequence continues at coordinate 7,221,393 of NC_064930.1, read as the reverse complement.
CATTACTCTCATGGAATAAAAGCCCCACGATGCCTGTTGTATTCAATACCGATGCAATTTTACTGTTTCTTCAACACTCTGAAGGTCCACAGATTACAGAATGCCTCCAGATGTGCTTCGAAAACTACTACTTGTGTCCCAGGAATCGATGAAAGCATAGACAGTTTGAGACATTACTCCCATCGAATAAAAGCCCCATGGTGACTGTTGTATTCAATACCGATGCAATTTCCCTGTTTCTTCAACACTCTGAAGGTCCACAGATAACAGAATGCCTCCATATGTGCTTCGAAAACTACTACTTGTCTCCCAGGAATCGATGAAGGCGTAGACAGTTTGAGACATTACTCCCATGGAATAAAAGCCCCATGGTGCCTGTTGTATTCAATACCGATGCAATATCTGTGTTTCATTAACACTCTGAAGGACCACAGATTACAGAATACCTCCAGATGTGCTTCGAAAGCTACTACTGGTTTCCCAGGAATCGATCAAAGCATAGACAGTTTGAGACATTACTCCCATGAAATAAAAGCCCCACGATTCCTGTTGTACTCAATACCGATGCAATTTCCCTGTTTCTTCAACACTCTGAAGGTCCACAGATTACAGAATGCCTCCAGATGTGCTTCGAAAACTACTACTTGTCTCCCAGGAATCGACGAAAGCGTAGACAGTTTGAGACATTACTCCCATGGAATAAAAGCCCCATGGTGCCTGTTGTATTCAATACCGATGCAATTTTCCTGTTTCTTCAACACTCTGAAGGTCCACAGATAACAGAATGCCTCCAAATGTGCTTCGGAAACTACTACTTGTCTCCCAGGAATCGATGAAAGCGTAGACAGTTTGAGACATTACTCCCATGGAATAAAAGCCCCATGGTGCCTGTTGTATTCAATACCGATGCAATATCTGTGTTTGATCAACACTCTGAAGGACCACAGATTACAGAATACCTCCAGATGGGCTTCGAAACCTACTACTGGTTTCCCAGGAATCGATCAAAGCATAGACAGTTTGAGACATTACTCCCATGGAATAAAAGCCCCATGGTGCCTGTTGTATTCAATACCGATGCAATATCTGTGTTTCATCAACACTCCGAAGGACCACAGATTACAGAATACCTCCAGATGTGCTTCGAAACCTACTACTGGTTTCCCAGGAATCGATCAAAGCATAGACAGTTTGAGACATTACTCCCATGGAATAAAAGCCCCACGATGCCTGTTGTATTCAATACCGATGCAATTTCCCTGTTTCTTCAACACTCTGAAGGTCCACAGATAACAGAATGCCTCCAGATGTGCTTCGAAACCTACTACTGGTTTCCCAGGAATCGATCAAAGCATAGACAGTTTGAGACATTACTCCCATGGAATAAAAGCCACACGATGCCTGTTGTACTCAATACCGATGCAATTTCCCAGTTTCTTCAACACTCTGAAGGTCCACAGATTACAGAATGCCTCCAGATGTGCTTCGAAAACTACTACTTGTCTCCCAGGAATCGACGAAAGCGTAGACAGTTTGAGACATTACTCCCATGGAATAAAAGCCCCACGATTCCTGTTGTACTCAATACCGATGCAATATCTGTGTTTCATCAACACTCCGAAGGACCACAGATTACAGAATGCCTCCAGATGTGCTTCGAAAACTACTACTTGTCTCCCAGGAATCGATGAAAGCGTAGACAGTTTGAGACATTACTCCCATGGAATAAAAGCCCCATGGTGCCTGTTGTATTCAATACCGATGCAATATCTGTGTTTCATCAACACTCTGAAGGACCACAGATTACAGAATACCTCCAGATGTGCTTCGAAAACTACTACTGGTTTCCCAGGAATCGATCAAAGCATAGACAGTTTGAGACATTACTCCCATGGAATAAAAGCCCCACGATTCCTGTTGTACTCAATACCGATGCAATTTCCCTGTTTCTTCAACACTCTGAAGGTCCACAGATTACAGAATGCCTCCAGATGTGCTTCGAAAACTACTAATTATCTCCCAGGAATCGACGAAAGCGTAGACAGTTTGAGACATTACTCCCATGGAATAAAAGCCCCATGGTGCCTGTTGTATTCAATACCGATGCAATATCTGTGTTTCATCAACACTCTGAAGGACCACAGATTACAGAATACCTCCAGATGTACTTCAAAACCTACTACAGGTTTCCCAGGAATCGATCAAAGCATAGACAGTTTGAGACATTACTCCCCTGGAATAAAATCACCATGGTGCCTGTTGTATTCAATACCGATGCAATATCTGTGTTTCATCAACACTCTGAAGGACCACAGATTACAGAATACCTCCAGATGTGCTTCGAATACTACTACTTGTCTCCCAAGAATCGATGAAAGCGTAGACAGTTTGAGACATTACTCCCATGGAATAAAAGCCCCATGGTGCCTGTTGTATTCAATACCAATGCAATATCTGTGTTTCATCAACACTCTGAAGGACCACAGATTACAGAATACCTCCAGATGTGCTTCGAAACCTACTACTGGATTCCCAGGAATCGATCAAAGCATAGACAGTTTGAGACATTACTCCCATGGAATAAAAGCCCATGGTGCCTGTTGTATTCAATACCGATGCTATATCTGTGTTTCACCAACACTCTGAAGGACCACAGATTACAGAATACCTCCAGATGTGCTTCGAAATCTACTACTGGTTTCCCAGGAATCCATCAAAGCATAGACAGTTTGAGACATTACTCCCATGGAATAAAAGCCCCACGATGCCTGTTGTACTCAATACCGATGCAATTTCCCTGTTTCTTCAACACTCTGAAGGTCCACAGATTACAGAATGCCTCCAGATGTGCTTCGAAAACTACTACTGGTCTCCCAGGAATCGATGAAAGCATAGACAGTTTGAGACATTACTCCCATGGAATAAAAGCCCCATGGTACCTGTTGTATTCAATACCGATGCAATATCTGTGTTTCATCAACACTCTGAAGGACCACAGATTACAGAATACCTCCGGATGTGCTTCGAAACCTACTACTGGTTTCCCAGGAATCGATCAAAGCATAGACAGTTTGAGACATTACTCCCATGGAATAAAAGCCCCATGGTGCCTGTTGTATTCAATACCGATGCAATATCTGTGTTTCATCAACACTCTGAAGGACCACAGATTACAGAATACCTCCAGATGTGCTTCGAAACCTACTACTGGTTTCCCAGGAATCGATCAAAGCATAGACAGTTTGAGACATTATTCCTATGGAATAAAAGCCCCACGATGTCTGTTGTATTCAAACCGATGCATTATCTGTGTTTCATCAACACTCTGAAGGTCCACAGATTACAGAATGCCTCCAGATGTGCTTCGAAAACTACTACTGGTCTCCCAGGAATCGATGAAAGCATAGACAGTTTGAGACATTACTCCCATCGAATAAAAGCCCCATGGTGCCTGTTGTATTCATACCGATGCAATTTCCCTGTTTCTTCAACACTCTGAAGGTCCACAGATAACAGAATGCCTCCATATGTGCTTCGAAAACTACTACTTGTCTCCCAGTAATCGATGAAAGCGTAGACAGTTTGAGACATTACTCCCATGGAATAAAAGCCCCATGGTGCCTGTTGTATTCAATACCGATGCAATATCTGTGTTTCATCAACACTCTGAAGGACCACAGATTACAGAATACCTCCAGATGTGCTTCGAAACCTACTACTGGTTTCCCAGGAATCGATCAAAGCATAGACAGTTTGAGACATTACTCCCCTGGAATAAAAGCACCATGGTGCCTGTTGTATTCAATACCGATGCAATATCTGTGTTTCATCAACACTCTGAAGGACCACAGATTACAGAATACCTCCAGATGTGCTTCGAATACTACTACTTGTCTCCCAAGAATCGATGAAAGCGTAGACAGTTTGAGACATTACTCCCATGGAATAAAAGCCCCATGGTGCCTGTTGTATTCAATACCAATGCAATATCTGTGTTTCATCAACACTCTGAAGGACCACAGATTACAGAATACCTCCAGATGTGCTTCGAAAACTACTACTGGTCTCCCAGGAATCGATGAAAGCATAGACAGTTTGAGACATTACTCCCATCGAATAAAAGCCCCATGGTGCCTGTTGTATTCAATACCGATGCAATATCTGTGTTTCATCGACACTTTGAAGGACCACCGATTACAGAATACCATAAGATGTGCTTCGAAACCTACTACTGGTTTCCCAGGAATCGATCAAAACATAGACAGTTTGAGACATTACTCCCATGGAATAAAAGCCCCACGATGCCTGTTGTACTCAATACCGATGCAATTTCCCTGTTTCTTCAACACTCTGAAGGTCCACAGATTACAGAATGCCTCCAGATGTGCTTCGAAAACTACTACTGGTCTCCCAGGAATCGATGAAAGCATAGACCGTTTGAGACATTACTCCCATGGAATAAAAGCCCCATGGTACCTGTTGTATTCAATACCGATGCAATATCTGTGTTTCATCAACACTCTGAAGGACCACAGATTACAGAATACCTCCAGATGTGCTTCGAAACCTACTACTGGTTTCCCAGGAATCGATCAAAGCATAGACAGTTTGAGACATTACTCCCATGGAATAAAAGCCCCATGGTGCCTGTTGTATTCAATACCGATGCAATATCTGTGTTTCATCAACACTCTGAAGGACCACAGATTACAGAATACCTCCAGATGTGCTTCGAAACCTACTACTGGTTTCCCAGGAATCGATCAAAGCATAGACAGTTTGAGACATTACTCCTATGGAATAAAAGCCCCACGATGTCTGTTGTATTCAAACCGATGCATTATCTGTGTTTCATCAACACTCTGAAGGTCCACAGATTACAGAATGCCTCCAGATGTGCTTCGAAAACTACTACTGGTCTCCCAGGAATCGATGAAAGCATAGACAGTTTGAGACATTACTCCCATCGAATAAAAGCCCCATGGTGCCTGTTGTATTCATACCGATGCAATTTCCCTGTTTCTTCAACACTCTGAAGGTCCACAGATAACAGAATGCCTCCATATGTGCTTCGAAAACTACTACTTGTCTCCCAGGAATCGATGAAAGCGTAGACAGTTTGAGACATTACTCCCATGGAATAAAAGCCCCATGGTGCCTGTTGTATTCAATACCGATGCAATATCTGTGTTTCATCAACACTCTGAAGGACCACAGATTACAGAATGCCTCCAGATGTGCTTCGAAACCTACTACTGGTTTCCCAGGAATCGATCAAAGCATAGACAGTTTCAGACATTACTCTCATGGAATAAAAGCCCCACGATGCCTGTTGTATTCAATACCGATGCAATTTTACTGTTTCTTCAACACTCTGAAGGTCCACAGATTACAGAATGCCTCCAGATGTGCTTCGAAAACTACTACTTGTGTCCCAGGAATCGATGAAAGCATAGACAGTTTGAGACATTACTCCCATCGAATAAAAGCCCCATGGTGACTGTTGTATTCAATACCAATGCAATATCTGTGTTTCATCAACACTCTGAAGGACCACAGATTACAGAATACCTCCAGATGTGCTTCGAAAACTACTACTGGTCTCCCAGGAATCGATGAAAGCATAGACAGTTTGAGACATTACTCCCATCGAATAAAAGCCCCATGGTGCCTGTTGTATTCAATACCGATGCAATATCTGTGTTTCATCGACACTTTGAAGGACCACAGATTACAGAATACCATAAGATGTGCTTCGAAACCTACTACTGGTTTCCCAGGAATCGATCAAAACATAGACAGTTTGAGACATTACTCCCATGGAATAAAAGCCCCACGATGCCTGTTGTACTCAATACCGATGCAATTTCCCTGTTTCTTCAACACTCTGAAGGTCCACAGATTACAGAATGCCTCCAGATGTGCTTCGAAAACTACTACTGGTCTCCCAGGAATCGATGAAAGCATAGACCGTTTGAGACATTACTCCCATGGAATAAAAGCCCCATGGTACCTGTTGTATTCAATACCGATGCAATATCTGTGTTTCATCAACACTCTGAAGGACCACAGATTACAGAATACCTCCAGATGTGCTTCGAAACCTACTACTGGTTTCCCAGGAATCGATCAAAGCATAGACAGTTTGAGACATTACTCCCATGGAATAAAAGCCCCATGGTGCCTGTTGTATTCAATACCGATGCAATATCTGTGTTTCATCAACACTCTGAAGGACCACAGATTACAGAATACCTCCAGATGTGCTTCGAAACCTACTACTGGTTTCCCAGGAATCGATCAAAGCATAGACAGTTTGAGACATTACTCCTATGGAATAAAAGCCCCACGATGTCTGTTGTATTCAAACCGATGCATTATCTGTGTTTCATCAACACTCTGAAGGTCCACAGATTACAGAATGCCTCCAGATGTGCTTCGAAAACTACTACTGGTCTCCCAGGAATCGATGAAAGCATAGACAGTTTGAGACATTACTCCCATCGAATAAAAGCCCCATGGTGCCTGTTGTATTCATACCGATGCAATTTCCCTGTTTCTTCAACACTCTGAAGGTCCACAGATAACAGAATGCCTCCATATGTGCTTCGAAAACTACTACTTGTCTCCCAGGAATCGATGAAAGCGTAGACAGTTTGAGACATTACTCCCATGGAATAAAAGCCCCATGGTGCCTGTTGTATTCAATACCGATGCAATATCTGTGTTTCATCAACACTCTGAAGGACCACAGATTACAGAATGCCTCCAGATGTGCTTCGAAACCTACTACTGGTTTCCCAGGAATCGATCAAAGCATAGACAGTTTCAGACATTACTCTCATGGAATAAAAGCCCCACGATGCCTGTTGTATTCAATACCGATGCAATTTTACTGTTTCTTCAACACTCTGAAGGTCCACAGATTACAGAATGCCTCCAGATGTGCTTCGAAAACTACTACTTGTGTCCCAGGAATCGATGAAAGCATAGACAGTTTGAGACATTACTCCCATCGAATAAAAGCCCCATGGTGACTGTTGTATTCAATACCGATGCAATATCTGTGTTTCATCAACACTTTGAAGGGCCACAGATTACAGAATACCATTAGATGTGCTTCGAAACCTACTACTGGTTTCCCAGGAATCGATCAAAGCATAGACAGTGTGAGACATTACTCCCATGGAATAAAAGCCCCACGATGCCTGTTGTATTCAAACCGATGCATTATCTGTGTTTCATCAACACTCTGAAGGTCCACAGATTACAGAATGCCTCCAGATGTGCTTCGAAAACTACTACTGGTCTCCCAGGAATCGATGAAAGCATAGACAGTTTGAGACATTACTCCCATCGAATAAAAGCCCCATGGTGCCTGTTGTATTCATACCGATGCAATTTCCCTGTTTCTTCAACACTCTGAAGGTCCACAGATAACAGAATGCCTCCATATGTGCTTCGAAAACTACTACTTGTCTCCCAGTAATCGATGAAAGCGTAGACAGTTTGAGACATTACTCCCATGGAATAAAAGCCCCATGGTGCCTGTTGTATTCAATACCGATGCAATATCTGTGTTTCATCAACACTCTGAAGGACCACAGATTACAGAATACCTCCAGATGTGCTTCGAAACCTACTACTGGTTTCCCAGGAATCGATCAAAGCATAGACAGTTTGAGACATTACTCCCCTGGAATAAAAGCACCATGGTGCCTGTTGTATTCAATACCGATGCAATATCTGTGTTTCATCAACACTCTGAAGGACCACAGATTACAGAATACCTCCAGATGTGCTTCGAATACTACTACTTGTCTCCCAAGAATCGATGAAAGCGTAGACAGTTTGAGACATTACTCCCATGGAATAAAAGCCCCATGGTGCCTGTTGTATTCAATACCAATGCAATATCTGTGTTTCATCAACACTCTGAAGGACCACAGATTACAGAATACCTCCAGATGTGCTTCGAAAACTACTACTGGTCTCCCAGGAATCGATGAAAGCATAGACAGTTTGAGACATTACTCCCATCGAATAAAAGCCCCATGGTGCCTGTTGTATTCAATACCGATGCAATATCTGTGTTTCATCGACACTTTGAAGGACCACAGATTACAGAATACCATAAGATGTGCTTCGAAACCTACTACTGGTTTCCCAGGAATCGATCAAAGCATAGACAGTTTGAGACATTACTCCCATGGAATAAAAGCCCCACGATGCCTGTTGTACTCAATACCGATGCAATTTCCCTGTTTCTTCAACACTCTGAAGTTCCACAGATTACAGAATGCCTCCAGATGTGCTTCGAAAACTACTACTGGTCTCCCAGGAATCGATGAAAGCATAGACAGTTTGAGACATTACTCCCATGGAATAAAAGCCCCATGGTACCTGTTGTATTCAATACCGATGCAATATCTGTGTTTCATCAACACTCTGAAGGACCACAGATTACAGAATACCTCCAGATGTGCTTCGAAACCTACTACTGGTTTCCCAGGAATCGATCAAAGCATAGACAGTTTGAGACATTACTCCCATGGAATAAAAGCCCCATGGTGCCTGTTGTATTCAATACCGATGCAATATCTGTGTTTCATCAACACTCTGAAGGACCACAGATTACAGAATACCTCCAGATGTGCTTCGAAACCTACTACTGGTTTCCCAGGAATCGATCAAAGCATAGACAGTTTGAGACATTACTCCTATGGAATAAAAGCCCCACGATGTCTGTTGTATTCAAACCGATGCATTATCTGTGTTTCATCAACACTCTGAAGGTCCACAGATTACAGAATGCCTCCAGATGTGCTTCGAAAACTACTACTGGTCTCCCAGGAATCGATGAAAGCAAAGACAGTTTGAGACATTACTCCCATCGAATAAAAGCCCCATGGTGCCTGTTGTATTCATACCGATGCAATTTCCCTGTTTCTTCAACACTCTGAAGGTCCACAGATAACAGAATGCCTCCATATGTGCTTCGAAAACTACTACTTGTCTCCCAGGAATCGATGAAAGCGTAGACAGTTTGAGACATTACTCCCATGGAATAAAAGCCCCATGGTGCCTGTTGTATTCAATACCGATGCAATATCTGTGTTTCATCAACACTCTGAAGGACCACAGATTACAGAATACCTCCAGATGTGCTTCGAAACCTACTACTGGTTTCCCAGGAATCGATCAAAGCATAGACAGTTTCAGACATTACTCTCATGGAATAAAAGCCCCACGATGCCTGTTGTATTCAATACCGATGCAATTTTACTGTTTCTTCAACACTCTGAAGGTCCACAGATTACAGAATGCCTCCAGATGTGCTTCGAAAACTACTACTTGTGTCCCAGGAATCGATGAAAGCATAGACAGTTTGAGACATTACTCCCATCGAATAAAAGCCCCATGGTGACTGTTGTATTCAATACCGATGCAATATCTGTGTTTCATCAACACTTTGAAGGACCACAGATTACAGAATACCATAAGATGTGCTTCGAAACCTACTACTGGTTTCCCAGGAATCGATCAAAGCATAGACAGTTTGAGACATTACTCCCATGGAATAAAAGCCCCACGATGCCTGTTGTACTCAATACCGATGCAATTTCCCTGTTTCTTCAACACTCTGAAGGTCCACAGATTACAGAATGCCTCCAGATGTGCTTCGAAAACTACTACTGGTCTCCCAGGAATCGATGAAAGCATAGACAGTTTCAGACATTACTCTCATGGAATAAAAGCCCCACGATGCCTGTTGTATTCAATACCGATGCAATTTTACTGTTTCTTCAACACTCTGAAGGTCCACAGATTACAGAATGCCTCCAGATGTGCTTCGAAAACTACTACTGGTCTCCCAGGAATCGATGAAAGCATAGACAATTTGAGACATTACTCCCATCGAATAAAAGCCCCATGGTGCCTGTTGTATTCAATACCGATGCAATATCTGTGTTTCATCGACACTTTGAAGGACCACAGATTACAGAATACCTCCGGATGTGCTTCGAAACCTACTACTGGTTTCCCAGGAATCGATCAAAGCATAGACAGTTTGAGACATTACTCCCATGGAATAAAAGCCCCACGATGCCTGTTGTACTCAATACCGATGCAATTTCCCTGTTTCTTCAACACTCTGAAGGTCCACAGATTACAGAATGCCTCCAGATGTGCTTCGAAAACTACTACTGGTCTCCCAGGAATCGATGAAAGCATAGACAGTTTGAGACATTACTCCCATGGAATAAAAGCCCCATGGTACCTGTTGTATTCAATACCGATGCAATATCTGTGTTTCATCAACACTCTGAAGGACCACAGATTACAGAATACCTCCGGATGTGCTTCGAAACCTACTACTGGTTTCCCAGGAATCGATCAAAGCATAGACAGTTTGAGACATTACTCCCATGGAATAAAAGCCCCATGGTGCCTGTTGTATTCAATACCGATGCAATATCTGTGTTTCATCAACACTCTGAAGGACCACAGATTACAGAATACCTCCAGATGTGCTTCGAAACCTACTACTGGTTTCCCAGGAATCGATCAAAGCATAGACAGTTTGAGACATTACTCCTATGGAATAAAAGCCCCACGATGTCTGTTGTATTCAAACCGATGCATTATCTGTGTTTCATCAACACTCTGAAGGTCCACAGATTACAGAATGCCTCCAGATGTGCTTCGAAAACTACTACTGGTCTCCCAGGAATCGATGAAAGCATAGACAGTTTGAGACATTACTCCCATCGAATAAAAGCCCCATGGTGCCTGTTGTATTCATACCGATGCAATTTCCCTGTTTCTTCAACACTCTGAAGGTCCACAGATAAAAGAATGCCTCCATATGTGCTTCGAAAACTACTACTTGTCTCCCAGGAATCGATGAAAGCGTAGACAGTTTGAGACATTACTCCCATGGAATAAAAGCCCCATGGTGCCTGTTGTATTCAATACCGATGCAATATCTGTGTTTCATCAACACTCTGAAGGACCACAGATTACAGAATACCTCCAGATGTGCTTCGAAACCTACTACTGGTTTCCCAGGAATCGATCAAAGCATAGACAGTTTCAGACATTACTCTCATGGAATAAAAGCCCCACGATGCCTGTTGTATTCAATACCGATGCAATTTTACTGTTTCTTCAACACTCTGAAGGTCCACAGATTACAGAACGCCTCCAGATGTGCTTCGAAAACTACTACTTGTGTCCCAGGAATCGATGAAAGCATAGACAGTTTGAGACATTACTCCCATCGAATAAAAGCCCCATGGTGACTGTTGTATTCAATACCGATGCAATTTCCCTGTTTCTTCAACACTCTGAAGGTCCACAGATAACAGAATGCCTCCATATGTGCTTCGAAAACTACTACTTGTCTCCCAGGAATCGAAGAAAGCGTAGACAGTTTGAGACATTACTCCCATGGAATAAAAGCCCCATGGTGCCTGTTGTATTCAATACCGATGCAATATCAGTGTTTCATCAACACTCTGAAGGACCACAGATTACAGAATACCTCCAGATGTGCTTCGAAAGCTACTACTGGTTTCCCAGGAATCGATCAAAGCATAGACAGTTTGAGACATTACTCCCATGGAATAAAAGCCCCACGATTCCTGTTGTACTCAATACCGATGCAATTTCCCTGTTTCTTCAACACTCTGAAGGTCCACAGATTACAGAATGCCTCCAGATGTGCTTCGAAAACTACTACTTGTCTCCCAGGAATCGACGAAAGCGTAGACAGTTTGAGACATTACTCCCATGGAATAAAAGCCCCATGGTGACTGTTGTATTCAATACCGATGCAATTTCCCTGTTTCTTCAACACTCTGAAGGTCCACAGATAACAGAATGCCTCCATATGTGCTTCGAAAACTACTACTTGTCTCCCAGGAATCGATGAAAGCGTAGACAGTTTGAGACATTACTCCCATGGAATAAAAGCCCCTTGGTGCCTGTTGTATTCAATACCGATGCAATATCTGTGTTTCATCAACACTCTGAAGGACCACAGATTACAGAATACCTCCAGATGTGCTTCGAAAGCTACTACTGGTTTCCCAGGAATCGATCAAAGCATAGACAGTTTGAGACATTACTCCCATGGAATAAAAGCCCCACGATTCCTGTTGTACTCAATACCGATGCAATTTCCCTGTTTCTTCAACACTCTGAAGGTCCACAGATTACAGAATGCCTCCAGATGTGCTTCGAAAACTACTACTTGTCTCCCAGGAATCGACGAAAGCGTAGACAGTTTGAGACATTACTCCCATGGAATAAAAGCCCCACGATTCCTGTTGTACTCAATACCGATGCAATATCTGTGTTTCATCAACACTCCGAAGGACCACAGATTACAGAATGCCTCCAGATGTGCTTCGAAAACTACTACTTGTCTTACAGGAATCGATGAAAGCGTAGACAGTTTGAGACATTACTCCCATGGAATAAAAGCCCCATGGTGCCTGTTGTATTCAATACCGATGCAATATCTGTGTTTCATCAACACTCTGAAGGACCACAGATTACAGAATACCTCCAGATGTGCTTCGAAAACTACTACTGGTTTCCCAGGAATCGATCAAAGCATAGACAGTTTGAGACATTACTCCCATGGAATAAAAGCCCCACGATTCCTGTTGTACTCAATACCGATGCAATTTCCCTGTTTCTTCAACACTCTGAAGGTCCACAGATTACAGAATGCCTCCAGATGTGCTTCGAAAACTACTACTTGTCTCCCAGGAATCGACGAAAGCGTAGACAGTTTGAGACATTACTCCCATGGAATAAAAGCCCCATGGTGCCTGTTGTATTCAATACCGATGCAATATCTGTGTTTCATCAACAGTCTGAAGGACCACAGATTACAGAATACCTCCAGATGTACTTCAAAACCTACTACAGGTTTCCCAGGAATCGATCAAAGCATAGACAGTTTGAGACATTACTCCCCTGGAATAAAAGCACCATGGTGCCTGTTGTATTCAATACCGATGCAATATCTGTGTTTCATCAACACTCTGAAGGACCACAGATTACAGAATACCTCCAGATGTGCTTCGAATACTACTACTTGTCTCCCAAGAATCGATGAAAGCGTAGACAGTTTGAGACATTACTCCCATGGAATAAAAGCCCCATGGTGCCTGTTGTATTCAATACCAATGCAATATCTGTGTTTCATCAACACTCTGAAGGACCACAGATTACAGAATACCTCCAGATGTGCTTCGAAAACTACTACTGGTCTCCCAGGAATCGATGAAAGCATAGACAGTTTGAGACATTACTCCCATCGAATAAAAGCCCCATGGTGCCTGTTGTATTCAATACCGATGCAATATCTGTGTTTCATCGACACTTTGAAGGACCACAGATTACAGAATACCATAAGATGTGCTTCGAAACCTACTACTGGTTTCCCAGGAATCGATCAAAGCATAGACAGTTTGAGACATTACTCCCATGGAATAAAAGCCCCACGATGCCTGTTGTACTCAATACCGATGCAATTTCCCTGTTTCTTCAACACTCTGAAGGTCCACAGATTACAGAATGCCTCCAGATGTGCTTCGAAAACTACTACTGGTCTCCCAGGAATCGATGAAAGCATAGACAGTTTGAGACATTACTCCCATGGAATAAAAGCCCCATGGTACCTGTTGTATTCAATACCGATGCAATATCTGTGTTTCATCAACACTCTGAAGGACCACAGATTACAGAATACCTCCAGATGTGCTTCGAAACCTACTACTGGTTTCCCAGGAATCGATCAAAGCATAGACAGTTTGAGACATTACTCCCATGGAATAAAAGCCCCATGGTGCCTGTTGTATTCAATACCGATGCAATATCTGTGTTTCATCAACACTCTGAAGGACCACAGATTACAGAGTACCTCCAGATGTGCTTCGAAACCTACTACTGGTTTCCCAGGAATCGATCAAAGCATAGACAGTTTGAGACATTACTCCTATGGAATAAAAGCCCCACGATGTCTGTTGTATTTAAACCGATGCATTATCTGTGTTTCATCAACACTCTGAAGGTCCACAGATTACAGAATGCCTCCAGATGTGCTTCGAAAACTACTACTGGTCTCCCAGGAATCGATGAAAGCATAGACAGTTTGAGACATTACTCCCATCGAATAAAAGCCCCATGGTGCCTGTTGTATTCATACCGATGCAATTTCCCTGTTTCTTCAACACTCTGAAGGTCCACAGATAACAGAATGCCTCCATATGTGCTTCGAAAACTACTACTTGTCTCCCAGGAATCGATGAAAGCGTAGACAGTTTGAGACATTACTCCCATGGAATAAAAGCCCCATGGTGCCTGTTGTATTCAATACCGATGCAATATCTGTGTTTCATCAACACTCTGAAGGACCACAGATTACAGAATACCTCCAGATGTGCTTCGAAACCTACTACTGGTTTCCCAGGAATCGATCAAAGCATAGACAGTTTCAGACATTACTCTCATGGAATAAAAGCCCCACGATGCCTGTTGTATTCAATACCGATGCAATTTTACTGTTTCTTCAACACTCTGAAGGTCCACAGATTACAGAATGCCTCCAGATGTGCTTCGAAAACTACTACTTGTGTCCCAGGAATCGATGAAAGCATAGACAGTTTGAGACATTACTCCCATCGAATAAAAGCCCCATGGTGACTGTTGTATTCAATACCGATGCAATATCTGTGTTTCATCAACACTTTGAAGGACCACAGATTACAGAATACCATAAGATGTGCTTCGAAACCTACTACTGGTTTCCCAGGAATCGATCAAAGCATAGACAGTTTGAGACATTACTCCCATGGAATAAAAGCCCCACGATGCCTGTTGTACTCAATACCGATGCAATTTCCCTGTTTCTTCAACACTCTGAAGGTCCACAGATTACAGAATGCCTCCAGATGTGCTTCGAAAACTACTACTGGTCTCCCAGGAATCGATGAAAGCATAGACAGTTTCAGACATTACTCTCATGGAATAAAAGCCCCACGATGCCTGTTGTATTCAATACCGATGCAATTTTACTGTTTCTTCAACACTCTGAAGGTCCACAGATTACAGAATGCCTCCAGATGTGCTTCGAAAACTACTACTGGTCTCCCAGGAATCGATGAAAGCATAGACAGTTTGAGACATTACTCCCATCGAATAAAAGCCCCATGGTGCCTGTTGTATTCAATACCGATGCAATATCTGTGTTTCATCGACACTTTGAAGGACCACAGATTACAGAATACCATAAGATGTGCTTCGAAACCTACTACTGGTTTCCCAGGAATCGATCAAAGCATAGACAGTTTGAGACATTACTCCCATGGAATAAAAGCCCCACGATGCCTGTTGTACTCAATACCGATGCAATTTCCCTGTTTCTTCAACACTCTGAAGGTCCACAGATTACAGAATGCCTCCAGATGTGCTTCGAAAACTACTACTGGTCTCCCAGGAATCGATGAAAGCATAGACAGTTTGAGACATTACTCCCATGGAATAAAAGCCCCATGGTACCTGTTGTATTCAATACCGATGCAATATCTGTGTTTCATCAACACTCTGAAGGACCACAGATTACAGAATACCTCCGGATGTGCTTCGAAACCTACTACTGGTTTCCCAGGAATCGATCAAAGCATAGACAGTTTGAGACATTACTCCCATGGAATAAAAGCCCCATGGTGCCTGTTGTATTCAATACCGATGCAATATCTGTGTTTCATCAACACTCTGAAGGACCACAGATTACAGAATACCTCCAGATGTGCTTCGAAACCTACTACTGGTTTCCCAGGAATCGATCAAAGCATAGACAGTTTGAGACATTACTCCTATGGAATAAAAGCCCCACGATGTCTGTTGTATTCAAACCGATGCATTATCTGTGTTTCATCAACACTCTGAAGGTCCACAGATTACAGAATGCCTCCAGATGTGCTTCGAAAACCACTACTGGTCTCCCAGGAATCGATGAAAGCATAGACAGTTTGAGACATTACTCCCATGGAATAAAAGCCCCATGGTGCCTGTTGTATTCATACCGATGCAATTTCCCTGTTTCTTCAACACTCTGAAGGTCCACAGATAACAGAATGCCTCCATATGTGCTTCGAAAACTACTACTTGTCTCCCAGGAATCGATGAAAGCGTAGACAGTTTGAGACATTACTCCCATGGAATAAAAGCCCCATGGTGCCTGTTGTATTCAATACCGATGCAATATCTGTGTTTCATCAACGCTCTGAAGGACCACAGATTACAGAATACCTCCAGATGTGCTTCGAAAGCTACTACTGGTTTCCCAGGAATCGATCAAAGCATAGACAGTTTGAGACATTACTCCCATGGAATAAAAGCCCCACGATTCCTGTTGTACTCAATACCGATGCAATTTCCCTGTTTCTTCAACACTCTGAAGGTCCACAGATTACAGAATGCCTCCAGATGTGCTTCGAAAACTACTACTTGTCTCCCAGGAATCGACGAAAGCGTAGACAGTTTGAGACATTACTCCCATGGAATAAAAGCCCCACGATTCCTGTTGTACTCAATACCGATGCAATATCTGTGTTTCATCAACACTCCGAAGGACCACAGATTACAGAATGCCTCCAGATGTGCTTCGAAAACTACTACTTGTCTCCCAGGAATCGATGAAAGCGTAGACAGTTTGAGACATTACTCCCATGGAATAAAAGCCCCATGGTGCCTGTTGTATTCAATACCGATGCAATATCTGTGTTTCATCAACACTCTGAAGGACCACAGATTACAGAATACCTCCAGATGTGCTTCGAAAACTACTACTGGTTTCCCAGGAATCGATCAAAGCATAGACAGTTTGAGACATTACTCCCATGGAATAAAAGCCCCACGATTCCTGTTTTACTCAATACCGATGCAATTTCCCTGTTTCTTCAACACTCTGAAGGTCCACAGATTACAGAATGCCTCCAGATGTGCTTCGAAAACTACTACTTGTCTCCCAGGAATCGACGAAAGCGTAGACAGTTTGAGACATTACTCCCATGGAATAAAAGCCCCATGGTGCCTGTTGTATTCAATACCGATGCAATATCTGTGTTTCATCAACACTCTGAAGGACCACAGATTACAGAATACCTCCAGATGTGCTTCGAACGCTACTACTGGTTTCCCAGGAATCGATCAAAGCATAGACAGTTTGAGACATTACTCCCATGGAATAAAAGCCCCACGATTCCTGTTGTACTCAATACCGATGCAATTTCCCTGTTTCTTCAACACTCTGAAGGTCCACAGATTACAGAATGCCTCCAGATGTGCTTCGAAAACTACTACTTGTCTCCCAGGAATCGACGAAAGCGTAGACAGTTTGAGACATTACTCCCATGGAATAAAAGCCCCATGGTGCCTGTTGTATTCAATACCGATGCAATTTTCCTGTTTCTTCAACACTCTGAAGGTCCACAGATAACAGAATGCCTCCAAATGTGCTTCGGAAACTACTACTTGTCTCCCAGGAATCGATGAAAGCGTAGACAGTTTGAGACATTACTCCCATGGAAGAAAAGCCCCATGGTGCCTGTTGTATTCAATACCGATGCAATATCTGTGTTTCATCGACACTTTGAAGGACCACAGATTACAGAATACCATAAGATGTGCTTCGAAACCTACTACTGGTTTCCCAGGAATCGATCAAAGCATAGACAATTTGAGACATTACTCCCATGGAATAAAAGCCCCACGATGCCTGTTGTACTCAATACCGATGCAATTTCCCTGTTTCTTCAACACTCTGAAGGTCCACAGATTACAGAATGCCTCCAGATGTGCTTCGAAAACTACTACTGGTCTCCCAGGAATCGATGAAAGCATAGACAGTTTGAGACATTACTCCTATGGAATAAAAGCCCCATGGTACCTGTTGTATTCAATACCGATGCAATATCTGTGTTTCATCAACACTCTGAAGGACCACAGATTACAGAATACCTCCAGATGTGCTTCGAAACCTACTACTGGTTTCCCAGGAATCGATCAAAGCATAGACAGTTTGAGACATTACTCCCATGGAATAAAAGCCCCATGGTGCCTGTTGTATTCAATACCGATGCAATATCTGTGTTTCATCAACACTCTGAAGGACCACAGATTACAGAATACCTCCAGATGTGCTTCGAAACCTACTACTGGTTTCCCAGGAATCGATCAAAGCATAGACAGTTTGAGACATTACTCCTATGGAATAAAAACCCCACGATGTCTGTTGTATTCAAACCGATGCATTATCTGTGTTTCATCAACACTCTGAAGGTCCACAGATTACAGAATGCCTCCAGATGTGCTTCGAAAACTACTACTGGTCTCCCAGGAATCGATGAAAGCATAGACAGTTTGAGACATTACTCCCATCGAATAAAAGCCCCATGGTGCCTGTTGTATTCATACCGATGCAATTTCCCTGTTTCTTCAACACTCTGAAGGTCCACAGATAACAGAATGCCTCCATATGTGCTTCGAAAACTACTACTTGTCTCCCAGGAATCGATGAAAGCGTAGACAGTTTGAGACATTACTCCCATGGAATAAAAGCCCCATGGTGCCTGTTGTATTCAATACCGATGCAATATCTGTGTTTCATCAACACTCTGAAGGACCACAGATTACAGAATACCTCCAGATGTGCTTCGAAACCTACTACTGGTTTCCCAGGAATCGATCAAAGCATAGACAGTTTCAGACATTACTCTCATGGAATAAAAGCCCCACGATGCCTGTTGTATTCAATACCGATGCAATTTTACTGTTTCTTCAACACTCTGAAGGTCCACAGATTACAGAATGCCTCCAGATGTGCTTCGAAAACTACTACTTGTGTCCCAGGAATCGATGAAAGCATAGACAGTTTGAGACATTACTCCCATCGAATAAAAGCCCCATGGTGACTGTTGTATTCAATACCGATGCAATATCTGTGTTTCATCAACACTTTGAAGGACCACAGATTACAGAATAACATAAGATGTGCTTCGAAACCTACTACTGGTTTCCCAGGAATCGATCAAAGCATAGACAGTTTGAGACATTACTCCCATGGAATAAAAGCCCCACGATGCCTGTTGTACTCAATACCGATGCAATTTCCCTGTTTCTTCAACACTCTGAAGGTCCACAGATTACAGAATGCCTCCAGATGTGCTTCGAAAACTACTACTGGTCTCCCAGGAATCGATGAAAGCATAGACAGTTTCAGACATTACTCTCATGGAATAAAAGCCCCACGATGCCTGTTGTATTCAATACCGATGGAATTTTACTGTTTCTTCAACACTCTGAAGGTCCACAGATTACAGAATGCCTCCAGATGTGCTTCGAAAACTACTACTGGTCTCCCAGGAATCGATGAAAGCATAGACAGTTTGAGACATTACTCCCATCGAATAAAAGCCCCATGGTGCCTGTTGTATTCAATACCGATGCAATATCTGTGTTTCATCGACACTTTGAAGGACCACAGATTACAGAATACCATAAGATGTGCTTCGAAACCTACTACTGGTTTCCCAGGAATCGATCAAAGCATAGACAGTTTGAGACATTACTCCCATGGAATAAAAGCCCCACGATGCCTGTTGTACTCAATACCGATGCAATTTCCCTGTTTCTTCAACACTCTGAAGGTCCACAGATTACAGAATGCCTCCAGATGTGCTTCGAAAACTACTACTGGTCTCCCAGGAATCGATGAAAGCATAGACAGTTTGAGACATTACTCCCATGGAATAAAAGCCCCATGGTACCTGTTGTATTCAATACCGATGCAATATCTGTGTTTCATCAACACTCTGAAGGACCACAGATTACAGAATACCTCCGGATGTGCTTCGAAACCTACTACTGGTTTCCCAGGAATCGATCAAAGCATAGACAGTTTGAGACATTACTCCCATGGAATAAAAGCCCCATGGTGCCTGTTGTATTCAATACCGATGCAATATCTGTGTTTCATCAACACTCTGAAGGACCACAGATTACAGAATACCTCCAGATGTGCTTCGAAACCTACTACTGGTTTCCCAGGAATCGATCAAAGCATAGACAGTTTGAGACATTACTCCTATGGAATAAAAGCCCCACGATGTCTGTTGTATTCAAACCGATGCATTATCTGTGTTTCATCAACACTCTGAAGGTCCACAGATTACAGAATGCCTCCAGATGTGCTTCGAAAACTACTACTTGTCTCCCAGGAATCGATCAAAGCATAGACAGTTTGAGACATTACTCCCATTGAATAAAAGCCCCACGATGCCTGTTGTACTCAATACCGATGCAATTTCCCTGTTTCTTCAACACTCTGAAGGTCCACAGATTACAGAATGCCTCCAGATGTGCTTCGGAAACTACTACTGGTCTCCAAGGAATCGATGAAAGCATAGACAGTTTGAGACATTACTCCCATGGAATAAAAGCCCCATGGTACCTGTTGTATTCAATACCGATGCAATATCTGTGTTTCATCAACACTCTGAAGGACCACAGATTACAGAATACCTCCGGATGTGCTTCGAAACCTACTACTGGTTTCCCAGGAATCGATCAAAGCATAGACAGTTTGAGACATTACTCCCATGGAATAAAAGCCCCATGGTGCCTGTTGTATTCAATACCGATGCAATATCTGTGTTTCATCAACACTCTGAAGGACCACAGATTACAGAATACCTCCAGATGTGCTTCGAAACCTACTACTGGTTTCCCAGGAATCGATCAAAGCATAGACAGTTTGAGACATTACTCCTATGGAATAAAAGCCCCACGATGTCTGTTGTATTCAAAAAGATGCATTATCTGTGTTTCATCAACACTCTGGAGGTCCACAGATTACAGAATGCCTCCAGATGTGCTTCGAAAACCACTACTGGTCTCCCAGGAATCGATGAAAGCATAGACAGTTTGAGACATTACTCCCATCGAATAAAAGCCCCATGGTGCCTGTTGTATTCATACCGATGCAATTTCCCTGTTTCTTCAACACTCTGAAGGTCCACAGATAACAGAATGCCTCCATATGTGCTTCAAAAACTACTACTTGTCTCCCAGGAATCGATGAAAGCGTAGACAGTTTGAGACATTACTCCCATGGAATAAAAGCCCCATGGTGCCTGTTGTATTCAATACCGATGCAATATCTGTGTTTCATCAACACTCTGAAGGACCACAGATTACAGAATACCTCCAGATGTGCTTCGAAACCTACTACTGGTTTCCCAGGAATCGATCAAAGCATAGACAGTTTCAGACATTACTCTCATGGAATAAAAGCCCCACGATGCCTGTTGTATTCAATACCGATGCAATTTTACTGTTTCTTCAACACTCTGAAGGTCCACAGATTACAGAACGCCTCCAGATGTGCTTCGAAAACTACTACTTGTGTCCCAGGAATCGATGAAAGCATAGACAGTTTGAGACATTACTCCCATCGAATAAAAGCCCCATGGTGACTGTTGTATTCAATACCGATGCAATTTCCCTGTTTCTTCAACACTCTGAAGGTCCACAGATAACAGAATGCCTCCATATGTGCTTCGAAAACTACTACTTGTCTCCCAGGAATCGATGAAAGCGTAGACAGTTTGAGACATTACTCCCATGGAATAAAAGCCCCATGGTGCCTGTTGTATTCAATACCGATGCAATATCTGTGTTTCATCAACGCTCTGAAGGACCACAGATTACAGAATACCTCCAGATGTGCTTCGAAAGCTACTACTGGTTTCCCAGGAATCGATCAAAGCATAGACAGTTTGAGACATTACTCCCATGGAATAAAAGCCCCACGATTCCTGTTGTACTCAATACCGATGCAATTTCCCTGTTTCTTCAACACTCTGAAGGTCCACAGATTACAGAATGCCTCCAGATGTGCTTCGAAAGCTACTACTTGTCTCCCAGGAATCGACGAAAGCGTAGACAGTTTGAGACATTACTCCCATGGAATAAAAGCCCCACGATTCCTGTTGTACTCAATACCGATGCAATATCTGTGTTTCATCAACACTCCGAAGGACCACAGATTACAGAATGCCTCCAGATGTGCTTCAAAAACTACTACTTGTCTCCCAGGAATCGATGAAAGCGTAGACAGTTTGAGACATTACTCCCATGGAATAAAAGCCCCATGGTGCCTGTTGTATTCAATACCGATGCAATATCTGTGTTTCATCAACACTCTGAAGGACCACAGATTACAGAATACCTCCAGATGTGCTTCGAAAACTACTACTGGTTTCCCAGGAATCGATCAAAGCATAGACAGTTTGAGACATTACTCCCATGGAATAAAAGCCCCACGATTCCTGTTTTACTCAATACCGATGCAATTTCCCTGTTTCTTCAACACTCTGAAGGTCCACAGATTACAGAATGCCTCCAGATGTGCTTCGAAAACTACTACTTGTCTCCCAGGAATCGACGAAAGCGTAGACAGTTTGAGACATTACTCCCATGGAATAAAAGCCCCCTGGTGCCTGTTGTATTCAATACCGATGCAATATCTGTGTTTCATCAACAGTCTGAAGGACCACAGATTACAGAATACCTCCAGATGTACTTCAAAACCTACTACAGGTTTCCCAGGAATCGACCAAAGCATAGACAGTTTGAGACATTACTCCCCTGGAATAAAAGCACCATGGTGCCTGTTGTATTCAATACCGATGCAATATCTGTGTTTCATCAACACTCTGAAGGACCACAGATTACAGAATACCTCCAGATGTGCTTCGAATACTACTACTTGTCTCCCAAGAATCGATGAAAGCGTAGACAGTTTGAGACATTACTCCCATGGAATAAAAGCCCCATGGTGCCTGTTGTATTCAATACCAATGCAATATCTGTGTTTCATCAACACTCTGAAGGACCACAGATTACAGAATACCTCCAGATGTGCTTCGAAAACTACTACTGGTCTCCCAGGAATCGATGAAAGCATAGACAGTTTGAGACATTACTCCCATCGAATAAAAGCCCCATGGTGCCTGTTGTATTCAATACCGATGCAATATCTGTGTTTCATCGACGCTTTGAAGGACCACAGATTACAGAATACCATAAGATGTGCTTCGAAACCTACTACTGGTTTCCCAGGAATCGATCAAAGCATAGACAGTTTGAGACATTACTCCCATGGAATAAAAGCCCCACGATGCCTGTTGTACTCAATACCGATGCAATTTCCCTGTTTCTTCAACACTCTGAAGGTCCACAGATTACAGAATGCCTCCAGATGTGCTTCGAAAACTACTACTGGTCTCCCAGGAATCGATGAAAGCATAGACAGTTTGAGACATTACTCCTATGGAATAAAAGCCCCATGGTACCTGTTGTATTCAATACCGATGCAATATCTGTGTTTCATCAACACTCTGAAGGACCACAGATTACAGAATACCTCCAGATGTGCTTCGAAACCTACTACTGGTTTCCCAGGAATCGATCAAAGCATAGACAGTTTGAGACATTACTCCCATGGAATAAAAGCCCCATGGTGCCTGTTGTATTCAATACCGATGCAATATCTGTGTTTCATCAACACTCTGAAGGACCACAGATTACAGAATACCTCCAGATGTGCTTCGAAACCTACTACTGGTTTCCCAGGAATCGATCAAAGCATAGACAGTTTGAGACATTACTCCTATGGAATAAAAGCCCAACGATGTCTGTTGTATTCAAACCGATGCATTATCTGTGTTTCATCAACACTCTGAAGGTCCACAGATTACAGAATGCCTCCAGATGTGCTTCGAAAACTACTACTGGTCTCCCAGGAATCGATGAAAGCATAGACAGTTTGAGACATTACTCCCATCGAATAAAAGCCCCATGGTGCCTGTTGTATTCATACCGATGCAATTTCCCTGTTTCTTCAACACTCTGAAGGTCCACAGATAACAGAATGCCTCCATATGTGCTTCGAAAACTACTACTTGTCTCCCAGGAATCGATGAAAGCGTAGACAGTTTGAGACATTACTCCCATGGAATAAAAGCCCCATGGTGCCTGTTGTATTCAATACCGATGCAATATCTGTGTTTCATCAACACTCTGAAGGACCACAGATTACAGAATACCTCCAGATGTGCTTCGAAACCTACTACTGGTTTCCCAGGAATCGATCAAAGCATAGACAGTTTCAGACATTACTCTCATGGAATAAAAGCCCCACGATGCCTGTTGTATTCAATACCGATGCAATTTTACTGTTTCTTCAACACTCTGAAGGTCCACAGATTACAGAATGCCTCCAGATGTGCTTCGAAAACTACTACTTGTGTCCCAGGAATCGATGAAAGCATAGACAGTTTGAGACATTACTCCCATCGAATAAAAGCCCCATGGTGACTGTTGTATTCAATACCGATGCAATATCTGTGTTTCATCAACACTTTGAAGGACCACAGATTACAGAATAACATAAGATGTGCTTCGAAACCTACTACTGGTTTCCCAGGAATCGATCAAAGCATAGACAGTTTGAGACATTACTCCCATGGAATAAAAGCCCCACGATGCCTGTTGTACTCAATACCGATGCAATTTCCCTGTTTCTTCAACACTCTGAAGGTCCACAGATTACAGAATGCCTCCAGATGTGCTTCGAAAACTACTACTGGTCTCCCAGGAATCGATGAAAGCATAGACAGTTTCAGACATTACTCTCATGGAATAAAAGCCCCACGATGCCTGTTGTATTCAATACCGATGGAATTTTACTGTTTCTTCAACACTCTGAAGGTCCACAGATTACAGAATGCCTCCAGATGTGCTTCGAAAACTACTACTGGTCTCCCAGGAATCGATGAAAGCATAGACAGTTTGAGACATTACTCCCATCGAATAAAAGCCCCATGGTGCCTGTTGTATTCAATACCGATGCAATATCTGTGTTTCATCGACACTTTGAAGGACCACAGATTACAGAATACCATAAGATGTGCTTCGAAACCTACTACTGGTTTCCCAGGAATCGATCAAAGCATAGACAGTTTGAGACATTACTCCCATGGAATAAAAGCCCCACGATGCCTGTTGTACTCAATACCGATGCAATTTCCCTGTTTCTTCAACACTCTGAAGGTCCACAGATTACAGAATGCCTCCAGATGTGCTTCGAAAACTACTACTGGTCTCCCAGGAATCGATGAAAGCATAG
Source organism: Schistocerca gregaria (assembly GCF_023897955.1). NCBI lineage: Eukaryota > Metazoa > Arthropoda > Insecta > Orthoptera > Acrididae > Schistocerca > Schistocerca gregaria. The sequence continues at coordinate 7,196,120 of NC_064930.1, read as the reverse complement.
ACAGTTTGAGACATTACTCCCATGGAATAAAAGCCCCATGGTACCTGTTGTATTCAATACCGATGCAATATCTGTGTTTCATCAACACTCTGAAGGACCACAGATTACAGAATACCTCCGGATGTGCTTCGAAACCTACTACTGGTTTCCCAGGAATCGATCAAAGCATAGACAGTTTGAGACATTACTCCCATGGAATAAAAGCCCCATGGTGCCTGTTGTATTCAATACCGATGCAATATCTGTGTTTCATCAACACTCTGAAGGACCACAGATTACAGAATACCTCCAGATGTGCTTCGAAACCTACTACTGGTTTCCCAGGAATCGATCAAAGCATAGACAGTTTGAGACATTACTCCTATGGAATAAAAGCCCCACGATGTCTGTTGTATTCAAACCGATGCATTATCTGTGTTTCATCAACACTCTGAAGGTCCACAGATTACAGAATGCCTCCAGATGTGCTTCGAAAACTACTACTTGTCTCCCAGGAATCGACGAAAGCGTAGACAGTTTGAGACATTACTCCCATGGAATAAAAGCCCCACGATGCCTGTTGTATTCAATACCGATGCAATTTCCCTGTTTCTTCAACACTCTGAAGGGCCACAGATAACAGAGTGCCTCCAGATGTGCTTCGAAACCTACTACTGGTTTCCCAGGAATCGATCAAAGCATAGACAGTTTGAGACATTACTCCCATGGAATAAAAGCCACACGATGCCTGTTGTATTCAATACCGATGCAATATCTGTGTTTCATCAACACTCTGAAGGACCACAGATTACAGAATACCTCCAGATGTTCTTCGAAACCTACTACTGGTTTCCCAGGAATCGATCAAAGCATAGACAGTTTCAGACATTACTCTCATGGAATAAAAGCCCCACGATGCCTGTTGTATTCAATACCGATGCAATTTTACTGTTTCTTCAACACTCTGAAGGTCCACAGATTACAGAATGCCTCCAGATGTGCTTCGAAAACTACTACTTGTGTCCCAGGAATCGATGAAAGCATAGACAGTTTGAGACATTACTCCCATCGAATAAAAGCCCCATGGTGACTGTTGTATTCAATACCGATGCAATTTCCCTGTTTCTTCAACACTCTGAAGGTCCACAGATAACAGAATGCCTCCATATGTGCTTCGAAAACTACTACTTGTCTCCCAGGAATCGATGAAAGCGTAGACAGTTTGAGACATTACTCCCATGGAATAAAAGCCCCATGGTGCCTGTTGTATTCAATACCGATGCAGTATCTGTGTTTCATCAACACTCTGAAGGACCACAGATTACAGAATACCTCCAGATGTGCTTCGAAAGCTACTACTGGTTTCCCAGGAATCGATCAAAGCATAGACAGTTTGAGACATTACTCCCATGGAATAAAAGCCCCACGATTCCTGTTGTACTCAATACCGATGCAATTTCCCTGTTTCTTCAACACTCTGAAGGTCCACAGATTACAGAATGCCTCCAGATGTGCTTCGAAAACTACTACTTGTCTCCCAGGAATCGACGAAAGCGTAGACAGTTTGAGACATTACTCCCATGGAATAAAAGCCCCATGGTGCCTGTTGTATTCAATACCGATGCAATTTTCCTGTTTCTTCAACACTCTGAAGGTCCACAGATAACAGAATGCCTCCAAATGTGCTTCGGAAACTACTACTTGTCTCCCAGGAATCGATGAAAGCGTAGACAGTTTGAGACATTACTCCCATGGAAGAAAAGCCCCATGGTGCCTGTTGTATTCAATACCGATGCAATATCTGTGTTTGATCAACACTCTGAAGGACCACAGATTACAGAATACCTCCAGATGTGCTTCGAAACCTACTACTGGTTTCCCAGGAATCGATCGAAGCATAGACAGTTTGAGACATTACTCCCATGGAATAAAAGCCCCACGATTCCTGTTTTACTCAATACCGATGCAATTTCCCTGTTTCTTCAACACTCTGAAGGTCCACAGATTACAGAATGCCTCCAGATGTGCTTCGAAAACTACTACTTGTCTCCCAGGAATCGACGAAAGCGTAGACAGTTTGAGACATTACTCCCATGGAATAAAAGCCCCCTGGTGCCTGTTGTATTCAATACCGATGCAATATCTGTGTTTCATCAACAGTCTGAAGGACCACAGATTACAGAATACCTCCAGATGTACTTCAAAACCTACTACAGGTTTCCCAGGAATCGACCAAAGCATAGACAGTTTGAGACATTACTCCCCTGGAATAAAAGCACCATGGTGCCTGTTGTATTCAATACCGATGCAATATCTGTGTTTCATCAACACTCTGAAGGACCACAGATTACAGAATACCTCCAGATGTGCTTCGAATACTACTACTTGTCTCCCAAGAATCGATGAAAGCGTAGACAGTTTGAGACATTACTCCCATGGAATAAAAGCCCCATGGTGCCTGTTGTATTCAATACCAATGCAATATCTGTGTTTCATCAACACTCTGAAGGACCACAGATTACAGAATACCTCCAGATGTGCTTCGAAAACTACTACTGGTCTCCCAGGAATCGATGAAAGCATAGACAGTTTGAGACATTACTCCCATCGAATAAAAGCCCCATGGTGCCTGTTGTATTCAATACCGATGCAATATCTGTGTTTCATCGACGCTTTGAAGGACCACAGATTACAGAATACCATAAGATGTGCTTCGAAACCTACTACTGGTTTCCCAGGAATCGATCAAAGCATAGACAGTTTGAGACATTACTCCCATGGAATAAAAGCCCCACGATGCCTGTTGTACTCAATACCGATGCAATTTCCCTGTTTCTTCAACACTCTGAAGGTCCACAGATTACAGAATGCCTCCAGATGTGCTTCGAAAACTACTACTGGTCTCCCAGGAATCGATGAAAGCATAGACAGTTTGAGACATTACTCCTATGGAATAAAAGCCCCATGGTACCTGTTGTATTCAATACCGATGCAATATCTGTGTTTCATCAACACTCTGAAGGACCACAGATTACAGAATACCTCCAGATGTGCTTCGAAACCTACTACTGGTTTCCCAGGAATCGATCAAAGCATAGACAGTTTGAGACATTACTCCCATGGAATAAAAGCCCCATGGTGCCTGTTGTATTCAATACCGATGCAATATCTGTGTTTCATCAACACTCTGAAGGACCACAGATTACAGAATACCTCCAGATGTGCTTCGAAACCTACTACTGGTTTCCCAGGAATCGATCAAAGCATAGACAGTTTGAGACATTACTCCTATGGAATAAAAGCCCAACGATGTCTGTTGTATTCAAACCGATGCATTATCTGTGTTTCATCAACACTCTGAAGGTCCACAGATTACAGAATGCCTCCAGATGTGCTTCGAAAACTACTACTGGTCTCCCAGGAATCGATGAAAGCATAGACAGTTTGAGACATTACTCCCATCGAATAAAAGCCCCATGGTGCCTGTTGTATTCATACCGATGCAATTTCCCTGTTTCTTCAACACTCTGAAGGTCCACAGATAACAGAATGCCTCCATATGTGCTTCGAAAACTACTACTTGTCTCCCAGGAATCGATGAAAGCGTAGACAGTTTGAGACATTACTCCCATGGAATAAAAGCCCCATGGTGCCTGTTGTATTCAATACCGATGCAATATCTGTGTTTCATCAACACTCTGAAGGACCACAGATTACAGAATACCTCCAGATGTGCTTCGAAACCTACTACTGGTTTCCCAGGAATCGATCAAAGCATAGACAGTTTCAGACATTACTCTCATGGAATAAAAGCCCCACGATGCCTGTTGTATTCAATACCGATGCAATTTTACTGTTTCTTCAACACTCTGAAGGTCCACAGATTACAGAATGCCTCCAGATGTGCTTCGAAAACTACTACTTGTGTCCCAGGAATCGATGAAAGCATAGACAGTTTGAGACATTACTCCCATCGAATAAAAGCCCCATGGTGACTGTTGTATTCAATACCGATGCAATATCTGTGTTTCATCAACACTTTGAAGGACCACAGATTACAGAATACCTCCAGATGTGCTTCGAAAGCTACTACTGGTTTCCCAGGAATCGATCAAAGCATAGACAGTTTGAGACATTACTCCCATGGAATAAAAGCCCCACGATGCCTGTTGTACTCAATACCGATGCAATTTCCCTGTTTCTTCAACACTCTGAAGGTCCACAGATTACAGAATGCCTCCAGATGTGCTTCGAAAACTACTACTGGTCTCCCAGGAATCGATGAAAGCATAGACAGTTTCAGACATTACTCTCATGGAATAAAAGCCCCACGATGCCTGTTGTATTCAATACCGATGGAATTTTACTGTTTCTTCAACACTCTGAAGGTCCACAGATTACAGAATGCCTCCAGATGTGCTTCGAAAACTACTACTGGTCTCCCAGGAATCGATGAAAGCATAGACAGTTTGAGACATTACTCCCATCGAATAAAAGCCCCATGGTGCCTGTTGTATTCAATACCGATGCAATATCTGTGTTTCATCGACACTTTGAAGGACCACAGATTACAGAATACCATAAGATGTGCTTCGAAACCTACTACTGGTTTCCCAGGAATCGATCAAAGCATAGACAGTTTGAGACATTACTCCCATGGAATAAAAGCCCCACGATGCCTGTTGTACTCAATACCGATGCAATTTCCCTGTTTCTTCAACACTCTGAAGGTCCACAGATTACAGAATGCCTCCAGATGTGCTTCGAAAACTACTACTGGTCTCCCAGGAATCGATGAAAGCATAGACAGTTTGAGACATTACTCCCATGGAATAAAAGCCCCATGGTACCTGTTGTATTCAATACCGATGCAATATCTGTGTTTCATCAACACTCTGAAGGACCACAGATTACAGAATACCTCCGGATGTGCTTCGAAACCTACTACTGGTTTCCCAGGAATCGATCAAAGCATAGACAGTTTGAGACATTACTCCCATGGAATAAAAGCCCCATGGTGCCTGTTGTATTCAATACCGATGCAATATCTGTGTTTCATCAACACTCTGAAGGACCACAGATTACAGAATACCTCCAGATGTGCTTCGAAACCTACTACTGGTTTCCCAGGAATCGATCAAAGCATAGACAGTTTGAGACATTACTCCTATGGAATAAAAGCCCCACGATGTCTGTTGTATTCAAACCGATGCATTATCTGTGTTTCATCAACACTCTGAAGGTCCACAGATTACAGAATGCCTCCAGATGTGCTTCGAAAACTACTACTTGTCTCCCAGGAATCGACGAAAGCGTAGACAGTTTGAGACATTACTCCCATGGAATAAAAGCCCCACGATGCCTGTTGTATTCAATACCGATGCAATTTCCCTGTTTCTTCAACACTCTGAAGGGCCACAGATAACAGAGTGCCTCCAGATGTGCTTCGAAACCTACTACTGGTTTCCCAGGAATCGATCAAAGCATAGACAGTTTGAGACATTACTCCCATGGAATAAAAGCCACACGATGCCTGTTGTATTCAATACCGATGCAATATCTGTGTTTCATCAACACTCTGAAGGACCACAGATTACAGAATACCTCCAGATGTTCTTCGAAACCTACTACTGGTTTCCCAGGAATCGATCAAAGCATAGACAGTTTCAGACATTACTCTCATGGAATAAAAGCCCCACGATGCCTGTTGTATTCAATACCGATGCAATTTTACTGTTTCTTCAACACTCTGAAGGTCCACAGATTACAGAATGCCTCCAGATGTGCTTCGAAAACTACTACTTGTGTCCCAGGAATCGATGAAAGCATAGACAGTTTGAGACATTACTCCCATCGAATAAAAGCCCCATGGTGACTGTTGTATTCAATACCGATGCAATTTCCCTGTTTCTTCAACACTCTGAAGGTCCACAGATAACAGAATGCCTCCATATGTGCTTCGAAAACTACTACTTGTCTCCCAGGAATCGATGAAAGCGTAGACAGTTTGAGACATTACTCCCATGGAATAAAAGCCCCATGGTGCCTGTTGTATTCAATACCGATGCAGTATCTGTGTTTCATCAACACTCTGAAGGACCACAGATTACAGAATACCTCCAGATGTGCTTCGAAAGCTACTACTGGTTTCCCAGGAATCGATCAAAGCATAGACAGTTTGAGACATTACTCCCATGGAATAAAAGCCCCACGATTCCTGTTGTACTCAATACCGATGCAATTTCCCTGTTTCTTCAACACTCTGAAGGTCCACAGATTACAGAATGCCTCCAGATGTGCTTCGAAAACTACTACTTGTCTCCCAGGAATCGACGAAAGCGTAGACAGTTTGAGACATTACTCCCATGGAATAAAAGCCCCATGGTGCCTGTTGTATTCAATACCGATGCAATTTTCCTGTTTCTTCAACACTCTGAAGGTCCACAGATAACAGAATGCCTCCAAATGTGCTTCGGAAACTACTACTTGTCTCCCAGGAATCGATGAAAGCGTAGACAGTTTGAGACATTACTCCCATGGAAGAAAAGCCCCATGGTGCCTGTTGTATTCAATACCGATGCAATATCTGTGTTTGATCAACACTCTGAAGGACCACAGATTACAGAATACCTCCAGATGTGCTTCGAAACCTACTACTGGTTTCCCAGGAATCGATCGAAGCATAGACAGTTTGAGACATTACTCCCATGGAATAAAAGCCCCATGGTGCCTGTTGTATTCAATACCGATGCAATATCTGTGTTTCATCAACACTCTGAAGGACCACAGATTACAGAATACCTCCAGATGTGCTTCGAAACCTACTACTAGTTTCCCAGGAATCGATCAAAGCATAGACAGTTTCAGACATTACTCTCATGGAATAAAAGCCCCACGATGCCTGTTGTATTCAATACCGATGCAATTTTACTGTTTCTTCAACACTCTGAAGGTCCACAGATTACAGAATGCCTCCAGATGTGCTTCGAAAACTACTACTTGTGTCCCAGGAATCGATGAAAGCATAGACAGTTTGAGACATTACTCCCATCGAATAAAAGCCCCATGGTGACTGTTGTATTCAATACCGATGCAATTTCCCTGTTTCTTCAACACTCTGAAGGTCCACAGATAACAGAATGCCTCCATATGTGCTTCGAAAACTACTACTTGTCTCCCAGGAATCGATGAAAGCGTAGACAGTTTGAGACATTACTCCCATGGAATAAAAGCCCCATGGTGCCTGTTGTATTCAATACCGATGCAGTATCTGTGTTTCATCAACACTCTGAAGGACCACAGATTACAGAATACCTCCAGATGTGCTTCGAAAGCTACTACTGGTTTCCCAGGAATCGATCAAAGCATAGACAGTTTGAGACATTACTCCCATGGAATAAAAGCCCCACGATTCCTGTTGTACTCAATACCGATGCAATTTCCCTGTTTCTTCAACACTCTGAAGGTCCACAGATTACAGAATGCCTCCAGATGTGCTTCGAAAACTACTACTTGTCTCCCAGGAATCGACGAAAGCGTAGACAGTTTGAGACATTACTCCCATGGAATAAAAGCCCCATGGTGCCTGTTGTATTCAATACCGATGCAATTTTCCTGTTTCTTCAACACTCTGAAGGTCCACAGATAACAGAATGCCTCCAAATGTGCTTCGGAAACTACTACTTGTCTCCCAGGAATCGATGAAAGCGTAGACAGTTTGAGACATTACTCCCATGGAAGAAAAGCCCCATGGTGCCTGTTGTATTCAATACCGATGCAATATCTGTGTTTGATCAACACTCTGAAGGACCACAGATTACAGAATACCTCCAGATGTGCTTCGAAACCTACTACTGGTTTCCCAGGAATCGATCGAAGCATAGACAGTTTGAGACATTACTCCCATGGAATAAAAGCCCCATGGTGCCTGTTGTATTCAATACCGATGCAATATCTGTGTTTCATCAACACTCTGAAGGACCACAGATTACAGAATACCTCCAGATGTGCTTCGAAACCTACTACTAGTTTCCCAGGAATCGATCAAAGCATAGACAGTTTGAGACATTACTCCCATGGAATAAAAGCCCCACGATGCCTGTTGTACTCAATACCGATGCAATTTCCCTGTTTCTTCAACACTCTGAAGGTCCACAGATTACAGAATGCCTACAGATGTGCTTCGAAAACTACCACTTGTCTTCCAGGAATCGATGAAAGCGTAGACAGTTTGAGACATTACTCCCATGGAATAAAAGCCCCATGGTGCCTGTTGTATTCAATACCGATGCAATATCTGTGTTTCATCAACACTCTGAAGGACCACAGATTACAGAATACCTCCAGATGTGCTTCGAAACCTACTACTGGTTTCCCAGGAATCGATCAAAGCATAGACAGTTTGAGACATTACTCCCATGGAATAAAAGCCCCACGATTCCTGTTGTACTCAATACCGATGCAATTTCCCTGTTTCTTCAACACTCTGAAGGTCCACAGATTACAGAATGCCTCCAGATGTGCTTCGAAAACTACTACTTGTCTCCCAGGAATCGACGAAAGCGTAGACAGTTAGAGACATTACTCCCATGGAATAAAAGCCCCACGATTCCTGTTGTACTCAATACCGATGCAATATCTGTGTTTCATCAACACTCCGAAGGACCACAGATTACAGAATGCCTCCAGATGTGCTTCGAAAACTACTACTTGTCTCCCAGGAATCGATGAAAGCGTAGACAGTTTGAGACATTACTCCCATGGAATAAAAGCCCCATGGTGCCTGTTGTATTCAATACCGATGCAATATCTGTGTTTCATCAACACTCTGAAGGACCACAGATTACAGAATACCTCCAGATGTGCTTCGAAAACTACTACTGGTTTCCCAGGAATCGATCAAAGCATAGACAGTTTGAGACATTACTCCCATGGAATAAAAGCCCCACGATTCCTGTTTACTCAATACCGATGCAATTTCCCTGTTTCTTCAAGACTCTGAAGGTCCACAGATTACAGAATGCCTCCAGATGTGCTTCGAAAACTACTACTTGTCTCCCAGGAATCGACGAAAGCGTAGACAGTTTGAGACATTACTCCCATGGAATAAAAGCCCCATGGTGCCTGTTGTATTCAATACCGATGCAATATCTGTGTTTCATCAACAGTCTGAAGGACCACAGATTACAGAATACCTCCAGATGTACTTCAAAACCTACTACAGGTTTCCCAGGAATCGACCAAAGCATAGACAGTTTGAGACATTACTCCCCTGGAATAAAAGCACCATGGTGCCTGTTGTATTCAATACCGATGCAATATCTGTGTTTCATCAACACTCTGAAGGACCACAGATTACAGAATACCTCCAGATGTGCTTCGAATACTACTACTTGTCTCCCAAGAATCGATGAAAGCGTAGACAGTTTGAGACATTACTCCCATGGAATAAAAGCCCCATGGTGCCTGTTGTATTCAATACCAATGCAATATCTGTGTTTCATCAACACTCTGAAGGACCACAGATTACAGAATACCTCCAGATGTGCTTCGAAAACTACTACTGGTCTCCCAGGAATCGATGAAAGCATAGACAGTTTGAGACATTACTCCCATCGAATAAAAGCCCCATGGTGCCTGTTGTATTCAATACCGATGCAATATCTGTGTTTCATCGACACTTTGAAGGACCACAGATTACAGAATACCATAAGATGTGCTTCGAAACCTACTACTGGTTTCCCAGGAATCGATCAAAGCATAGACAGTTTGAGACATTACTCCCATGGAATAAAAGCCCCACGATGCCTGTTGTACTCAATACCGATGCAATTTCCCTGTTTCTTCAACACTCTGAAGGTCCACAGATTACAGAATGCCTCCAGATGTGCTTCGAAAACTACTACTGGTCTCCCAGGAATCGATGAAAGCATAGACAGTTTGAGACATTACTCCTATGGAATAAAAGCCCCATGGTACCTGTTGTATTCAATACCGATGCAATATCTGTGTTTCATCAACACTCTGAAGGACCACAGATTACAGAATACCTCCAGATGTGCTTCGAAACCTACTACTGGTTTCCCAGGAATCGATCAAAGCATAGACAGTTTGAGACATTACTCCCATGGAATAAAAGCCCCATGGTGCCTGTTGTATTCAATACCGATGCAATATCTGTGTTTCATCAACACTCTGAAGGACCACAGATTACAGAATACCTCCAGATGTGCTTCGAAACCTACTACTGGTTTCCCAGGAATCGATCAAAGCATAGACAGTTTGAGACATTACTCCTATGGAATAAAAGCCCCACGATGTCTGTTGTATTCAAACCGATGCATTATCTGTGTTTCATCAACACTCTGAAGGTCCACAGATTACAGAATGCCTCCAGATGTGCTTCGAAAACTACTACTGGTCTCCCAGGAATCGATGAAAGCATAGACAGTTTGAGACATTACTCCCATCGAATAAAAGCCCCATGGTGCCTGTTGTATTCATACCGATGCAATTTCCCTGTTTCTTCAACACTCTGAAGGTCCACAGATAACAGAATGCCTCCATATGTGCTTCGAAAACTACTACTTGTCTCCCAGGAATCGATGAAAGCGTAGACAGTTTGAGACATTACTCCCATGGAATAAAAGCCCCATGGTGCCTGTTGTATTCAATACCGATGCAATATCTGTGTTTCATCAACACTCTGAAGGACCACAGATTACAGAATACCTCCAGATGTGCTTCGAAACCTACTACTGGTTTCCCAGGAATCGATCAAAGCATAGACAGTTTCAGACATTACTCTCATGGAATAAAAGCCCCACGATGCCTGTTGTATTCAATACCGATGCAATTTTACTGTTTCTTCAACACTCTGAAGGTCCACAGATTACAGAATGCCTCCAGATGTGCTTCGAAAACTACTACTTGTGTCCCAGGAATCGATGAAAGCATAGACAGTTTGAGACATTACTCCCATCGAATAAAAGCCCCATGGTGACTGTTGTATTCAATACCGATGCAATATCTGTGTTTCATCAACACTTTGAAGGACCACAGATTACAGAATAACATAAGATGTGCTTCGAAACCTACTACTGGTTTCCCAGGAATCGATCAAAGCATAGACAGTTTGAGACATTACTCCCATGGAATAAAAGCCCCACGATGCCTGTTGTACTCAATACCGATGCAATTTCCCTGTTTCTTCAACACTCTGAAGGTCCACAGATTACAGAATGCCTCCAGATGTGCTTCGAAAACTACTACTGGTCTCCCAGGAATCGATGAAAGCATAGACAGTTTCAGACATTACTCTCATGGAATAAAAGCCCCACGATGCCTGTTGTATTCAATACCGATGGAATTTTACTGTTTCTTCAACACTCTGAAGGTCCACAGATTACAGAATGCCTCCAGATGTGCTTCGAAAACTACTACTGGTCTCCCAGGAATCGATGAAAGCATAGACAGTTTGAGACATTACTCCCATCGAATAAAAGCCCCATGGTGCCTGTTGTATTCAATACCGATGCAATATCTGTGTTTCATCGACACTTTGAAGGACCACAGATTACAGAATACCATAAGATGTGCTTCGAAACCTACTACTGGTTTCCCAGGAATCGATCAAAGCATAGACAGTTTGAGACATTACTCCCATGGAATAAAAGCCCCACGATGCCTGTTGTACTCAATACCGATGCAATTTCCCTGTTTCTTCAACACTCTGAAGGTCCACAGATTACAGAATGCCTCCAGATGTGCTTCGAAAACTACTACTGGTCTCCCAGGAATCGATGAAAGCATAGACAGTTTGAGACATTACTCCCATGGAATAAAAGCCCCATGGTACCTGTTGTATTCAATACCGATGCAATATCTGTGTTTCATCAACACTCTGAAGGACCACAGATTACAGAATACCTCCGGATGTGCTTCGAAACCTACTACTGGTTTCCCAGGAATCGATCAAAGCATAGACAGTTTGAGACATTACTCCCATGGAATAAAAGCCCCATGGTGCCTGTTGTATTCAATACCGATGCAATATCTGTGTTTCATCAACACTCTGAAGGACCACAGATTACAGAATACCTCCAGATGTGCTTCGAAACCTACTACTGGTTTCCCAGGAATCGATCAAAGCATAGACAGTTTGAGACATTACTCCTATGGAATAAAAGCCCCACGATGTCTGTTGTATTCAAACCGATGCATTATCTGTGTTTCATCAACACTCTGAAGGTCCACAGATTACAGAATGCCTCCAGATGTGCTTCGAAAACTACTACTTGTCTCCCAGGAATCGAGGAAAGCGTAGACAGTTTGAGACATTACTCCCATGGAATAAAAGCCCCACGATGCCTGTTGTATTCAATACCGATGCAATTTCCCTGTTTCTTCAACACTCTGAAGGTCCACAGATAACAGAGTGCCTCCAGATGTGCTTCGAAACCTACTACTGGTTTCCCAGGAATCGATCAAAGCATAGACAGTTTGAGACATTACTCCCATGGAATAAAAGCCACACGATGCCTGTTGTATTCAATACCGATGCAATATCTGTGTTTCATCAACACTCTGAAGGACCACAGATTACAGAATACCTCCAGATGTTCTTCGAAACCTACTACTGGTTTCCCAGGAATCGATCAAAGCATAGACAGTTTCAGACATTACTCTCATGGAATAAAAGCCCCACGATGCCTGTTGTATTCAATACCGATGCAATTTTACTGTTTCTTCAACACTCTGAAGGTCCACAGATTACAGAATGCCTCCAGATGTGCTTCGAAAACTACTACTTGTGTCCCAGGAATCGATGAAAGCATAGACAGTTTGAGACATTACTCCCATCGAATAAAAGCCCCATGGTGACTGTTGTATTCAATACCGATGCAATTTCCCTGTTTCTTCAACACTCTGAAGGTCCACAGATAACAGAATGCCTCCATATGTGCTTCGAAAACTACTACTTGTCTCCCAGGAATCGATGAAAGCGTAGACAGTTTGAGACATTACTCCCATGGAATAAAAGCCCCATGGTGCCTGTTGTATTCAATACCGATGCAATATCTGTGTTTCATCAACACTCTGAAGGACCACAGATTACAGAATACCTCCAGATGTGCTTCGAAAGCTACTACTGGTTTGCCAGGAATCGATCAAAGCATAGACAGTTTGAGACATTACTCCCATGGAATAAAAGCCCCACGATTCCTGTTGTACTCAATACCGATGCAATTTCCCTGTTTCTTCAACACTCTGAAGGTCCACAGATTACAGAATGCCTCCAGATGTGCTTCGAAAACTACTACTTGTCTCCCAGGAATCGACGAAAGCGTAGACAGTTTGAGACATTACTCCCATGGAATAAAAGCCCCATGGTGCCTGTTGTATTCAATACCGATGCAATTTTCCTGTTTCTTCAACACTCTGAAGGTCCACAGATAACAGAATGCCTCCAAATGTGCTTCGGAAACTACTACTTGTCTCCCAGGAATCGATGAAAGCGTAGACAGTTTGAGACATTACTCCCATGGAAGAAAAGCCCCATGGTGCCTGTTGTATTCAATACCGATGCAATATCTGTGTTTGATCAACACTCTGAAGGACCACAGATTACAGAATACCTCCAGATGTGCTTCGAAACCTACTACTGGTTTCCCAGGAATCGATCAAAGCATAGACAGTTTGAGACATTACTCCCATGGAATAAAAGCCCCATGGTGCCTGTTGTATTCAATACCGATGCAATATCTGTGTTTCATCAACACTCTGAAGGACCACAGATTACAGAATACCTCCAGATGTGCTTCGAAACCTACTACTGGTTTCCCAGGAATCGATCAAAGCATAGACAGTTTGAGACATTACTCCCATGGAATAAAAGCCCCACGATGCCTGTTGTACTCAATACCGATGCAATTTCCCTGTTTCTTCAACACTCTGAAGGTCCACAGATTACAGAATGCCTACAGATGTGCTTCGAAAACTACCACTTGTCTTCCAGGAATCGATGAAAGCGTAGACAGTTTGAGACATTACTCCCATCGAATAAAAGCCCCATGGTGCCTGTTGTATTCATACCGATGCAATTTCCCTGTTTCTTCAACACTCTGAAGGTCCACAGATAACAGAATGCCTCCATATGTGCTTCGAAAACTACTACTGGTTTCCCAGGAATCGATCAAAGCATAGACAGTTTGAGACATTACTCCCATGGAATAAAAGCCCCATGGTGCCTGTTGTATTCAATACCGATGCAATATCTGTGTTTCACCAACACTCTGAAGGACCACAGATTACAGAATACCTCCAGATGTGCTTCGAAACCTACTACTGGTTTCCCAGGAATCCATCAAAGCATAGACAGTTTGAGACATTACTCCCCTGGAATAAAAGCACCATGGTGCCTGTTGTATTCAATACCGATGCAATATCTGTGTTTCATCAACACTCTGAAGGACCACAGATTACAGAATACCTCCAGATGTGCTTCGAAAACTACTACTTGTCTCCCAGGAATCGACGAAAGCGTAGACAGTTTGAGACATTACTCCCATGGAATAAAAGCCCCATGGTGCCTGTTGTATTCAATACCGATGCAATTTTCCTGTTTCTTCAACACTCTGAAGGTCCACAGATAACAGAATGCCTCCAAATGTGCTTCGGAAACTACTACTTGTCTCCCAGGAATCGATGAAAGCGTAGACAGTTTGAGACATTACTCCCATGGAAGAAAAGCCCCATGGTGCCTGTTGTATTCAATACCGATGCAATATCTGTGTTTGATCAACACTCTGAAGGACCACAGATTACAGAATACCTCCAGATGTGCTTCGAAACCTACTACTGGTTTCCCAGGAATCGATCAAAGCATAGACAGTTTGAGACATTACTCCCATGGAATAAAAGCCCCATGGTGCCTGTTGTATTCAATACCGATGCAATATCTGTGTTTCATCAACACTCTGAAGGACCACAGATTACAGAATACCTCCAGATGTGCTTCGAAACCTACTACTGGTTTCCCAGGAATCGATCAAAGCATAGACAGTTTGAGACATTACTCCCATGGAATAAAAGCCCCACGATGCCTGTTGTACTCAATACCGATGCAATTTCCCTGTTTCTTCAACACTCTGAAGGTCCACAGATTACAGAATGCCTACAGATGTGCTTCGAAAACTACCACTTGTCTTCCAGGAATCGATGAAAGCGTAGACAGTTTGAGACATTACTCCCATCGAATAAAAGCCCCATGGTGCCTGTTGTATTCATACCGATGCAATTTCCCTGTTTCTTCAACACTCTGAAGGTCCACAGATAACAGAATGCCTCCATATGTGCTTCGAAAACTACTACTGGTTTCCCAGGAATCGATCAAAGCATAGACAGTTTGAGACATTACTCCCATGGAATAAAAGCCCCATGGTGCCTGTTGTATTCAATACCGATGCAATATCTGTGTTTCACCAACACTCTGAAGGACCACAGATTACAGAATACCTCCAGATGTGCTTCGAAACCTACTACTGGTTTCCCAGGAATCGATCAAAGCATAGACAGTTTGAGACATTACTCCCATGGAATAAAAGCCCCACGATGCCTGTTGTACTCAATACCGATGCAATTTCCCTGTTTCTTCAACACTCTGAAGGTCCACAGATTACAGAATGCCTACAGATGTGCTTCGAAAACTACCACTTGTCTTCCAGGAATCGATGAAAGCGTAGACAGTTTGAGACATTACTCCCATGGAATAAAAGCCCCATGGTGCCTGTTGTATTCAATACCGATGCAATATCTGTGTTTCATCAACACTCTGAAGGACCACAGATTACAGAATACCTCCAGATGTGCTTCGAAACCTACTACTGGTTTCCCAGGAATCGATCAAAGCATAGACAGTTTGAGACATTGCTCCCATGGAATAAAAGCCCCACGATGCCTCTTTTATTCAATACCGATGCAATTTCCCTGTTTCTTCAACACTCTGAAGGTCCACAGATAACAGAATGTCTCCATATGTGCTTCGAAAGCTACTACTTGTCACCCAGGAATCGATGAAAGCGTAGACAGTTTGAGACATTACTCCCATGGAATAAAAGCCCCACGATGCCTGTTGTACTCAATACCGATGCAATTTCCATGTCTCTTCAACACTCTGAAGGTCCACAGATTACAGAATGCCTCCAGATGTGCTTCGAAAACTACTACTTGTGTCCCAGGAATCGATGAAAGCATAGACAGTTTGAGACATTACTCCCATCGAATAAAAGCCCCATGGTGACTGTTGTATTCAATACCGATGCAATATCTGTGTTTCATCAACACTTTGAAGGACCACAGATTACAGAATACCATAAGATGTGCTTCGAAACCTACTACTGGTTTCCCAGGAATCGATCAAAGCATAGACAGTTTGAGACATTACTCCCATGGAATAAAAGCCCCACGATGCCTGTTGTACTCAATACCGATGCAATTTCCCTGTCTCTTCAACACTCTGAAGGTCCACAGATTACAGAATGCCTCCAGATGTGCTTCGAAAACTACTACTGGTCTCCCAGGAATCGATGAAAGCATAGACAGTTTCAGACATTACTCTCATGGAATAAAAGCCCCACGATGCCTGTTGTATTCAATACCGATGCAATTTTACTGTTTCTTCAACACTCTGAAGGTCCACAGATTACAGAATGCCTCCAGATGTGCTTCGAAAACTACTACTGGTCTCCCAGGAATCGATGAAAGCATAGACAGTTTGAGACATTACTCCCATCGAATAAAAGCCCCATGGTGCCTGTTGTATTCAATACCGATGCAATATCTGTGTTTCATCGACACTTTGAAGGACCACAGATTACAGAATACCATAAGATGTGCTTCGAAACCTACTACTGGTTTCCCAGGAATCGATCAAAGCATAGACAGTTTGAGACATTACTCCCATGGAATAAAATCCCCACGATGCCTGTTGTACTCAATACTGATGTAATTTCCCTGTTTCTTCAACACTCTGAAGGACCACAGATTACAGAATACCTCCGGATGTGCTTCGAAACCTACTACTGGTTTCCCAGGAATCGATCAAAGCATAGACAGTTTGAGACATTACTCCCATGGAATAAAAGCCCCATGGTGCCTGTTGTATTCAATACCGATGCAATATCTGTGTTTCATCAACACTCTGAAGGACCACAGATTACAGAATACCTCCAGATGTGCTTCGAAACCTACTACTGGTTTCCCAGGAATCGATCAAAGCATAGACAGTTTGAGACATTACTCCTATGGAATAAAAGCCCCACGATGTCTGTTGTATTCAAACCGATGCATTATCTGTGTTTCATCAACACTCTGAAGGTCCACAGATTACAGAATGCCTCCAGATGTGCTTCGAAAACTACTACTTGTCTCCCAGGAATCGACGAAAGCGTAGACAGTTTGAGACATTACTCCCATGGAATAAAAGCCCCACGATGCCTGTTGTATTCAATACCGATGCAATTTCCCTGTTTCTTCAACACTCTGAATGTCCACAGATAACAGAATGCCTCCAGATGTGCTTCGAAACCTACTACTGGTTTCCCAGGAATCGATCAAAGCATAGACAGTTTGAGACATTACTCCCATGGAATAAAAGCCACACGATGCCTGTTGTATTCAATACCGATGCAATATCTGTGTTTCATCAACACTCTGAAGGACCACAGATTACAGAATACCTCCAGATGTGCTTCGAAACCTACTACTGGTTTCCCAGGAATCGATCAAAGCATAGACAGTTTCAGACATTACTCTCATGGAATAAAAGCCCCACGATGCCTGTTGTATTCAATACCGATGCAATTTTACTGTTTCTTCAACACTCTGAAGGTCCACAGATTACAGAATGCCTCCAGATGTGCTTCGAAAACTACTACTTGTGTCCCAGGAATCGATGAAAGCATAGACAGTTTGAGACATTACTCCCATCGAATAAAAGCCCCATGGTGACTGTTGTATTCAATACCGATGCAATTTCCCTGTTTCTTCAACACTCTGAAGGTCCACAGATAACAGAATGCCTCCATATGTGCTTCGAAAACTACTACTTGTCTCCCAGGAATCGATGAAAGCGTAGACAGTTTGAGACATTACTCCCATGGAATAAAAGCCCCATGGTGCCTGTTGTATTCAATACCGATGCAATATCTGTGTTTCATCAACACTCTGAAGGACCACAGATTACAGAATACCTCCAGATGTGCTTCGAAAGCTACTACTGGTTTCCCAGGAATCGATCAAAGCATAGACAGTTTGAGACATTACTCCCATGGAATAAAAGCCCCACGATTCCTGTTGTACTCAATACCGATGCAATTTCCCTGTTTCTTCAACACTCTGAAGGTCCACAGATTACAGAATGCCTCCAGATGTGCTTCGAAAACTACTACTTGTCTCCCAGGAATCGACGAAAGCGTAGACAGTTTGAGACATTACTCCCATGGAATAAAAGCCCCATGGTGCCTGCTGTATTCAATACCGATGCAATTTTCCTGTTTCTTCAACACTCTGAAGGTCCACAGATAACAGAATGCCTCTAAATGTGCTTCGGAAACTACTACTTGTCTCCCAGGAATCGATGAAAGCGTAGACAGTTTGAGACAGTACTCCCATGGAATAAAAGCCCCATGGTGCCTGTTGTATTCAATACCGATGCAATATCTGTGTTTGATCAACACTCTGAAGGACCACAGATTACAGAATACCTTCAGATGTGCTTCGAAACCTACTACTGGTTTCCCAGGAATCGATCAAAGCATAGACAGTTTGAGACATTACTCCCATGGAATAAAAGCCCCATGGTGCCTGTTGTATTCAATACCGATGCAATATCTGTGTTTCACCAACACTCTGAAGGACCACAGATTACAGAATACCTCCAGATGTGCTTCGAAACCTACTACTGGTTTCCCAGGAATCGATCAAAGCATAGACAGTTTGAGACATTACTCCCATGGAATAAAAGCCCCACGATGCCTGTTGTACTCAATACCGATGCAATTTCCCTGTTTCTTCAACACTCTGAAGGTCCACAGATTACAGAATGCCTACAGATGTGCTTCGAAAACTACCACTTGTCTTCCAGGAATCGATGAAAGCGTAGACAGTTTGAGACATTACTCCCATGGAATAAAAGCCCCATGGTGCCTGTTGTATTCAATACCGATGCAATATCTGTGTTTCATCAACACTCTGAAGGACCACAGATTACAGAATACCTCCAGATGTGCTTCGAAACCTACTACTGGTTTCCCAGGAATCGATCAAAGCATAGACAGTTTGAGATATTACTCCCATGGAATAAAAGCCCCATGGTGCCTGTTGTATTCAATACCGATGCAATATCTGTGTTTCATCAACACTCTGAAGGACCACAGATTACAGAATACCTCCAGATGTGCTTCGAAACCTACTACTGGTTTCCCAGGAATCGATCAAAGCATAGACAGTTTGAGACATTACTCCTATGGAATAAAAGCCCCACGATGTCTGTTGTATTCAAACCGATGCATTATCTGTGTTTCATCAACACTCTGAAGGTCCACAGATTACAGAATGCCTCCAAATGTGCTTCGAAAACTACTACTGGTCTCCCAGGAATCGATGAAAGCGTAGACAGTTTGAGACATTACTCCCATGGAATAAAAGCCCCACGATGCCTGTTGTATTCAATACCGATGCAATTTCCCTGTTTCTTCAACACTCTGAAGGTCCACAGATAACAGAATGCCTCCAGATGTGCTTCGAAACCTACTACTGGTTTCCCAGGAATCGATCAAAGCATAGACAGTTTGAGACATTACTCCCATGGAATAAAAGCCACACGATGCCTGTTGTACTCAATACCGATGCAATTTCCCTGTTTCTTCAACACTCTGAAGGTCCACAGATTACAGAATGCCTCCAGATGTGCTTCGAAAACTACTACTTGTCTCCCAGGAATCGACGAAAGCGTAGACAGTTTGAGACATTACTCCCATGGAATAAAAGCCCCACGATTCCTGTTGTACTCAATACCGATGCAATATCTGTGTTTCATCAACACTCCGAAGGACCACAGATTACAGAATGCCTCCAGATGTGCTTCGAAAACTACTACTTGTCTCCCAGGAATCGATGAAAGCGTAGACAGTTTGAGACATTACTCCCATGGAATAAAAGCCCCATGGTGCCTGTTGTATTCAATACCGATGCAATATCTGTGTTTCATCAACACTCTGAAGGACCACAGATTACAGAATACCTCCAGATGTGCTTCGAAAACTACTACTGGTTTCCCAGGAATCGATCAAAGCATAGACAGTTTGAGACATTACTCCCATGGAATAAAAGCCCCACGATTCCTGTTGTACTCAATACCGATGCAATTTCCCTGTTTCTTCAACACTCTGAAGGTCCACAGATTACAGAATGCCTCCAGATGTGCTTCGAAAACTACTACTTGTCTCCCAGGAATCGACGAAAGCGTAGACAGTTTGAGACATTACTCCCATGGAATAAAAGCCCCATGGTGCCTGTTGTATTCAATACCGATGCAATATCTGTGTTTCATCAACAGTCTGAAGGACCACAGATTACAGAATACCTCCAGATGTACTTCAAAACCTACTACAGGTTTCCCAGGAATCGATCAAAGCATAGACAGTTTGAGACATTACTCCCCTGGAATAAAAGCACCATGGTGCCTGTTGTATTCAATACCGATGCAATATCTGTGTTTCATCAACACTCTGAAGGACCACAGATTACAGAATACCTCCAGATGTGCTTCGAATACTACTACTTGTCTCCCAAGAATCGATGAAAGCGTAGACAGTTTGAGACATTACTCCCATGGAATAAAAGCCCCATGGTGCCTGTTGTATTCAATACCAATGCAATATCTGTGTTTCATCAACACTCTGAAGGACCACAGATTACAGAATACCTCCAGATGTGCTTCGAAACCTACTACTGGATTCCCAGGAATCGATCAAAGCATAGACAGTTTGAGAAATTACTCCCATGGAATAAAAGCCCATGGTGCCTGTTGTATGCAATACCGATGCTATATCTGTGTTTCATCAACACTCTGAAGGACCACAGATTACAGAATACCTCCAGATGTGCTTCGAAACCTACTACTGGTTTCCCAGGAATCGATCAAAGCATAGACAGTTTGAGACATTACTCCCATGGAATAAAAGCCCCACGATTCCTGTTGTACTCAATACCGATGCAATTTCCCTGTTTCTTCAACACTCTGAAGGTCCACAGATTACAGAATGCCTCCAGATGTGCTTCGAAAACTACTACTTGTCTCCCAGGAATCGACGAAAGCGTAGACAGTTTGAGACATTACTCCCATGGAATAAAAGCCCCACGATTCCTGTTGTACTCAATACCGATGCAATATCTGTGTTTCATCAACACTCCGAAGGACCACAGATTACAGAATGCCTCCAGATGTGCTTCGAAAACTACTACTTGTCTCCCAGGAATCGATGAAAGCGTAGACAGTTTGAGACATTACTCCCATGGAATAAAAGCCCCATGGTGCCTGTTGTATTCAATACCGATGCAATATCTGTGTTTCATCAACACTCTGAAGGACCACAGATTACAGAATACCTCCAGATGTGCTTCGAAAACTACTACTGGTTTCCCAGGAATCGATCAAAGCATAGACAGTTTGAGACATTACTCCCATGGAATAAAAGCCCCACGATTCCTGTTGTACTCAATACCGATGCAACTTCCCTGTTTCTTCAACACTCTGAAGGTCCACAGATTACAGAATGCCTCCAGATGTGCTTCGAAAACTACTACTTGTCTCCCAGGAATCGACGAAAGCGTAGACAGTTTGAGACATTACTCCCATGGAATAAAAGCCCCATGGTGCCTGTTGTATTCAATACCGATGCAATATCTGTGTTTCATCAACAGTCTGAAGGACCACAGATTACAGAATATCTCCAGATGTACTTCAAAACCTACTACAGGTTTCCCAGGAATCCATCAAAGCATAGACAGTTTGAGACATTACTCCCCTGGAATAAAAGCACCATGGTGCCTGTTGTATTCAATACCGATGCAATATCTGTGTTTCATCAACACTCTGAAGGACCACAGATTACAGAATACCTCCAGATGTGCTTCGAATACTACTACTTGTCTCCCAAGAATCGATGAAAGCGTAGACAGTTTGAGACATTACTCCCATGGAATAAAAGCCCCATGGTGCCTGTTGTTTTCAATACCAATGCAATATCTGTGTTTCATCAACACTCTGAAGGACCACAGATTACAGAATACCTCCAGATGTGCTTCGAAAACTACTACTGGTCTCCCAGGAATCGATGAAAGCATAGACAGTTTGAGACATTACTCCCA
This sequence comes from Schistocerca gregaria, assembly GCF_023897955.1. Classification (NCBI taxonomy): domain Eukaryota; kingdom Metazoa; phylum Arthropoda; class Insecta; order Orthoptera; family Acrididae; genus Schistocerca; species Schistocerca gregaria. The sequence continues at coordinate 7,173,710 of NC_064930.1, read as the reverse complement.
TCGAATAAAAGCCCCATGGTGCCTGTTGTATTCAATACCGATGCAATATCTGTGTTTCATCGACACTTTGAAGGACCACAGATTACAGAATACCATAAGATGTGCTTCGAAACCTACTACTGGTTTCCCAGGAATCGATCAAAGCATAGACAGTTTGAGACATTACTCCCATGGAATAAAAGCCCCACGATGCCTGTTGTACTCAATACCGATGCAATTTCCCTGTTTCTTCAACACTCTGAAGGTAAACAGATTACAGAATGCCTCCAGATGTGCTTCGAAAACTACTACTGGTCTCCCAGGAATCGATGAAAGCATAGACAATTTGAGACATTACTCCCATGGAATAAAAGCCCCATGGTACCTGTTGTATTCAATACCGATGCAATATCTGTGTTTCATCAACACTCTGAAGGACCACAGATTACAGAATACCTCCGGATGTGCTTCGAAACCTACTACTGGTTTCCCAGGAATCGATCAAAGCATAGACAGTTTGAGACATTACTCCCATGGAATAAAAGCCCCATGGTGCCTGTTGTATTCAATACCGATGCAATATCTGTGTTTCATCAACACTCTGAAGGACCACAGATTACAGAATACCTCCAGATGTGCTTCGAAACCTACTACTGGTTTCCCAGGAATCGATCAAAGCATAGACAGTTTGAGACATTACTCCTATGGAATAAAAGCCCCACGATGTCTGTTGTATTCAAACCGATGCATTATCTGTGTTTCATCAACACTCTGAAGGTCCACAGATTACAGAATGCCTCCAGATGTGCTTCGAAAACTACTACTGGTCTCCCAGGAATCGATGAAAGCATAGACAGTTTGAGACATTACTCCCATCGAATAAAAGCCCCATGGTGCCTGTTGTATTCATACCGATGCAATTTCCCTGTTTCTTCAACACTCTGAAGGTCCACAGATAACAGAATGCCTCCATATGTGCTTCGAAAACTACTACTTGTCTCCCAGGAATCGATGAAAGCGTAGACAGTTTGAGACATTACTCCCATGGAATAAAAGCCCCATGGTGCCTGTTGTATTCAATACCGATGCAATATCTGTGTTTCATCAACACTCTGAAGGACCACAGATTACAGAATACCTCCAGATGTGCTTCGAAACCTACTACTGGTTTCCCAGGAATCGATCAAAGCATAGACAGTTTCAGACATTACTCTCATGGAATAAAAGCCCCACGATGCCTGTTGTATTCAATACCGATGCAATTTTACTGTTTCTTCAACACTCTGAAGGTCCACAGATTACAGAATGCCTCCAGATGTGCTTCGAAAACTACTACTTGTGTCCCAGGAATCGATGAAAGCATAGACAGTTTGAGACATTACTCCCATCGAATAAAAGCCCCATGGTGACTGTTGTATTCAATACCGATGCAATATCTGTGTTTCATCAACACTTTGAAGGACCACAGATTACAGAATACCATAAGATGTGCTTCGAAACCTACTACTGGTTTCCCAGGAATCGATCAAAGCATAGACAGTTTGAGACATTACCCCATGGAATAAAAGCCCCACGATGCCTGTTGTACTCAATACCGATGCAATTTCCCTGTTTCTTCAACACTCTGAAGGTCCACAGATAACAGAATGCCTCCAGATGTGCTTCGAAAACTACTACTGGTCTCCCAGGAATCGATGAAAGCATAGACAGTTTCAGACATTACTCTCATGGAATAAAAGCCCCACGATGCCTGTTGTATTCAATACCGATGCAATTTTACTGTTTCTTCAACACTCTGAAGGTCCACAGATTACAGAATGCCTCCAGATGTGCTTCGAAAACTACTACTGGTCTCCCAGGAATCGATGAAAGCATAGACAGTTTGAGACATTACTCCCATCGAATAAAAGCCCCATGGTGCCTGTTGTATTCAATACCGATGCAATATCTGTGTTTCATCGACACTTTGAAGGACCACAGATTACAGAATACCATAAGATGTGCTTCGAAACCTACTACTGGTTTCCCAGGAATCGATCAAAGCATAGACAGTTTGAGACATTACTCCCATGGAATAAAAGCCCCACGATGCCTGTTGTACTCAATACCGATGCAATTTCCCTGTTTCTTCAACACTCTGAAGGTCCACAGATTACAGAATGCCTCCAGATGTGCTTCGAAAACTACTACTGGTCTCCCAGGAATCGATGAAAGCATAGACAGTTTGAGACATTACTCCCATGGAATAAAAGCCCCATGGTACCTGTTGTATTCAATACCGATGCAATATCTGTGTTTCATCAACACTCTGAAGGACCACAGATTACAGAATACCTCCGGATGTGCTTCGAAACCTACTACTGGTTTCCCAGGAATCGATCAAAGCATAGACAGTTTGAGACATTACTCCCATGGAATAAAAGCCCCATGGTGCCTGTTGTATTCAATACCGATGCAATATCTGTGTTTCATCAACACTCTGAAGGACCACAGATTACAGAATACCTCCAGATGTGCTTCGAAACCTACTACTGGTTTCCCAGGAATCGATCAAAGCATAGACAGTTTGAGACATTACTCCTATGGAATAAAAGCCCCACGATGTCTGTTGTATTCAAACCGATGCATTATCTGTGTTTCATCAACACTCTGAAGGTCCACAGATTACAGAATGCCTCCAGATGTGCTTCGAAAACTACTACTTGTCTCCCAGGAATCGACGAAAGCGTAGACAGTTTGAGACATTACTCCCATGGAATAAAAGCCCCACGATGCCTGTTGTATTCAATACCGATGCAATTTCCCTGTTTCTTCAACACTCTGAAGGTCCACAGATAACAGAATGCCTCCAGATGTGCTTCGAAACCTACTACTGGTTTCCCAGGAATCGATCAAAGCATAGACAGTTTGAGACATTACTCCCATGGAATAAAAGCCACACGATGCCTGTTGTATTCAATACCGATGCAATATCTGTGTTTCATCAACACTCTGAAGGACCACAGATTACAGAATACCTCCAGATGTGCTTCGAAACCTACTACTGGTTTCCCAGGAATCGATCAAAGCATAGACAGTTTCAGACATTACTCTCATGGAATAAAAGCCCCACGATGCCTGTTGTATTCAATACCGATGCAATTTTACTGTTTCTTCAACACTCTGAAGGTCCACAGATTACAGAATGCCTCCAGATGTGCTTCGAAAACTACTACTTGTGTCCCAGGAATCGATGAAAGCATAGACAGTTTGAGACATTACTCCCATCGAATAAAAGCCCCATGGTGACTGTTGTATTCAATACCGATGCAATTTCCCTGTTTCTTCAACACTCTGAAGGTCCACAGATAACAGAATGCCTCCATATGTGCTTCGAAAACTACTACTTGTCTCCCAGGAATCGATGAAAGCGTAGACAGTTTGAGACATTACTCCCATGGAATAAAAGCCCCATGGTGCCTGTTGTATTCAATAACGATGCAATATCTGTGTTTCATCAACACTCTGAAGGACCACAGATTACAGAATACCTCCAGATGTGCTTCGAAAGCTACTACTGGTTTCCCAGGAATCGATCAAAGCATAGACAGTTTGAGACATTACTCCCATGGAATAAAAGCCCCACGATTCCTGTTGTACTCAATACCGATGCAATTTCCCTGTTTCTTCAACACTCTGAAGGTCCACAGATTACAGAATGCCTCCAGATGTGCTTCGAAAACTACTACTTGTCTCCCAGGAATCGACGAAAGCGTAGACAGTTTGAGACATTACTCCCATGGAATTAAAGCCCCATGGTGCCTGTTGTATTCAATACCGATGCAATTTTCCTGTTTCTTCAACACTCTGAAGGTCCACAGATAACAGAATGCCTCCAAATGTGCTTCGGAAACTACTACTTGTCTCCCAGGAATCGATGAAAGCGTAGACAGTTTGAGACATTACTCCCATGGAATAAAAGCCCCATGGTGCCTGTTGTATTCAATACCGATGCAATATCTGTGTTTGATCAACACTCTGAAGGACCACAGATTACAGAATACCTCCAGATGTGCTTCGACACCTACTACTGGTTTCCCAGGAATCGATCAAAGCATAGACAGTTTGAGACATTACTCCCATGGAATAAAAGCCCCATGGTGCCTGTTGTATTCAATACCGATGCAATATCTGTGTTTCATCAACACTCTGAAGGACCACAGATTACAGAATACCTCCAGATGTGCTTCGAAACCTACTACTGGTTTCCCAGGAATCGATCAAAGCATAGACAGTTTGAGACATTACTCCCATGGAATAAAAGCCCCACGATGCCTGTTGTATTCAATACCGATGCAATTTCCCTGTTTCTTCAACACTCTGAAGGTCCACAGATAACAGAATGCCTCCAGATGTGCTTCGAAACCTGCTACTGGTTTCCCAGGAATCGATCAAAGCATAGACAGTTTGAGACATTACTCCCATGGAATAAAAGCCCCACGATGCCTGTTACTCAATACCGATGCAATGTCCCTGTTTCTTCAAAACTCTGGAGGTCCACAGATTACAGAATGCCTCCAGATGTGCTTCGATAACTACTACTTGTCTCCCAGGAATCGATGAAAGCGTAGACAGTTTGAGGCTTTACTCCCATGGAATAAAAGCCCCATGGTGCCTGTTGTATTCAATACCGATGCAATATCTGTGTTTCATCAACACTCTGAAGGACCACAGATTACAGAATACCTCCAGATGTGCTTCGAAAACTACTACTGGTTTCCCAGGAATCGATCAAAGCATAGACAGTTTGAGACATTACTCCCATGGAATAAAAGCCCCACGATTCCTGTTGTACTCAATACCGATGCAATTTCCCTGTTTCTTCAACACTCCGAAGGTCCACAGATTACAGAATGCCTCCAGATGTGCTTCGAAAACTACTACTTGTCTCCCAGGAATCGACGAAAGCGTAGACAGTTTGAGACATTACTCCCATGGAATAAAAGCCCCATGGTGCCTGTTGTATTCAATACCGATGCAATATCTGTGTTTCATCAACAGTCTGAAGGACCACAGATTACAGAATACCTCCAGATGTACTTCAAAACCTACTACAGGTTTCCCAGGAATCGATCAAAGCATAGACAGTTTGAGACATTACTCCCCTGGAATAAAAGCACCATGATGCCTGTTGTATTCAATACCGATGCAATATCTGTGTTTCATCAACACTCTGAAGGACCACAGATTACAGAATACCTCCAGATGTGCTTCGAATACTACTACTTGTCTCCCAAGAATCGATGAAAGCGTAGACAGTTTGAGACATTACTCCCATGGAATAAAAGCCCCGTGGTGCCTGTTGTATTCAATACCAATGCAATATCTGTGTTTCATCAACACTCTGAAGGACCACAGATTACAGAATACCTCCAGATGTGCTTCGAAACCTACTACTGGATTCCCAGGAATCGATCAAAGCATAGACAGTTTGAGACATTACTCCCATGGAATAAAAGCCCATGGTGCCTGTTGTATTCATTACCGATGCTATATCTGTGTTTCATCAACACTCTGAAGGACCACAGATTACAGAATACCTCCAGATGTGCTTCGAAACCTACTACTGGTTTCCCAGGAATCGATCAAAGCATAGACAGTTTGAGACATTACTCCCATGGAATAAAAGCCCCACGATGCCTGTTGTATTCAATACCGATGCAATTTCCCTGTTTCTTCAACACTCTGAAGGTCCACAGATTACAGAATGCCTCGAGATGTGCTTCGAAAACTACTACTGGTCTCCCAGGAATCGATGAAAGCATAGACAGTTTGAGACATTACTCCCATCGAATAAAAGCCCCATGGTGCCTGTTGTATTCAATACCGATGCAATATCTGTGTTTCATCGACACTTTGAAGGAACACAGATTACAGAATACCATAAGATGTGCTTCGAAACCTACTACTGGTTTCCCAGGAATCGATCAAAGCATAGACAGTTTGAGACATTACTCCCATGGAATAAAAGCCCCACGATGCCTGTTGTACTCAATACCGATGCAATTTCCCTGTTTCTTCAACACTCTGAAGGTCCACAGATTACAGAATGCCTCCAGATGTGCTTCGAAAACTACTACTGGTCTCCCAGGAATCGATGAAAGCATAGACAGTTTGAGACATTACTCCCATGGAATAAAAGCCCCATGGTGCCTGTTGTATTCAATACCGATGCAATATCTGTGTTTCATCAACACTCTGAAAGACCACAGATTACAGAATACCTCCAGATGTGCTTCGAAACTTACTACTGGTTTCCCAAGAATCGATCAAAGCATAGACAGTTTGAGACATTACTCCCATGGAATAGAAGCCCCACGATGACTGTTGTATTCAATACCGATGCAATTTCCCTGTTTCTTCAACACTCTGAAGGTCCACAGATTACAGAATGCCTCCAGATGTGCTTCGAAAACTACTACTGGTCTCCCAGGAATCGATGAAAGCATAGACAGTTTGAGACATTACTCCCATCGAATAAAAGCCCCATGGTGCCTGTTGTATTCAATACCGATGCAATATCTGTGTTTCATCGACACTTTGAAGGACCACAGATTACAGAAAACCATAAGATGTGCTTCGAAACCTACTACTGGTTTCCCAGGAATCGATCAAAGCATAGACAGTTTGAGACATTACTCCCATGGAATAAAAGCCCCACGATGCCTGTTGTATTAAATACCGATGCAATTTCCCTGTTTCTTCAACACTCTGAAGGTCCACAGATTACAGAATGCCTCCAGATGTGCTTCGAAAACTACTACTGGTCTCCCAGGAATCGATGAAAGCATAGACAGTTTGAGACATTACTCCCATCGAATAAAAGCCCCATGGTACCTGTTGTATTCAATACCGATGCAATATCTGTGTTTCATCAACACTCTGAAGGACCACAGATTACAGAATACCTCCGGATGTGCTTCGAAACCTACTACTGGTTTCCCAGGAATCGATCAAAGCATAGACAGTTTGAGACATTACTCCCATGGAATAAAAGCCCCACGATGCCTGTTGTATTCAATACCGATGCAATATCTGTGTTTCATCAACACTCTGAAGGTCCACAGATAACAGAATGCCTCCATATGTGCTTCGAAAGCTACTACTTGTCACCCAGGAATCGATGAAAGCGTAGACAGTTTGAGACATTACTCCCATGGAATAAAAGCCCCATGGTGCCTGTTGTGTTCAATACCGATGCAATATCTGTGTTTCATCAACACTCTGAAGGACCACAGATTACAGGATACCTCCAGATGTGCTTCGAAACCTACTACTGGTTTCCCAGTAATCGATCAAAGCATAGACAGTTTGAGACATTACTCCCATGGAATAAAAGCCCCACGATGCCTGTTGTATTCAATACCGATGCAATTTCCCTGTTTCTTCAACACTCTGAAGGTCCACAGATTACAGAATGCCTCCAGATGTGCTTCGAAAACTACTACTGGTCTCCCAGGAATCGATGAAAGCATAGACAGTTTGAGACATTACTCCCATCGAATAAAAGCCCCATGGTGCCTGTTGTATTCAATACCGATGCAATATCTGTGTTTCATCGACACTTTGAAGGACCACAGATTACAGAATACCATAAGATGTGCTTCGAAACCTACTACTGGTTTCCCAGGAATCGATCAAAGCATAGACATTTTGAGACATTACTCCCATGGAATAAAAGCCCCACGATGCCTGTTGTACTCAATACCGATGCAATTTCCCTGTTCTTCAACACTCTGAAGGTCCACAGATTACAGAATGCCTCCAGATGTGCTTAGAAAACTACTACTTGTCTCCCAGGAATCGATGAAAGCGTAGACAGTTTGAGACATTATTCCCATGGAATAAAAGCCCCATGGTGCCTGCTGTATTCAATACCGATGCAATATCTGTGTTTCATCGACACTTTGAAGGACCACAGATTACAGAATACCTCCAGATGTGTTTCGAAACCTACTACTGGTTTCCCAGGAATCGATCAAAGCATAGACATTTTGAGACATTACTCCCATGGAATAAAAGCCCCACGATGCCTGTTGTACTCAATACCGATGCAATTTCCCTGTTCTTCAACACTCTGAAGGTCCACAGATTACAGAATGCCTCCAGATGTGCTTCGAAAACTACTACTTGTCTCCCAGGAATCGATGAAAGCGTAGACAGTTTGAGACATTATTCCCATGGAATAAAAGCCCCATGGTGCCTGCTGTATTCAATACCGATGCAATATCTGTGTTTCATCGACACTTTGAAGGACCACAGATTACAGAATACCTCCAGATGTGCTTCGAAACCTACTACTGGTTTCCCAGGAATCGATCAAAGCATAGACATTTTGAGACATTACTCCCATGGAATAAAAGCCCCACGATGCCTGTTGTATTCAATACCGATGCAATTTCCCTGTTTCTTCAACACTCTGAAGGTCCACAGATTACAGAATGCCTCCAGATGTGCTTCGAAAACTACTACTGGTCTCCCAGGAATCGATGAAAGCATAGACAGTTTGAGACATTACTCCCATCGAATAAAAGCCCCATGGTACCTGTTGTATTCAATACCGATGCAATATCTGTGTTTCATCAACACTCTGAAGGACCACAGATTACAGAATACCTCCGGATGTGCTTCGAAACCTACTACTGGTTTCCCAGGAATCGATCAAAGCATAGACAGTTTGAGACATTACTCCCATGGAATAAAAGCCCCACGATGCCTGTTGTATTCAATACCGAAGCAATTTCCCTGTTTCTTCAACACTCTGAAGGTCCACAGATAACAGAATGCCTCCATATGTGCTTCGAAAGCTACTACTTGTCACCCAGGAATCGATGAAAGCGTAGACAGTTTGAGACATTACTCCCATGGAATAAAAGCCCCATGGTGCCTGTTGTGTTCAATACCGATGCAATATCTGTGTTTCATCAACACTCTGAAGGACCACAGATTACAGAATACCTCCAGATGTGCTTCGAAACCTACTACTGGTTTCTCAGGAATCGATCAAAGCATAGACTGTTTGAGACATTACTCCCATGGAATAAAAGCCCCACGATGCCTGTTGTATTCAATACCGATGCAATTTCCCTGTTTCTTCAACACTCTGAAGGTCCACAGATTACAGAATGCCTCCAGATGTGCTTCGAAAACTACTACTGGTCTCCCAGGAATCGATGAAAGCATAGACAGTTTGAGACATTACTCCCATCGAATAAAAGCCCCATGGTGCCTGTTGTATTCAATACCGATGCAATATCTGTGTTTCATCGACACTTTGAAGGACCACAGATTACAGAAAACCATAAGATGTGCTTCGAAACCTACTACTGGTTTCCCAGGAATCGATCAAAGCATAGACAGTTTGAGACATTACTCCCATGGAATAAAAGCCCCACGATGCCTGTTGTATTCAATACCGATGCAATTTCCCTGTTTCTTCAACACTCTGAAGGTCCACAGATTACAGAATGCCTCGAGATGTGCTTCGAAAACTACTACTGGTCTCCCAGGAATCGATGAAAGCATAGACAGTTTGAGACATTACTCCCATGGAATAAAAGCCCCATGGTACCTGTTGTATTCAATACCGATGCAATATCTGTGTTTCATCAACACTCTGAAGGACCACAGATTACAGAATACCTCCGAATGTGCTTCGAAACCTACTACTGGTTTCCCAGGAATCGATCAAAGCATAGACAGTTTGAGACATTACTCCCATGGAATAAAAGCCCCACGATGCCTGTTGTATTCAATACCGATGCAATTTCCCTGTTTCTTCAACACTCTGAAGGTCCACAGATAACAGGATGCCTCCATATGTGCTTCGAAAGCTACTACTTGTCACCCAGGAATCGATGAAAGCGTAGACAGTTTGAGACATTACTCCCACGGAATAAAAGCCCCATGGTGCCTGTTGTGTTCAATACCGATGCAATATCTGTGTTTCATCAACACTCTGAAGGACCACAGATTACTGAATACCTCCAGATGTGCTTCGAAACCTACTACTGGTTTCCCAGGAATCGATCAAAGCATAGACAGTTTGAGACATTACTCCCATGGAATAAAAGCCCCACGATGCCTGTTGTACTCAATACCGATGCAATTTCCCTGTTCTTCAACACTCTGAAGGTCCACAGATTACAGAATGCCTCCATATGTGCTTCGAAAACTACTACTTGTCTCCCAGGAATCGATGAAAGCGTAGACAGTTTGAGACATTATTCCCATGGAATAAAAGCCCCAAGGTGCCTGCTGTATTCAATACCGATGCAATATCTGTGTTTCATCGACACTTTGAAGGACCACAGATTACAGAATACCTCCAGATGTGCTTCGAAACCTACTACTGGTTTCCCAGGAATCGATCAAAGCATAGACATTTTGAGACATTACTCCCATGGAATAAAAGCCCCACGATGCCTGTTGTATTCAATACCGATGCAATTTCCCTGTTTCTTCAACACTCTGAAGGTCCACAGATTACAGAATGCCTCCAGATGTGCTTCGAAAACTACTACTGGTCTCCCAGGAATCGATGAAAGCATAGACAGTTTGAGACATTACTCCAATCGAATAAAAGCCCCATGGTGCCTGTTGTATTCAATACCGATGCAATATCTGTGTTTCATCGACACTTTGAAGGACCACAGATTACAGAATACCATAAGATGTGCTTCGAAACCTACTACTGGTTTCCCAGGAATCGATCAAAGCATAGACAGTTTGAGACATTACTCCCATGGAATAAAAGCCCCACGATGCCTGTTGTACTCAATACCGATGCAATTTCCCTGTTCTTCAACACTCTGAAGGTCCACAGATTACAGAATGCCTCCATATGTGCTTCGAAAACTACTACTGGTCTCCCAGGAATCGATGAAAGCGTAGACAGTTTGAGACATTATTCCCATGGAATAAAAGCCCCATGGTGCCTGCTGTATTCAATACCGATGCAATATCTGTGTTTCATCGACACTTTGAAGGACCACAGATTACAGAATACCTCCAGATGTGCTTCGAAACCTACTACTGGTTTCCCAGGAATCGATCAAAGCATAGACATTTTGAGACATTACTCCCATGGAATAAAAGCCCCACGGTGCCTGTTGTATTCAATACCGATGCAATTTCCCTGTTTCTTCAACACTCTGAAGGTCCACAGATTACAGAATGCCTCCAGATGTGCTTCGAAAACTACTACTGGTCTCCCAGGAATCGATGAAAGCATAGACAGTTTGAGACATTACTCCCATCGAATAAAAGCCCCATGGTGCCTGTTGTATTCAATACCGATGCAATATCTGTGTTTCATCGACACTTTGAAGGACCACAGATTACAGAATACCTCCAGATGTGCTTCGAAAGCTACTACTGGTTTCCCAGGAATCGATCAAAGCATAGACAGTTTGAGACATTACTCCCATGGAATAAAAGCCCCACGATGCCTGTTGTACTCAATACCGATGCAATTTCCCTGTTCTTCAACACTCTGAAGGTCCACAGATTACAGAATGCCTCCATATGTGCTTCGATAACTACTACTTGTCTCCCAGGAATCGATGAAAGCGTAGACAGTTTGAGACATTATTCCCATGGAATAAAAGCCCCATGGTGCCTGCTGTATTCAATACCGATGCAATATCTGTGTTTCATCGACACTTTGAAGGACCACAGATTACAGAATACCTCCAGATGTGCTTCGAAACCTACTACTGGTTTCCCAGGAATCGATCAAAGCATAGACATTTTGAGACATAACTCCCATGGAATAAAAGCCCCACGATGCCTGTTGTATTCAATACCGATGCAATTTCCCTGTTTCTTCAACACTCTGAAGGTCCACAGATTACAGAATGCCTCCAGATGTGCTTCGAAAACTACTACTGGTCTCCCAGGAATCGATGAAAGCATAGACAGTTTGAGACATTACTCCCATCGAATAAAAGCCCCATGGTGCCTGTTGTATTCAATACCGATGCAATATCTGTGTTTCATCAACACTCTGAAGGACCACAGATTACAGAATACCATTAGATGTGCTTCGAAACCTACTACTGGTTTCCCAGGAATCGATCAAAGCATAGACAGTTTGAGACATTACTCCCATGGAATAAAAGCCCCACGATGCCTGTTGTACTCAATACCGATGCAACTTCCCTGTTTCTTCAACACTCTGAAGGTCCACAGATTACAGAATGCCTCCAGATGTGCTTCGAAAACTACTACTTGTCTCCCAGGAATCGATGAAAGCGTAGACAGTTTGAGACATTATTCCCATGGAATAAAAGCCCCATGGTGCCTGCTGTATTCAATACCGATGCAATATCTGTGTTTCATCAACACTCTGAAGGACCACAGATTACAGAATACTTCCAGATGTGCTTCGAAACCTGCTACTGGTTTCCCAGGAATCGATCAAAGCATAGACATTTTGAGACATTACTCCCATGGAATAAAAGCCCCACGATGCCTGTTGTATTCAATACCGAAGCAATTTCCCTGTTTCTTCAACACTCTAAAGGTCCACAGATAACAGAATGCCTCCATATGTGCTTCGAAAGCTACTACTTGTCACCCAGGAATCGATGAAAGCGTAGACAGTTTGAGACATTACTCCCATGGAATAAAAGCCCCATGGTGCCTGTTGTGTTCAATACCGATGCAATATCTGTGTTTCATCAACACTCTGAAGGACCACAGATTACAGAATACCTCCAGATGTGCTTCGAAACCTACTACTGGTTTCTCAGGAATCGATCAAAGCATAGACAGTTTGAGACATTACTCCCATGGAATAAAAGCCCCACGATGCCTGTTGTATTCAATACCGATGCAATTTCCCTGTTTCTTCAACACTCTGAAGGTCCACAGATTACAGAATGCCTCCAGATGTGCTTCGAAAACTACTACTGGTCTCCCAGGAATCGATGAAAGCATAGACAGTTTGAGACATTACTCCCATCGAATAAAAGCCCCATGGTGCCTGGTGTATTCAATACCGATGCAATATCTGTGTTTCATCGACACTTTGAAGGACCACAGATTACAGAAAACCATAAGATGTGCTTCGAAACCTACTACTGGTTTCCCAGGAATCGATCAAAGCATAGACAGTTTGAGACATTACTCCCATGGAATAAAAGCCCCACGATGCCTGTTGTATTCAATACCGATGCAATTTCCCTGTTTCTTCAACACTCTGAAGGTCCACAGATTACAGAATGCCTCGAGATGTGCTTAGAAAACTACTACTGGTCTCCCAGGAATCGATGAAAGCATAGACAGTTTGAGACATTACTCCCATGGAATAAAAGCCCCACGATGCCTGTTGTATTCAATACCGATGCAATTTTCCTGTTTCTTCAACACTCTGAAGGACCACAGATTACAGAACACCTCCAGATGTGCTTCGAAACCTACTACTGGTTTCCAAGGAATCGATCAAAGCATAGACAGTTTGAGACATTGCTCCCATGGAATAAAAGCCCCACGATGCCTGTTGTATTCAATACCGATGCAATTTCCCTGTTTCTTCAACACTCTGAAGGTCCACAGATTACAGAATGCCTCCAGATGTGCTTCGAAAACTACTACTGGTCTCCCAGGAATCGATGAAAGCATAGACAGTTTGAGACATTACTCCCATCGAATAAAAGCCCCATGGTGCCTGTTGTATTCAATACCGATGCAATATCTGTGTTTCATCGACACTTTGAAGGACCACAGATTACAGAATACCATAAGATGTGCTTCGAAACCTACTACTGGTTTCCCAGGAATCGATCAAAGCATAGACAGTTTGAGACATTACTCCCATGGAATAAAAGCCCCACGATGCCTGTTGTACTCAATACCGATGCAATTTCCCTGTTCTTCAACACTCTGAAGGTCCACAGATTACAGAATGCCTCCATATGTGCTTCGAAAACTACTACTTGTCTCCCAGGAATCGATGAAAGCGTAGACAGTTTGAGACATTATTCCCATGGAATAAAAGCCCCATGGTGCCTGCTGTATTCAATACCGATGCAATATCTGTGTTTCATCGACACTTTGAAGGACCACAGATTACAGAATACCTCCAGATGTGCTTCGAAACCTACTACTGGTTTCCCAGGAATCGATCAAAGCATAGACATTTTGAGACATTACTCCCATGGAATAAAAGCCCCACGATGCCTGTTGTATTCAATACCGATGCAATTTCCCTGTTTCTTCAACACTCTGAAGGTCCACAGATTACAGAATGCCTCCAGATGTGCTTCGAAAACTACTACTGGTCTCCCAGGAATCGATGAAAGCATAGACAGTTTGAGACATTACTCCCATCGAATAAAAGCCCCATGGTGCCTGTTGTATTCAATACCGATGCAATATCTGTGTTTCATCGACACTTTGAAGGACCACAGATTACAGAATACCATAAGATGTGCTTCGAAACCTACTACTGGTTTCCCAGGAATCGATCAAAGCATAGACAGTTTGAGACATTACTCCCATGGAATAAAAGCCCCACGATGCCTGTTGTACTCAATACCGATGCAATTTCCCTGTTCTTCAACACTCTGAAGGTCCACAGATTACAGAATGCCTCCATATGTGCTTCGAAAACTACTACTTGTCTCCCAGGAATCGATGAAAGCGTAGACAGTTTGAGACATTATTCCCATGGAATAAAAGCCCCATGGTGCCTGCTGTATTCAATACCGATGCAATATCTGTGTTTCATCGACACTTTGAAGGACCACAGATTACAGAATACCTCCAGATGTGCTTCGAAACCTACTACTGGTTTCCCAGGAATCGATCAAAGCATAGACATTTTGAGACATAACTCCCATGGAATAAAAGCCCCACGATGCCTGTTGTATTCAATACCGATGCAATTTCCCTGTTTCTTCAACACTCTGAAGGTCCACAGATTACAGAATGCCTCCAGATGTGCTTCGAAAACTACTACTGGTCTCCCAGGAATCGATGAAAGCATAGACAGTTTGAGACATTACTCCCATCGAATAAAAGCCCCATGGTGCCTGTTGTATTCAATACCGATGCAATATCTGTGTTTCATCGACACTTTGAAGGACCACAGATTACAGAATACCATTAGATGTGCTTCGAAACCTACTACTGGTTTCCCAGGAATCGATCAAAGCATAGACAGTTTGAGACATTACTCCCATGGAATAAAAGCCCCACGATGCCTGTTGTCCTCAATACCGATGCAATTTCCCTGTTTCTTCAACACTCTGAAGGTCCACAGATTACAGAATGCCTCCAGATGTGCTTCGAAAACTACTACTTGTCTCCCAGGAATCGATGAAAGCGTAGACAGTTTGAGACATTATTCCCATGGAATAAAAGCCCCATGGTGCCTGCTGTATTCAATACCGATGCAATATCTGTGTTTCATCAACACTCTGAAGGACCACAGATTACAGAATACCTCCAGATGTGCTTCGAAACCTGGTACTGGTTTCCCAGGAATCGATCAAAGCATAGACATTTTGAGACATTACTCCCATGGAATAAAAGCCCCACGATGCCTGTTGTATTCAATACCGAAGCAATTTCCCTGTTTCTTCAACACTCTGAACGTCCACAGATAACAGAATGCCTCCATATGTGCTTCGAAAGCTACTACTTGTCACCCAGGAATCGATGAAAGCGTAGACAGTTTGAGACATTACTCCCATGGAATAAAAGCCACATGGTGCCTGTTGTGTTCAATACCGATGCAATATCTGTGTTTCATCAACACTCTGAAGGACCACAGATTACAGAATACCTCCAGATGTGCTTCGAAACCTACTACTGGTTTCTCAGGAATCGATCAAAGCATAGACAGTTTGAGACATTACTCCCATGGAATAAAAGCCCCACGATGCCTGTTGTATTCAATACCGATGCAATTTCCCTGTTTCTTCAACACTCTGAAGGTCCACAGATTACAGAATGCCTCCAGATGTGCTTCGAAAACTACTACTGGTCTCCCAGGAATCGATGAAAGCATAGACAGTTTGAGACATTACTCCCATCGAATAAAAGCCCCATGGTGCCTGGTGTATTCAATACCGATGCAATATCTGTGTTTCATCGACACTTTGAAGGACCACAGATTACAGAAAACCATAAGATGTGCTTCGAAACCTACTACTGGTTTCCCAGGAATCGATCAAAGCATAGACAGTTTGAGACATTACTCCCATGGAATAAAAGCCCCACGATGCCTGTTGTATTCAATACCGATGCAATTTCCCTGTTTCTTCAACACTCTGAAGGTCCACAGATTACAGAATGCCTCGAGATGTGCTTAGAAAACTACTACTGGTCTCCCAGGAATCGATGAAAGCATAGACAGTTTGAGACATTACTCCCATGGAATAAAAGCCCCATGGTACCTGTTGTATTCAATACCGATGCAATATCTGTGTTTCATCAACACTCTGAAGGACCACAGATTACAGAATACCTCCGGATGTGCTTCGAAACCTACTACTGGTTTCCCAGGAATCGATCAAAGCATAGACAGTTTGAGACATTACTCCCATGGAATAAAAGCCCCACGATGCCTGTTGTATTCAATACCGATGCAATTTCCCTGTTTCTTCAACACTCTGAAGGTCCACAGATAACAGAATGCCTCCATATGTGCTTCGAAAGCTACTACTTGTCACCCAGGAATCGATGAAAGCGTAGACAGTTTGAGACATTATTCCCATGGAATAAAAGCCCCATGGTGCCTGCTGTATTCAATACCGATGCAATATCTGTGTTTCATCGACACTTTGAAGGACCACAGATTACAGAATACCTCCAGATGTGCTTCGAAACCTACTACTGGTTTCCCAGGAATCGATCAAAGCATAGACATTTTGAGACATTACTCCCATGGAATAAAAGCCCCACGATGCCTGTTGTATTCAATACCGATGCAATTTCCCTGTTTCTTCAACACTCTGAAGGTCCACAGATTACAGAATGCCTCCAGATGTGCTTCGAAAACTACTACTGGTCTCCCAGGAATCGATGAAAGCATAGACAGTTTGAGACATTACTCCAATCGAATAAAAGCCCCATGGTGCCTGTTGTATTCAATACCGATGCAATATCTGTGTTTCATCGACACTTTGAAGGACCACAGATTACAGAATACCATAAGATGTGCTTCGAAACCTACTACTGGTTTCCCAGGAATCGATCAAAGCATAGACAGTTTGAGACATTACTCCCATGGAATAAAAGCCCCACGATGCCTGTTGTACTCAATACCGATGCAATTTCCCTGTTCTTCAACACTCTGAAGGTCCACAGATTACAGAATGCCTCCATATGTGCTTCGAAAACTACTACTGGTCTCCCAGGAATCGATGAAAGCGTAGACAGTTTGAGACATTATTCCCATGGAATAAAAGCCCCATGGTGCCTGCTGTATTCAATACCGATGCAATATCTGTGTTTCATCGACACTTTGAAGGACCACAGATTACAGAATACCTCCAGATGTGCTTCGAAACCTACTACTGGTTTCCCAGGAATCGATCAAAGCATAGACATTTTGAGACATTACTCCCATGGAATAAAAGCCCCACGATGCCTGTTGTATTCAATACCGATGCAATTTCCCTGTTTCTTCAACACTCTGAAGGTCCACAGATTACAGAATGCCTCCAGATGTGCTTCGAAAACTACTACTGGTCTCCCAGGAATCGATGAAAGCATAGACAGTTTGAGACATTACTCCCATCGAATAAAAGCCCCATGGTGCCTGTTGTATTCAATACCGATGCAATATCTGTGTTTCATCGACACTTTGAAGGACCACAGATTACAGAATACCTCCAGATGTGCTTCGAAAGCTACTACTGGTTTCCCAGGAATCGATCAAAGCATAGACAGTTTGAGACATTACTCCCATGGAATAAAAGCCCCACGATGCCTGTTGTACTCAATACCGATGCAATTTCCCTGTTCTTCAACACTCTGAAGGTCCACAGATTACAGAATGCCTCCATATGTGCTTCGATAACTACTACTTGTCTCCCAGGAATCGATGAAAGCGTAGACAGTTTGAGACATTATTCCCATGGAATAAAAGCCCCATGGTGCCTGCTGTATTCAATACCGATGCAATATCTGTGTTTCATCGACACTTTGAAGGACCACAGATTACAGAATACCTCCAGATGTGCTTCGAAACCTACTACTGGTTTCCCAGGAATCGATCAAAGCATAGACATTTTGAGACATAACTCCCATGGAATAAAAGCCCCACGATGCCTGTTGTATTCAATACCGATGCAATTTCCCTGTTTCTTCAACACTCTGAAGGTCCACAGATTACAGAATGCCTCCAGATGTGCTTCGAAAACTACTACTGGTCTCCCAGGAATCGATGAAAGCATAGACAGTTTGAGACATTACTCCCATCGAATAAAAGCCCCATGGTGCCTGTTGTATTCAATACCGATGCAATATCTGTGTTTCATCAACACTCTGAAGGACCACAGATTACAGAATACCATTAGATGTGCTTCGAAACCTACTACTGGTTTCCCAGGAATCGATCAAAGCATAGACAGTTTGAGACATTACTCCCATGGAATAAAAGCCCCACGATGCCTGTTGTATTCAATACCGATGCAATTTCCCTGTTTCTTCAACACTCTGAAGGTCCACAGATTACAGAATGCCTCCAGATGAGCTTCGAAAACTACTACTTGTCTCCCAGGAATCGATGAAAGCGTAGACAGTTTGAGACATTATTCCCATGGAATAAAAGCCCCATGGTGCCTGCTGTATTCAATACCGATGCAATATCTGTGTTTCATCAACACTCTGAAGGACCACAGATTACAGAATACTTCCAGATGTGCTTCGAAACCTGCTACTGGTTTCCCAGGAATCGATCAAAGCATAGACATTTTGAGACATTACTCCCATGGAATAAAAGCCCCACGATGCCTGTTGTATTCAATACCGAAGCAATTTCCCTGTTTCTTCAACACTCTAAAGGTCCACAGATAACAGAATGCCTCCATATGTGCTTCGAAAGCTACTACTTGTCACCCAGGAATCGATGAAAGCGTAGACAGTTTGAGACATTACTCCCATGGAATAAAAGCCCCATGGTGCCTGTTGTGTTCAATACCGATGCAATATCTGTGTTTCATCAACACTCTGAAGGACCACAGATTACAGAATACCTCCAGATGTGCTTCGAAACCTACTACTGGTTTCTCAGGAATCGATCAAAGCATAGACAGTTTGAGACATTACTCCCATGGAATAAAAGCCCCACGATGCCTGTTGTATTCAATACCGATGCAATTTCCCTGTTTCTTCAACACTCTGAAGGTCCACAGATTACAGAATGCCTCCAGATGTGCTTCGAAAACTACTACTGGTCTCCCAGGAATCGATGAAAGCATAGACAGTTTGAGACATTACTCCCATCGAATAAAAGCCCCATGGTGCCTGGTGTATTCAATACCGATGCAATATCTGTGTTTCATCGACACTTTGAAGGACCACAGATTACAGAAAACCATAAGATGTGCTTCGAAACCTACTACTGGTTTCCCAGGAATCGATCAAAGCATAGACAGTTTGAGACATTACTCCCATGGAATAAAAGCCCCACGATGCCTGTTGTATTCAATACCGATGCAATTTCCCTGTTTCTTCAACACTCTGAAGGTCCACAGATTACAGAATGCCTCGAGATGTGCTTAGAAAACTACTACTGGTCTCCCAGGAATCGATGAAAGCATAGACAGTTTGAGACATTACTCCCATGGAATAAAAGCCCCACGATGCCTGTTGTATTCAATACCGATGCAATTTTCCTGTTTCTTCAACACTCTGAAGGACCACAGATTACAGAACACCTCCAGATGTGCTTCGAAACCTACTACTGGTTTCCAAGGAATCGATCAAAGCATAGACAGTTTGAGACATTGCTCCCATGGAATAAAAGCCCCACGATGCCTGTTGTATTCAATACCGATGCAATTTCCCTGTTTCTTCAACACTCTGAAGGTCCACAGATTACAGAATGCCTCCAGATGTGCTTCGAAAACTACTACTGGTCTCCCAGGAATCGATGAAAGCATAGACAGTTTGAGACATTACTCCCATCGAATAAAAGCCCCATGGTGCCTGTTGTATTCAATACCGATGCAATATCTGTGTTTCATCGACACTTTGAAGGACCACAGATTACAGAATACCATAAGATGTGCTTCGAAACCTACTACTGGTTTCCCAGGAATCGATCAAAGCATAGACAGTTTGAGACATTACTCCCATGGAATAAAAGCCCCACGATGCCTGTTGTACTCAATACCGATGCAATTTCCCTGTTCTTCAACACTCTGAAGGTCCACAGATTACAGAATGCCTCCATATGTGCTTCGAAAACTACTACTTGTCTCCCAGGAATCGATGAAAGCGTAGACAGTTTGAGACATTATTCCCATGGAATAAAAGCCCCATGGTGCCTGCTGTATTCAATACCGATGCAATATCTGTGTTTCATCGACACTTTGAAGGACCACAGATTACAGAATACCTCCAGATGTGCTTCGAAACCTACTACTGGTTTCCCAGGAATCGATCAAAGCATAGACATTTTGAGACATTACTCCCATGGAATAAAAGCCCCACGATGCCTGTTGTATTCAATACCGATGCAATTTCCCTGTTTCTTCAACACTCTGAAGGTCCACAGATTACAGAATGCCTCCAGATGTGCTTCGAAAACTACTACTGGTCTCCCAGGAATCGATGAAAGCATAGACAGTTTGAGACATTACTCCCATCGAATAAAAGCCCCATGGTGCCTGTTGTATTCAATACCGATGCAATATCTGTGTTTCATCGACACTTTGAAGGACCACAGATTACAGAATACCATAAGATGTGCTTCGAAACCTACTACTGGTTTCCCAGGAATCGATCAAAGCATAGACAGTTTGAGACATTACTCCCATGGAATAAAAGCCCCACGATGCCTGTTGTACTCAATACCGATGCAATTTCCCTGTTCTTCAACACTCTGAAGGTCCACAGATTACAGAATGCCTCCATATGTGCTTCGAAAACTACTACTTGTCTCCCAGGAATCGATGAAAGCGTAGACAGTTTGAGACATTATTCCCATGGAATAAAAGCCCCATGGTGCCTGCTGTATTCAATACCGATGCAATATCTGTGTTTCATCGACACTTTGAAGGACCACAGATTACAGAATACCTCCAGATGTGCTTCGAAACCTACTACTGGTTTCCCAGGAATCGATCAAAGCATAGACATTTTGAGACATAACTCCCATGGAATAAAAGCCCCACGATGCCTGTTGTATTCAATACCGATGCAATTTCCCTGTTTCTTCAACACTCTGAAGGTCCACAGATTACAGAATGCCTCCAGATGTGCTTCGAAAACTACTACTGGTCTCCCAGGAATCGATGAAAGCATAGACAGTTTGAGACATTACTCCCATCGAATAAAAGCCCCATGGTGCCTGTTGTATTCAATACCGATGCAATATCTGTGTTTCATCGACACTTTGAAGGACCACAGATTACAGAATACCATTAGATGTGCTTCGAAACCTACTACTGGTTTCCCAGGAATCGATCAAAGCATAGACAGTTTGAGACATTACTCCCATGGAATAAAAGCCCCACGATGCCTGTTGTACTCAATACCGATGCAATTTCCCTGTTTCTTCAACACTCTGAAGGTCCACAGATTACAGAATGCCTCCAGATGTGCTTCGAAAACTACTACTTGTCTCCCAGGAATCGATGAAAGCGTAGACAGTTTGAGACATTATTCCCATGGAATAAAAGCCCCATGGTGCCTGCTGTATTCAATACCGATGCAATATCTGTGTTTCATCAACACTCTGAAGGACCACAGATTACAGAATACCTCCAGATGTGCTTCGAAACCTGGTACTGGTTTCCCAGGAATCGATCAAAGCATAGACATTTTGAGACATTACTCCCATGGAATAAAAGCCCCACGATGCCTGTTGTATTCAATACCGAAGCAATTTCCCTGTTTCTTCAACACTCTGAACGTCCACAGATAACAGAATGCCTCCATATGTGCTTCGAAAGCTACTACTTGTCACCCAGGAATCGATGAAAGCGTAGACAGTTTGAGACATTACTCCCATGGAATAAAAGCCACATGGTGCCTGTTGTGTTCAATACCGATGCAATATCTGTGTTTCATCAACACTCTGAAGGACCACAGATTACAGAATACCTCCAGATGTGCTTCGAAACCTACTACTGGTTTCTCAGGAATCGATCAAAGCTTAGACAGTTTGAGACATTACTCCCATGGAATAAAAGCCCCACGATGCCTGTTGTATTCAATACCGATGCAATTTCCCTGTTTCTTCAACACTCTGAAGGTCCACAGATTACAGAATGCCTCCAGATGTGCTTCGAAAACTACTACTGGTCTCCCAGGAATCGATGAAAGCATAGACAGTTTGAGACATTACTCCCATCGAATAAAAGCCCCATGGTGCCTGGTGTATTCAATACCGATGCAATATCTGTGTTTCATCGACACTTTGAAGGACCACAGATTACAGAAAACCATAAGATGTGCTTCGAAACCTACTACTGGTTTCCCAGGAATCGATCAAAGCATAGACAGTTTGAGACATTACTCCCATGGAATAAAAGCCCCACGATGCCTGTTGTATTCAATACCGATGCAATTTCCCTGTTTCTTCAACACTCTGAAGGTCCACAGATTACAGAATGCCTCGAGATGTGCTTAGAAAACTACTACTGGTCTCCCAGGAATCGATGAAAGCATAGACAGTTTGAGACATTACTCCCATGGAATAAAAGCCCCATGGTACCTGTTGTATTCAATACCGATGCAATATCTGTGTTTCATCAACACTCTGAAGGACCACAGATTACAGAATACCTCCGGATGTGCTTCGAAACCTACTACTGGTTTCCCAGGAATCGATCAAAGCATAGACAGTTTGAGACATTACTCCCATGGAATAAAAGCCCCACGATGCCTGTTGTATTCAATACCGATGCAATTTCCCTGTTTCTTCAACACTCTGAAGGTCCACAGATAACAGAATGCCTCCATATGTGCTTCGAAAGCTACTACTTGTCACCCAGGAATCGATGAAAGCGTAGACAGTTTGAGACATTACTCCCATGGAATAAAAGCCCCATGGTGCCTGTTGTGTTCAATACCGATGCAATATCTGTGTTTCATCAACACTCTGAAGGACCACAGATTACAGAATACCTCCAGATGTGCTTCGAAACCTACTACTGGTTTCCCAGGAATCGATCAAAGCATAGACAGTTTGAGACATTACTCCCATGGAATAAAAGCCCCACGATGCCTGTTGTATTCAATACCGATGCAATTTCCCTGTTTCTTCAACACTCTGAAGGTCCACAGATTACAGAATGCCTCCAGATGTGCTTCGAAAACTACTACTGGTCTCCCAGGAATCGATGAAAGCATAGACAGTTTGAGACATTACTCCCATCGAATAAAAGCCCCTTGGTGCCTGTTGTATTCAATACCGATGCAATATCTGTGTTTCATCGACACTTTGAAGGACCACAGATTACAGAATACCATAAGATGTGCTTCGAAACCTACTACTGGTTTCCCAGGAATCGATCAAAGCATAGACAGTTTGAGACATTACTCCCATGGAATAAAAGCCCCACAATGCCTGTTGTACTCAATACCGATGCAATTTCCCTGTTCTTCAACACTCTGAAGGTCCACAGATTACAGAATGCCTCCAGATGTGCTTCGAAAACTACTACTTGTCTCCCAGGAATCGATGAAAGCGTAGACAGTTTGAGACATTATTCCCATGGAATAAAAGCCCCATGGTGCCTGCTGTATTCAATACCGATGCAATATCTGTGTTTCATCGACACTTTGAAGGACCACAGATTACAGAATACCTCCAGATGTGCTTCGAAACCTACTACTGGTTTCCCAGGAATCGATCAAAGCATAGACATTTTGAGACATTACTCCCATGGAATAAAAGCCCCACGATGCCTGTTGTACTCAATACCGATGCAATTTCCCTGTTCTTCAACACTCTGAAGGTCCACAGATTACGCAATGCCTCCAGATGTGCTTCGAAAACTACTACTTGTCTCCCAGGAATCGATGAAAGCGTAGACAGTTTGAGACATTATTCCCATGGAATAAAAGCCCCATGGTGCCTGCTGTATTCAATACCGATGCAATATCTGTGTTTCATCGACACTTTGAAGGACCACAGATTACAGAATACCTCCAGATGTGCTTCGAAACCTACTACTGGTTTCCCAGGAATCGATCAAAGCATAGACATTTTGAGACATTACTCCCATGGAATAAAAGCCCCACGATGCCTGTTGTATTCAATACCGATGCAATTTCCCTGTTTCTTCAACACTCTGAAGGTCCACAGATTACAGAATGCCTCCATATGTGCTTCGAAAGCTACTACTTGTCACCCAGGAATCGATGAAAGCGTAGACAGTTTGAGACATTACTCCCATGGAATAAAAGCCCCATGGTGCCTGTTGTGTTCAATACCGATGCAATATCTGTGTTTCATCAACACTCTGAAGGACCACAGATTACAGAATACCTCCAGATGTGCTTCGAAACCTACTACTGGTTTCCCAGGAATCGATCAAAGCATAGACAGTTTGAGACATTACTCCCATGGAATAAAAGCCCCACGATGCCTGTTGTATTCAATACCGATGCAATTTCCCTGTTTCTTCAACACTCTGAAGGTCCACAGATTACAGAATGCCTCCAGATGTGCTTCGAAAACTACTACTGGTCTCCCAGGAATCGATGAAAGCATAGACAGTTTGAGACATTACTCCCATCGAATAAAAGCCCCATGGTGCCTGTTGTATTCAATACCGATGCAATATCTGTGTTTCATCGACACTTTGAAGGACCACAGATTACAGAATACCATAAGATGTGCTTCGAAACCTACTACTGGTTTCCCAGGAATCGATCAAAGCATAGACAGTTTGAGACATTACTCCCATGGAATAAAAGCCCCACGATGCCTGTTGTACTCAATACCGATGCAATTTCCCTGTTTCTTCAACACTCTGAAGGTCCACAGATTACAGAATGCCTCCAGATGTGCTTCGAAAACTACTACTTGTCTCCCAGGAATCGATGAAAGCGTAGACAGTTTGAGACATTATTCCCATGGAATAAAAGCCCCATGGTGCCTGCTGTATTCAATACCGATGCAATATCTGTGTTTCATCAACACTCTGAAGGACCACAGATTACAGAATACCTCCAGATGTGCTTCGAAACCTGCTACTGGTTTCCCAGGAATCGATCGAAGCATAGACAGTTTGAGACATTACTCCCATGGAATAAAAGCCCCACGATGCCTGTTGTACCCAATACCGATGCAATTTCCCTGTTTCTTCAACACTCTGAAGGTCCACAGATTACAGAATACCTCCAGATGTGCTTCGAAAACTACTACTTGTCTCCCAGGAATCGATGAAAGCGTAGACAGTTTGAGACATTATTCCCATGGAATAAAGGCCCCATGGTGCCTGCTGTATTCAATACCGATGCAATATCTGTGTTTCATCAACACTCTGACGGACCACAGATTACAGAATACCTTTAGATGTGCTTCGAAACCTACTACTGGTATCCCAGGAATCGATCAAAGCATAGACAGTTTGAGACATTACTCCCATGGAATAAAAGCCCCATGGTGCCTGGTGTATTCAATACCGATGCAATATCTGTGTTTCATCAACACTCTGAAGGACCACAGATTACAGAATACCTCCGGATGTGCTTCGAAACCTACTACTGGTTTCCCAGGAATCGATCAAAGCATAGACAGTTTGAGACATTACTCCCATGGAATAAAAGCCCCACGATGCCTGTTGTATTCAATACCGATGCAATTTCCCTGCTTCTTCAACACTCTGAAGGACCACAGATTACAGAACACCTCCAGATGTGCTTCGAAACCTACTACTGGTTTCCCAGGAATCGATCAAAGCATAGACAGTTTGAGACATTACTCCCATGGAATAAAAGCCCCACGATGCCTGTTGTATTCAATACCGATGCAATTTCCCTGTTTCTTCAACACTCTGAAGGTCCACAGATAACAGAATGCCTCCATATGTGCTTCGAAAGCTACTACTTGTCACCCAGGAATCGATGAAAGCGTAGACAGTTTGAGACATTACTCCCATGGAATAAAAGCCCCATGGTGCCTGTTGTGTTCAATACCGATGCAATATCTGTGTTTCATCAACACTCTGAAGGACCACAGATTACAGAATACCTCCAGATGTGCTTCGAAACCTACTACTGGTTTCCCAGGAATCGATCAAAGCATAGACAGTTTGAGGCATTACTCCCATGGAATAAAAGTCCCACGATGCCTGTTGTATTCAATACCGATGCAATTTCCCTGTTTCTTCAACACTCTGAAGGACCACAGATTACAGAACACCTCCAGATGTGCTTCGAAACCTACTACTGTTTTCCCAGGAATTGATCAAAGCATAGACAGTTGAGACATTGCTCCCATGGAATAAAAGCCCCACGATGCCTGTTGTATTCAATACCGATGCAATTTCCTTGTTTCTTCAACACTCTGAAGGTCCACAGATTACAGAATGCCTCCATATGTGCTTCGAAAGCTACTACTTGTCACCCAGGAATCGATGAAAGCGTAGACAGTTTGAGACATTACTCCCATGGAATAAAAGCCCCATGGTGCCTGTTGTGTTCAATACCGATGCAATATCTGTGTTTCATCAACACTCTGAAGGACCACAGATTACAGAATACCTCCAGATGTGCTTCGAAACCTACTACTGGTTTCCCAGGAATCGATCAAAGCATAGACAGTTTGAGACATTACTCCCATGGAATAAAAGCCCCATGGTGCCTGTTGTATTCAATACCGATGCAATATCTGTGTTTCATCAACACTCTGAAGGACCACAGATTACAGAATACCTCCAGATGTGCTTCGAAACCTACTACTGGTTTCCCAGGAATCGATCAAAGCATAGACAGTTTGAGACATTACTCCCATGGAATAAAAGCCCCACGATGCCTGTTGTATTCCATACCGATGCAATTTTCCCTGTTTCTTCAACACTCTGAAGGTCCACAGATTACAGAATGCCTCCAGATGTGCTTCGATAACTACTACTGGTCTCCCAGGAATCGATGAAAGCATAGACAGTTTGAGACATTACTCCCATCGAATAAAAGCCCCATGGTGCCTGTTGTATTCAATACCGATGCAATATCTGTGTTTCATCGACACTTTGAAGGACCACAGATTACAGAATACCATAAGATGTACTTCGAAACCTACTACTGGTTTCCCAGGAATCGATCAGAGCATACACAGTTTGAGACATTACTCCCATGGAATAAAAGCCCCACGATGCCTGTTGTACTCAATACCGATGCAACTTCCCTGTTTCTTCATCACTCTGAAGGTCCACAGATTACAGAATGCCTCCAGATGTGCTTCGAAAACTACTACTTGTCCCCCAGGAATCGATGAAAGCGTAGACAGTTTGAGACATTATTCCCATGGAATAAAAGCCCCATGGTGCCTGCTGTATTCAATACCGATGCAATATCTGAGTTTCATCAACACTCTGAAGGACCACAGATTACAGAATACCATAAGATGTGCTTCGAAACCTACTACTGGTATCCCAGGAATCGATCAAAGCATAGACAGTTTGAGACATTACTCCCATGGAATAAAAGCCCCATGGTGCCTGTTGTATTCAATACCGATGCAATATCTGTGTTTCATCGACACTCTGAAGGACCACAGATTACACAATACCTCCGGATGTGCTTCGAAACCTACTACTGGTTTCCCAGGAATCGATCAAAGCATAGACAGTTTGAGACATTACTCCCATGGAATAAAAGCCCCACGATGCCTGTTGTATTCAATACCGATGCAATTTCCCTGTTTCTTCAACACTCTGAAGGACCACAGATTACAGAACACCTCCAGATGTGCTTCGAAACCTACTACTGGTTTCCCAGGAATCGATCAAAGCATAGACAGTTTGAGACATTGCTCCCATGGAATAAAAGCCCCACGATGCCTGTTGTATTCAATACCGATGCAATTTCCCTGTTTCTTCAACACTCTGAAGGTCCACAGATAACAGAATGCTTCCATATGTGCTTCGAAAGCTACTACTTGTCACCCAGGAATCGATGAAAGCGTAGACAGTTTTAGACATTACTCCCATGGAATAAAAGCCCCATGGTGCCTGTTGTGTTCAATACCGATGCAATATCTGTGTTTCATCAACACTCTGAAGGACCACAGATTACAGAATACCTCCAGATGTGCTTCGAAACCTACTACTGGTTTCCCAGGAATCGATCAAAGCATAGACAGTTTGAGACATTACTCCCATGGAATAAAAGCCCCACGATGCCTCTTGTATTCAATACCGATGCAATTTCCCTGTTTCTTCAACACTCTGAAGGTCCACAGATTACAGAATGCCTCCATATGTGCTTCGAAAACTACTACTTGTCTCCCAGGAATCGATGAAAGCGTAGACAGTTTGAGACATTACTCCCATGGAATAAAAGTCCCATGGTGCCTGTTGTATTCAATACCGACGCAATATCTGTGTTTCATCAGCACTCTGAAGGACCTCTGATTACAGAATACCTCCAGATGTGCTTCGAAAACTACTACTGGTCTCCCAGGAATCGATGAAAGCATAGACAGTTTGAGACATTACCCCCATGGAATAAAAGCCCCACGATGCCTGTTGTATTCAATACCGATGCAATTTCCCTGTTTCTTCAACACTCTGAAGGTCCACAGATAACAGAATGCCTCCAGATGTGCTTCGAAACCTACTACTGGTTTCCCAGGAATCGATCAAAGCATAGACAGTTTGAGACATTACTCCCATGGAATAAAAGCCACACGATGCCTGTTGTACTCAATACCGATGCAATTTCCCTGTTTCTTCAACACTCTGAAGGTCCACAGATTACAGAATGCCTCCAGATGTGCTTCGAAAACTACTACTTGTCTCCCAGCAATCGATGAAAGCGTAGACAGTTTGAGACATTACTCCCATGGAATAAAAGCCCCATGGTGCCTGTTGTATTCAATACCGATGCAATATCTGTGTTTCATCAACACTCTGAAGGACCACAGATTACAGAATACCTCCAGATGTGCTTCGAAACCTACTACTAGTTTCCCAGGAATTGATGAAAGCATAGACAGTTTGAGACATTACTCCCCTGGAATAAAAGCACCATGGTGCCTGTTGTATTCAATACCGATGCAATATCTGTGTTTCATCAACACTCTGAAGGACCACAGATTACAGAATAAATCCAGATGTGCTTCGAAACCTACTACTGGTTTCCCAGGAATCGATCAAAGCATAGACAGTTTGAGACATTACTCCCATGGAATAAAAGCCCCACGATGCCTGTTGTACTCAAAACCGATGCAATTTCCCTGTTTCTTCAACACTCTGAAGGACCACAGATTACAGAATGCCTCCAGATGTGCTTCGAAAATTACTACTTGTCTCCAAGGAATCGATGAAAGCGTAGACAGTTTGAGACATTACTCCCATGGAATAAAAGCCCCACGATGTCTGTTGTATTCAAACCGATGCAATATCTGTGTTTCATCAACACTCTGAAGGACCACAGATTACAGAATACCTCCAGATGTACTTCAAAACCAACTACAGGTTTCCCAGGAATCGATCAAAGCATAGACAGTTTGAGACATTACTCCCCTGGAATAAAAGCACCATGGTGCCTGTTGTATTCAATACCGATGCAATATCTGTGTTTCATCAACACTCTGAAGGACCACAGATTACAGAATACCTCCAGATGTGCTTCGAATACTACTACTTGTCTCCCAAGAATCGATGAAAGCGTAGACAGTTTGAGACATTACTCCCATGGAATAAAAGCCCCATGGTGCCTGTTGTATTCAATACCGATGCAATATCTGTGTTTCATCAACACTCTGAAGGACCACAGATTACAGAATACCTCCAGATGTGCTTCGAAACCTACTACTGGATTCCCAGTAATCGATCATAGCATAGACAGTTTGAGACATTACTCCCATGGAATAAAAGCCCCATGGTGCCTGTTGTATTCAATACCGATGCAATATCTGTGTTTCATCAACACTCTGAAGGACCACAGATTACAGAATACCTCCAGATGTGCTTCGAAACCTACTACTGGTTTCCCAGGAATCAATCAAAGCATAGACAGTTTGAGACATTACTCCCATGGAATAAAAGCCCCACGATGCCTGTTGTATTCAATACCGATGCAATTTCCCTGTTTCTTCAACACTCTGAAGGTCCACAGATTACAGAATGCCTCCAGATGTGCTTCGAAAACTACTACTGGTCTCCCAGGAATCGATGAAAGCATAGACAGTTTGAGACATTACTCCCATCGAATAAAAGCCCCATGGTGCCTGTTGTATTCATTACCGATGCAATATCTGTGTTTCATCGACACTTTGAAGGACCACAGATTACAGAATACCTCCAGATGTGCTTCGAAACCTACTACTGGTTTCCCAGGAATCGATCAAAGCATAGACAGTTTGAGACATTACTCCCATTGAATAAAAGCCCCACGATGCCTGTTGTATTCAATACCGATGCAATTTCCCTGTTTCTTCAACACTCTGAAGGTCCACAGATTACAGAATGCCTCCAGATGTGCTTCGAAAACTACTACTGGTCTCCCAGGAATCGATGAAAGCATAGACAGTTTGAGACATTACTCCCATCGAATAAAAGCCCCATGGTGCCTGTTGTATTCAATACCGATGCAATATCTGTGTTTCATCGACACTTTGAAGGACCACAGATTACAGAATACCTCCAGATGTGCTTCGAAACCTACTACTGGTTTCCCAGGAATCGATCAAAGCATAGACAGTTTGAGACATTACTCCCATGGAATAAAAGCCCCATGGTGCCTGTTGTATTCAATACCGATGCAATATCTGTGTTTCATCAACACTCTGAAGGACCACAGATTACAGAATACCTCCAGATGTGCTTCGAAACCTACTACTGGTTTCCCAGGAATCGATCAAAGCATAGACGGTTTGAGACATTACTCCCATGGAATAAAAGAACCACGATGCCTGTTGTATTCAATACCGATGCAATTTCCCTGTTTCTTCAACACTCTGAAGGACCACAGATTACAGAACACCTCCAGATGTGCTTCGAAACCTACTACTGGTTTCCCAGGAATCGATCAAAGCATAGACAGTTTGAGACATTGCTCCCATGGAATAAAAGCCCCACGATGCCTCTTGTATTCAATACCGTTGCAAATTCCCTGTTTCTTCAACACTCTGAAGGTCCACAGATAACAGAATGCCTCCATATGTGCTTCGAAAGCTACTACTTGTCACCCAGGAATCGGTGAAAGCGTAGACAGTTTGAGACATTACTCCCATGGAATAAAAGCCCCATGGTGCCTGTTGTGTTCAATACCGATGCAATATCTGTGTTTCATCAACACTCTGAAGGACCACAGATTACAGAATACCTCCAGATGTGCTTCGAAACCTACTACTGGTTTCCCAGGAATCGATCAAAGCATAGACAGTTTGAGATATTACTCCCATGGAATAAAAGCCCCATGGTGCCTGTTGTATTCAATACCGATGCAATATCTGTGTTTCATCAACACTCTGAAGGACCACAGATTACAGAATACCTCCAGATGTGCTTCGAAACCTACTACTGGTTTCCCAGGAATCGATCAAAGCATAGACAGTTTGAGACATTACTCCCATGGAATAAAAGCCCCACGATGCCTGTTGTATTCAATACCGATGCAATTTCCCTGTTTCTTCAACACTCTGAAGGTCCACAGATTACAGAATGCCTCCAGATGTGCTTCGAAAACTACTACTGGTCTCCCAGGAATCGATGAAAGCATAGACAGTTTGAGACATTACTCCCATCGAATAAAAGCCCCATGGTGCCTGTTGTATTCAATACCGATGCAATATCTGTGTTTCATCGACACTTTGAAGGACCACAGATTACAGAATACCATAAGATGTGCTTCGAAACCTACTACTGGTTTCCCAGGAATCGATCAAAGCATAGACAGTTTGAGACATTGCTCCCATGGAATAAAAGCCCCACGATGCCTGTTGTATTCAATACCGATGCAATTTCCCTGTTTCTTCAACACTCTGAAGGTCCACAGATAACAGAATGCTTCCATATGTGCTTCGAAAGCTACTACTTGTCACCCAGGAATCGATGAAAGCGTAGACAGTTTTAGACATTACTCCCATGGAATAAAAGCCCCATGGTGCCTGTTGTGTTCAATACCGATGCAATATCTGTGTTTCATCAACACTCTGAAGGACCACAGATTACAGAATACCTCCAGATGTGCTTCGAAACCTACTACTGGTTTCCCAGGAATCGATCAAAGCATAGACAGTTTGAGACATTACTCCCATGGAATAAAAGCCCCACGATGCCTCTTGTATTCAATACCGATGCAATTTCCCTGTTTCTTCAACACTCTGAAGGTCCACAGATTACAGAATGCCTCCATATGTGCTTCGAAAACTACTACTTGTCTCCCAGGAATCGATGAAAGCGTAGACATTTTGAGACATTACTCCCATGGAATAAAAGCCCCATGGTGCCTGTTGTATTCAATACCGACGCAATATCTGTGTTTCATCAGCACTCTGAAGGACCTCTGATTACAGAATACCTCCACATGTGCTTCGAAAACTACTACTGGTCTCCCAGGAATCGATGAAAGCATAGACAGTTTGAGACATTACCCCCATGGAATAAAAGCCCCACGATGCCTGTTGTATTCAATACCGATGCAATTTCCCTGTTTCTTCAACACTCTGAAGGTCCACAGATAACAGAATGCCTCCAGATGTGCTTCGAAACCTACTACTGGTTTCCCAGGAATCGATCAAAGCATAGACAGTTTGAGACATTACTCCCATGGAATAAAAGCCACACGATGCCTGTTGTACTCAATACCGATGCAATTTCCCTGTTTCTTCAACACTCTGAAGGTCCACAGATTACAGAATGCCTCCAGATGTGCTTCGAAAACTACTACTTGTCTCCCAGCAATCGATGAAAGCGTAGACAGTTTGAGACATTACTCCCATGGAATAAAAGCCCCATGGTGCCTGTTGTATTCAATACCGATGCAATATCTGTGTTTCATCAACACTCTGAAGGACCACAGATTACAGAATACCTCCAGATGTGCTTCGAAACCTACTACTAGTTTCCCAGGAATTGATGAAAGCATAGACAGTTTGAGACATTACTCCCCTGGAATAAAAGCACCATGGTGCCTGTTGTATTCAATACCGATGCAATATCTGTGTTTCATCAACACTCTGAAGGACCACAGATTACAGAATAAATCCAGATGTGCATCGAAACCTACTACTGGTTTCCCAGGAATCGATCAAAGCATAGACAGTTTGAGACATTACTCCCATGGAATAAAAGCCCCACGATGCCTGTTGTACTCAATACCGATGCAATTTCCCTGTTTCTTCAACACTCTGAAGGACCACAGATTACAGAATGCCTCCAGATGTGCTTCGAAAATTCCTACTTGTCTCCAAGGAATCGATGAAAGCGTAGACAGTTTGAGACATTACTCCCATGGAATAAAAGCCCCACGATGTCTGTTGTATTCAAACCGATGCAATATCTGTGTTTCATCAACACTCTGAAGGACCACAGATTACAGAATACCTCCAGATGTACTTCAAAACCAACTACAGGTTTCCCAGGAATCGATCAAAGCATAGACAGTTTGAGACATTACTCCCCTGGAATAAAAGCACCATGGTGCCTGTTGTATTCAATACCGATGCAATATCTGTGTTTCATCAACACTCTGAAGGACCACAGATTACAGAATACCTCCAGATGTGCTTCGAATACTACTACTTGTCTCCCAAGAATCGATGAAAGCGTAGACAGTTTGAGACATTACTCCCATGGAATAAAAGCCCCATGGTGCCTGTTGTATTCAATACCGATGCAATATCTGTGTTTCATCAACACTCTGAAGGACCACAGATTACAGAATACCTCCAGATGTGCTTCGAAACCTACTACTGGATTCCCAGTAATCGATCATAGCATAGACAGTTTGAGACATTACTCCCATGGAATAAAAGCCCCATGGTGCCTGTTGTATTCAATACCGATGCAATATCTGTGTTTCATCAACACTCTGAAGGACCACAGATTACAGAATACCTCCAGATGTGCTTCGAAACCTACTACTGGTTTCCCAGGAATCAATCAAAGCATAGACAGTTTGAGACATTACTCCCATGGAATAAAAGCCCCACGATGCCTGTTGTATTCAATACCGATGCAATTTCCCTGTTTCTTCAAGACTCTGAAGGTCCACAGATTACAGAATGCCTCCAGATGTGCTTCGAAAACTACTACTGGTCTCCCAGGAATCGATGAAAGCATAGACAGTTTGAGACATTACTCCCATCGAATAAAAGCCCCATGGTGCCTGTTGTATTCAATACCGATGCAATATCTGTGTTTCATCGACACTTTGAAGGACCACAGATTACAGAATACCTCCAGATGTGCTTCGAAACCTACTACTGGTTTCCCAGGAATCGATGAAAGCATAGACAGTTTGAGACATTACTCCCATGGAATAAAAGCCCCACGATGCCTGTTGTATTCAATACCGATGCAATTTCCCTTTTTCTTCAACACTCTGAAGGTCCACAGATTACAGAATGCCTCCAGATGTGCTTCGAAAACTACTACTGGTCTCCCAGGAATCGATGAAAGCATAGACAGTTTGAGACATTACTCCCATGGAATAAAAGCCCCATGGTGCCTGTTGTATTCAATACCGATGCAATATCTGTGTTTCATCGACACTTTGAAGGACCACAGATTACAGAATACCTCCAGATGTGCTTCGAAACCTACTACTGGTTTCCCAGGAATCGATCAAAGCATAGACAGTTTGAGACATTACTCCCATGGAATAAAAGCCCCATGGTGCCTGTTGTATTCAATACCGATGCAATATCTGTGTTTCATCAACACTCTGAAGGACCACAGATTACAGAATACCTCCAGATGTGCTTCGAAACCTACTACTGGTTTCCCAGGAATCGATCAAAGCATAGACGGTTTGAGACATTACTCCCATGGAATAAAAGAACCACGATGCCTGTTGTATTCAATACCGATGCAATTTCCCTGTTTCTTCAACACTCTGAAGGACCACAGATTACAGAACACCTCCAGATGTGCTTCGAAACCTACTACTGGTTTCCCAGGAATCGATCAAAGCATAGACAGTTTGAGACATTGCTCCCATGGAATAAAAGCCCCACGATGCCTCTTGTATTCAATACCGTTGCAAATTCCCTGTTTCTTCAACACTCTGAAGGTCCACAGATAACAGAATGCCTCCATATGTGCTTCGAAAGCTACTACTTGTCACCCAGGAATCGATGAAAGCGTAGACAGTTTGAGACATTACTCCCATGGAATAAAAGCCCCATGGTGCCTGTTGTGTTCAATACCGATGCAATATCTGTGTTTCATCAACACTCTGAAGGACCACAGATTACAGAATACCTCCAGATGTGCTTCGAAACCTACTACTGGTTTCCCAGGAATCGATCAAAGCATAGACAGTTTGAGACATTACTCCCATGGAATAAAAGCCCCATGGTGCCTGTTGTATTCAATACCGATGCAATATCTGTGTTTCATCAACACTCTGAAGGACCACAGATTACAGAATACCTCCAGATGTGCTTCGAAACCTACTACTGGTTTCCCAGGAATCGATCAAAGCATAGACAGTTTGAGACATTACTCCCATGGAATAAAAGCCCCACGATGCCTGTTGTATTCAATACCGATGCAATTTCCCTGTTTCTTCAACACTCTGAAGGTCCACAGATTACAGAATGCCTCCAGATGTGCTTCGAAAACTACTACTGGTCTCCCAGGAATCGATGAAAGCATAGACAGTTTGAGACATTACTCCCATCGAATAAAAGCCCCATGGTGCCTGTTGTATTCAATACCGATGCAATATCTGTGTTTCATCGACACTTTGAATGACAACAGATTACAGAATACCATAAGATGTGCTTCGAAACCTACTACTGGTTTCCCAGGAATCGATCAAAGCATAGACAGTTTGAGACATTACTCCCATGGAATAAAAGCCCCACGATGCCTGTTGTACTCAATACCGATGCAATTTCCCTGTTTCTTCAACACTCTGAAGGTCCACAGATTACAGAATGCCTCCAGATGTGCTTCGAAAACTACTACTTGTCTCCCAGGAATCGATGAAAGCGTAGACAGTTTGAGACATTATTCCCATGGAATAAAAGCCCCATGGTGCCTGCTGTATTCAATACCGATGCAATATCTGTGTTTCATCAACACTCTGACGGACCACAGATTACAGAATACCTCCAGATGTGCTTCGAAACCTACTACTGGTATCCCAGGAATCGATCAAAGCATAGACAGTTTGAGACATTACTCCCATGGAATAAAAGCCCCATGGTGCCTGTTGTATTCAATACCGATGCAATATCTGTGTTTCATCAACACTCTGAAGGACCACAGGTTACAGAATACCTCCAGATGTGCTTCGAAACCTACTACTGGTTTCCCAGGAATCGATCAAAGCATAGACAGTTTGAGACATTACTCCCATGGAATAAAAGCCCCACGATGCCTGTTGTATTCAATACCGATGCAATATCTGTGTTTCATCGACACTTTGAAGGACCACAGATTACAGAATACCTCCAGATGTGCTTCGAAACCTACTACTGGTTTCCCAGGAATCGATCAAAGCATAGACAGTTTGAGACATTACTCCCATGGAATAAAAGCCCCACGATGCCTGTTGTATTCAATACCGATGCAATTTCCCTGTTTCTTCAACACTCTGAAGGTCCACAGATTACAGAATGCCTCCAGATGTGCTTCGAAAACTACTACTGGTCTCCCAGGAATCGATGAAAGCATAGACAGTTTGAGACATTACTCCCATGGAATAAAAGCCCCATGGTGCCTGTTGTATTCAATACCGATGCAATATCTGTGTTTCATCGACACTTTGAAGGACCACAGATTACAGAATACCTCCAGATGTGCTTCGAAACCTACTACTGGTTTCCCAGGAATCGATCAAAGCATAGACAGTTTGAGACATTACTCCCATGGAATAAAAGCCCCATGGTGCCTGTTGTATTCAATACCGATGCAATATCTGTGTTTCATCAACACTCTGAAGGACCACAGATTACAGAATACCTCCAGATGTGCTTCGAAACCTACTACTGGTTTCCCAGGAATCGATCAAAGCATAGACGGTTTGAGACATTACTCCCATGGAATAAA
The DNA here is from genome assembly GCF_023897955.1 of Schistocerca gregaria. Lineage (NCBI taxonomy): Eukaryota > Metazoa > Arthropoda > Insecta > Orthoptera > Acrididae > Schistocerca > Schistocerca gregaria. The sequence goes on along the minus strand of NC_064930.1, from coordinate 7,136,103 downwards.
AGAACCACGATGCCTGTTGTATTCAATACCGATGCAATTTCCCTGTTTCTTCAACACTCTGAAGGACCACAGATTACAGAACACCTCCAGATGTGCTTCGAAACCTACTACTGGTTTCCCAGGAATCGATCAAAGCATAGACAGTTTGAGACATTGCTCCCATGGAATAAAAGCCCCACGATGCCTCTTGTATTCAATACCGTTGCAAATTCCCTGTTTCTTCAACACTCTGAAGGTCCACAGATAACAGAATGCCTCCATATGTGCTTCGAAAGCTACTACTTGTCACCCAGGAATCGATGAAAGCGTAGACAGTTTGAGACATTACTCCCATGGAATAAAAGCCCCATGGTGCCTGTTGTGTTCAATACCGATGCAATATCTGTGTTTCATCAACACTCTGAAGGACCACAGATTACAGAATACCTCCAGATGTGCTTCGAAACCTACTACTGGTTTCCCAGGAATCGATCAAAGCATAGACAGTTTGAGACATTACTCCCATGGAATAAAAGCCCCATGGTGCCTGTTGTATTCAATACCGATGCAATATCTGTGTTTCATCAACACTCTGAAGGACCACAGATTACAGAATACCTCCAGATGTGCTTCGAAACCTACTACTGGTTTCCCAGGAATCGATCAAAGCATAGACAGTTTGAGACATTACTCCCATGGAATAAAAGCCCCACGATGCCTGTTGTATTCAATACCGATGCAATTTCCCTGTTTCTTCAACACTCTGAAGGTCCACAGATTACAGAATGCCTCCAGATGTGCTTCGAAAACTACTACTGGTCTCCCAGGAATCGATGAAAGCATAGACAGTTTGAGACATTACTCCCATCGAATAAAAGCCCCATGGTGCCTGTTGTATTCAATACCGATGCAATATCTGTGTTTCATCGACACTTTGAAGGACCACAGATTACAGAATACCATAAGATGTGCTTCGAAACCTACTACTGGTTTCCCAGGAATCGATCAAAGCATAGACAGTTTGAGACATTACTCCCATGGAATAAAAGCCCCACGATGCCTGTTGTACTCAATACCGATGCAATTTCCCTGTTTCTTCAACACTCTGAAGGTCCACAGATTACAGAATGCCTCCAGATGTGCTTCGAAAACTACTACTTGTCTCCCAGGAATCGATGAAAGCGTAGACAGTTTGAGACATTATTCCCATGGAATAAAAGCCCCATGGTGCCTGCTGTATTCAATACCGATGCAATATCTGTGTTTCATCAACACTCTGACGGACCACAGATTACAGAATACCTCCAGATGTGCTTCGAAACCTACTACTGGTATCCCAGGAATCGATCAAAGCATAGACAGTTTGAGACATTACTCCCATGGAATAAAAGCCCCATGGTGCCTGTTGTATTCAATACCGATGCAATATCTGTGTTTCATCAACACTCTGAAGGACCACAGGTTACAGAATACCTCCAGATGTGCTTCGAAACCTACTACTGGTTTCCCAGGAATCGATCAAAGCATAGACAGTTTGAGACATTACTCCCATGGAATAAAAGCCCCACGATGCCTGTTGTATTCAATACCGATGCAATTTCCCTGTTTCTTCAACACTCTGAAGGACCACAGATTACAGAACACCTCCAGATGTGCTTCGAAACCTACTACTGGTTTCCCAGGAATCGATCAAAGCACAGACAGTTTGAGACATTGCTCCCATGGAATAAAAGCCCCACGATGCCTGTTGTATTCAATACCGATGCAATTTCCCTGTTTCTTCAACACTCTGAAGGTCCACAGATAACAGAATGCCTCCATATGTGCTTCGAAAGCTACTACTTGTCACCCAGGAATCGATGAAAGCGTAGACAGTTTGAGACATTACTCCCATGGAATAAAAGCCCCATGGTGCCTGTTGTGTTCAATACCGATGCAATATCTGTGTTTCATCAACACTCTGAAGGACCACAGATTACAGAATACCTCCAGATGTACTTCGAAACCCACTACTGGTTTCCCAGGAATCGATCAAAGCATAGACAGTTTGAGACATTACTCCCATGGAATAAAAGCCCCACGATGCCTCTTGTATTCAATACCGATGCAATTTCCCTGTTTCTTCAACACTCTGAAGGTCCACAGATAACAGAATGCCTCCATATGTGCTTCGAAAACTACTACTTGTCTCCCAGGAATCGATGAAAGCGTAGACAGTTTGAGACATTACTCCCATGGAATAAAAGCCTCATGGTGCCTGTTGTATTCAATACCGATGCAATATCTGTGTTTCATCAGCACTCTGAAGGACCTCTGATTACAGAATACCTCCAGATGTGCTTCGAAAACTACTACTGGTCTCCCAGGAATCGATGAAAGCATAGACAGTTTGAGACATTACCCCCATGGAATAAAAGCCCCACGATGCCTGTTGTATTCAATACCGATGCAATTTCCCTGTTTCTTCAACACTCTGAAGGTCCACAGATAACAGAATGCCTCCAGATGTGCTTCGAAACCTACTACTGGTTTCCCAGGAATCGATCAAAGCATAGACAGTTTGAGACATTACTCCCCTGGAATAAAAGCACCATGGTGCCTGTTGTATTCAATACCGATGCAATATCTGTGTTTCATCAACACTCTGAAGGACCACAGATTACAGAATAAATCCAGATGTGCTTCGAAACCTACTGCTGGTTTCCCAGGAATCGATCAAAACATAGACAGTTTGAGACATTACTCCCATGGAATAAAAGCCCCACGATGCCTGTTGTACTCAATACCGATGCAATTTCCCTGTTTCTTCAACACTCTGAAGGTCCACAGATTACAGAATGCCTCCAGATGTGCTTCGAAAATTACTACTTGTCTCCAAGGAATCGATGAAAGCGTAGACAGTTTGAGACATTACTCCCATGGAATAAAAGCCCCACGATGTCTGTTGTATTCAAACCGATGCAATATCTGTGTTTCATCAACACTCTGAAGGACCACAGATTACAGAATACCTCCAGATGTGCTTCGAATACTACTACTTGTCTCCCAAGAATCGATGAAAGCGTAGACAGTTTGAGACATTACTCCCATGGAATAAAAGCCCCATGGTGCCTGTTGTATTCAATACCGATGCAATATCTGTGTTTCATCAACACTCTGAAGGACCTCAGATTACAGAATACCTCCAGATGTGCTTCGATACCTACTACTGGATTCCCAGGAATCGATCAAAGCATAGACAGTTTGAGACATTACTCCCATGGAATAAAAGCCCCATGGTGCCTGTTGTATTCAATACCGATGCAATATCTGTGTTTCATCAACACTCTGAAGGACCACAGATTACAGAATACCTCCAGATGTGCTTCGAAACCTACTACTGGTTTCCCAGGAATCGATCAAAGCATAGACAGTTTGAGACATTACTCCCATGGAATAAAAGCCCCACGATGCCTGTTGTATTCAATACCGATGCAATTTCCCTGTTTCTTCAACACTCTGAAGGTCCACAGATTACAGAATGCCTCCAGATGTGCTTCGAAAACTACTACTGGTCTCCCAGGAATCGATGAAAGCATAGACAGTTTGAGACATTACTCCCATCGAATAAAAGCCCCATGGTGCCTGTTGTATTCAATACCGATGCAATATCTGTGTTTCATCGACACTTTGAAGGACCACAGATTACAGAATACCTCCAGATGTGCTTCGAAACCTACTACTGGTTTCCCAGGAATCGATCAAAGCATAGACAGTTTGAGACATTACTCCCATGGAATAAAAGCCCCACGATGCCTGTTGTATTCAATACCGATGCAATTTCCCTGTTTCTTCAACACTCTGAAGGTCCACAGATTACACAATGCCTCCAGATGTGCTTCGAAAACTACTACTGGTCTCCCAGGAATCGATGAAAGCATAGACAGTTTGAGACATTACTCCCATCGAATAAAAGCCCCATAGTGCCTGTTGTATTCAATACCGATGCAATATCTGTGTTTCATCGACACTTTGAAGGACCACAGCTTACAGAATACCTCCAGATGTGCTTCGAAACCTACCACTGGTTTCCCAGGAATCGACCAAAGCATAGACAGTTTGAGACATTACTCCCATGGAATAAAAGCACCATGGTGCCTGTTGTATTCAATACCGATGCAATATCTGTGTTTCATCAACACTCTGAAGGACCACAGATTACAGAATACCTATAGATGTGCTTCGAAACCTACTACTGGTTTCCCAGGAATCGATCAAAGCATAGACAGTTTGAGACATTACTCCCATGGAATAAAAGCCCCACGATGCCTGTTGTATTCAATACCGATGCAATTTCCCTGTTTCTTCAACACTCTGAAGGACCACAGATTACAGAACACCTCCAGATGTGCTTCGAAACCTACTACTGGTTTCCCAGGAATCGATCAAAGCATAGACAGTTTGAGACATTGCTCCCATGGAATAAAAGCCCCACGATGCCTCTTTTATTCAATACCGATGCAATTTCCCTGTTTCTTCAACACTCTGAAGGTCCACAGATAACAGAATGCCTCCATATGTGCTTCGAAAGCTACTACTTGTCACCCAGGAATCGATGAAAGCGTAGACAGTTTGAGACATTACTCCCATGGAATAAAAGCCCCATGGTGCCTGTTGTGTTCAATACCGATGCAATATCTGTGTTTCATCAATACTCTGAAGGACCACAGATTACAGAATACCTCCAGATGTGCTTCGAAACCTACTACTGGTTTCCCAGGAATCGATCAAAGCATAGACAGTTTGAGACATTACTCCCATGGAATAAAAGCCCCATGGTGCCTGTTGTATTCAATACCGATGCAATATCTGTGTTTCATCAACACTCTGAAGGACCACAGATTACAGAATACCTCCAGATGTGCTTCGAAACCTACTACTGGTTTCCCAGGAATCGATCAAAGCATAGACAGTTTGAGACATTACTCCCATGGAATAAAAGCCCCACGATGCCTGTTGTATTCAATACCGATGCAATTTCCCTGTTTCTTCAACACTCTGAAGGTCCACAGATTACAGAATGCCTCCAGATGTGCTTCGAAAACTACTACTGGTCTCCCAGGAATCGATGAAAGCATAGACAGTTTGAGACATTACTCCCATCGAATAAAAGCCCCATGGTGCCTGTTGTATTCAATACCGATGCAATATCTGTGTTTCATCGACACTTTGAAGGACCACAGATTACAGAATACCATAAGATGTGCTTCGAAACCTACTACTGGTTTCCCAGGAATCGATCAAAGCATAGACAGTTTGAGACATTACTCCCATGGAATAAAAGCCCCACGATGCCTGTTGTACTCAATACCGATGCAATTTCCCTGTTTCTTCAACACTCTGAAGGTCCACAGATTACAGAATGCCTCCAGATGTGCTTCGAAAACTACTACTTGTCTCCCAGGAATCGATGAAAGCGTAGACAGTTTGAGACATTATTCCCATGGAATAAAAGCCCCATGGTGCCTGCTGTATTCAATACCGATGCAATATCTGTGTTTCATCAACACTCTGACGGACCACAGATTACAGAATACCTCCAGATGTGCTTCGAAACCTACTACTGGTATCCCAGGAATAGATCAAAGCATAGACAGTTTGAGACATTACTCCCATGGAATAAAAGCCCCATGGTGCCTGTTGTATTCAATACCGATGCAATATCTGTGTTTCATCAACACTCTGAAGGACCACAGATTACAGAATACCTCCAGATGTGCTTCCAAACCTACTACTGGTTTCCCAGGAATCGATCAAAGCATAGACAGTTTGAGACATTACTCCCATGGAATAAAAGCCCCACGATGCCTGTTGTATTCAATACCGATGCAATTTCCCTGTTTCTTCAACACTCAGAAGGACCACAGATTACAGAACACCTCCAGATGTGCTTCGAAACCTACTACTGGTTTCCCAGGAATCTATCAAAGCATAGACAGTTTGAGACATTGCTCCCATGGAATAAAAGCCCCACGATGCCTGTTGTATTCAATACCGATGCAATTTCCCTGTTTCTTCAACACTCTGAAGGTCCACAGATAACAGAATGCCTCCATATGTGCTTCGAAAGCTACTACTTGTCACCCAGGAATCGATGAAAGCGTAGACAGTTTGAGACATTACTCCCATGGAATAAAAGCCCCATGGTGCCCGTTGTGTTCAATACCGATGCAATATCTGTGTTTCATCAACACTCTGAAGGACTACAGATTACAGAATACCTCCAGATGTGCTTCGAAACCTACTACTGGTTTCCCAGGAATCGATTAAAGCATAGACAGTTTGAGACATTACTCCCATGGAATAAAAGCCCCACGATGCCTCTTGTATTCAATACCGATGCAATTTCCCTGTTTCTTCAACACTCTGAAGGTCCACAGATTACAGAATGCCTCCATATGTGCTTCGAAAACTACTACTTGTCTCCCAGGAATCGATGAAAGCGTAGACAGTTTGAGACATTACTCCCATGGAATAAAAGCCCCATGGTGCCTGTTGTATTCAATACCGATGCAATATCTGTGTTTCATCAGCACTCTGAAGGACCTCTGATTACAGAATACCTCCAGATGTGCTTCGAAAACTACTACTGGTCTCCCAGGAATCGATGAAAGCATAGACAGTTTGAGACATTACCCCCATGGAATAAAAGCCCCACGATGCCTGTTGTATTCAATACCGATGCAATTTCCCTGTTTCTTCAACACTCTGAAGGTCCACAGATAACAGAATGCCTCCAGATGTGCTTCGAAACCTACTACTGGTTTCCCAGGAATCGATCAAAGCATAGACAGTTTGAGACATTACTCTAATGGAATAAAAGCCACACGATGCCTGTTGTACTCAATACCGATGCAATTTCCCTGTTTCTTCAACACTCTGAAGGTCCACAGATTACAGAATGCCTCCAGATGTGCTTCGAAAACTACTACTTGTCTCCCAGGAATCGATGAAAGCGTAGACAGTTTGAGACATTACTCCCATGGAATAAAAGCCCCATGGTGCCTGTTGTATTCATTACCGATGCAATATCTGTGTTTCATCAACACTCTGAAGGACCACAGATTTCAGAATACCTCCAGATGTGCTTCGAAACCTAATACTAGTTTCCCAGGAATCGATCAAAGCATAGACAGTTTGAGACATTACTCCCCTGGAATAAAAGCACCATGGTGCCTGTTGTATTCAATACCGATGCAATATCTGTGTTTCATCAACACTCTGAAGGACCACAGATTACAGAATAAATCCAGATGTGCTTCGAAACCTACTACTGGTTTCCCAGGAATCGATCAAAGCATAGACAGTTTGAGACATTACTCCCATGGAATAAAAGCCCCACGATGCCTGTTGTACTCAATACCGATGCAATTTCCATGTTTCTTCAACACTCTGAAGGTCCACAGATTACAGAATGCCTCCAGATGTGCTTCGAAATTACTACTTGTCACCAAGGAATCGATGAAAGCGTAGACAGTTTGAGACATTACTCCCACGGAATAAAAGCCCCACGATGTCTGTTGTATTCAAACCGATGCAATATCTGTGTTTCATCAACACTCTGAAGGACCACAGATTACAGAATACCTCCAGATGTACTTCAAAACCAACTACAGGTTTCCCAGGAATCGATCAAAGCATAGACAGTTTGAGACATTACTCCCATGGAATAAAAGCCCCACGATGCCTGTTGTATTCAATACCGATGCAATTTTCCTGTTTCTTCAACACTCTGAAGGTCCACAGATTACAGAATGCCTCCATATGTGCTTCGAAAACTACTACTGGTCTCCCAGGAATCGATGAAAGCATAGACAGTTTGAGACATTACTCCCATCGAATAAAAGCCCCATGGTGCCTGTTGTATTCAATACCGATGCAATATCTGTGTTTCATCGACACTTTGAAGGACCACAGATTACAGAATACCTCCAGATGTGCTTCGAAACCTACTACTGGTTTCCCAGGAATCGATCAAAGCATAGACAGTTTGAGACATTACTCCCATGGAATAAAAGCCCCATGGTGCCTGTTGTATTCAATACCGATGCAGTATCTGTGTTTCATCAACACTCTGAAGGACCACAGATTACAGAATACCTCCAGATGTGATTCGAAACCTACTACTGGTTTCCCAGGAATCGATCAAAGCATAGACAGTTTGAGACATTACTCCCATGGAATAAAAGCCCCACGATGCCTGTTGTATTCAATACCGATGCAATTTCCCTGTTTCTTCAACACTCTGAAGGACCACAGATTACAGAACACCTCCAGATGTGCTTCGAAACCTACTACTGGTTTCCCAGAAATCGATCAAAGCATAGACAGTTTGAGACATTGCTCCCATGGAATAAAAGCCCCATGATGCCTCTTGTATTCAATACCGATGCAATTTCCCTGTTTCTTCAACACTCTGAAGGTCCACAGATAACAGAATGACTCCATATGTGCTTCGAAAGCTACTACTTGTCACCCAGGAATCGATGAAAGCGTAGACAGTTTGAGACATTACTCCCATGGAATAAAAGCCCCATGGTGCCTGTTGTGTTCAATACCGATGCAATATCTGTGTTTCATCAACACTCTGAAGGACCACAGATTACAGAATGCCTCCAGATGTGCTTCGAAAACTACTACTGGTCTCCCAGGAATCGATGAAAGCATAGACAGTTTGAGACATTACTCCCATCGAATAAAAGCCCCATGGTGCCTGTTGTATTCAATACCGATGCAATATCTGTGTTTCATCGACACTTTGAAGGACCACAGATTACAGAATACCATAAGATGTGCTTCGAAACCTACTACTGGTTTCCCAGGAATCGATCAAAGCATAGACAGTTTGAGACATTACTCCCATGGAATAAAAGCCCCACGATGCCTGTTGTACTCAATACCGATGCAATTTCCCTGTTTCTTCAACACTCTGAAGGTCCACAGATTACAGAATGCCTCCAGATGTGCTTCGAAAACTACTACTTGTCTCCCAGGAATCGATGAAAGCGTAGACAGTTTGAGACATTATTCCCATGGAATAAAAGCCCCATGGTGCCTGCTGTATTCAATACCGATGCAATATCTGTGTTTCATCAACACTCTGACGGACCACAGATTACAGAATACCTCCAGATGTGCTTCGAAACCTACTACTGGTATCCCAGGAATCGATCAAAGCATAGACAGTTTGAGACATTACTCCCATGGAATAAAAGCCCCATGGTGCCTGTTGTATTCAATACCGATGCAATAGCTGGGTTTCATCAACACTCTGAAGGACAACAGATTACAGAATACCTCCAGATGTGCTTCGAAACCTACTACTGGTTTCCCAGGAATCGATCAAAGCATAGACAGTTTGAGACATTACTCCCATGGAATAAAAGCCCCACGATGCCTGTTGTATTCAATACCGATGCAATTTTCCTGTTTCTTCAACACTCTGAAGGACCACAGATTACAGAACACCTCCAGATGTGCTTCGAAACCTACTACTGGTTTCCAAGGAATCGATCAAAGCATAGACAGTTTGAGACATTGCTCCCATGGAATAAAAGCCCCACGATGCCTGTTGTATTCAATACCGATGCAATTTCCCTGTTTCTTCAACACTCTGAAGGTCCACAGATAACAGAATGCCTCCATATGTGCTTCGAAAGCTACTACTTGTCACCCAGGAATCGATGAAAGCGTAGACAGTTTGAGACATTGCTCCCATGGAATAAAAGCCCCATGGTGCCTGTTGTGTTCAATACCGATGCAATATCTGTGTTTCATCAACACTCTGAAGGACCACAGATTACAGAATACCTCCAGATGTGCTTCGAAACCTACTACTGGTTTCCCAGGAATCGATCAAAGCGTAGACAGTTTGAGACATTGCTCCCATGGAATAAAAGCCCCACGATGCCTGTTGTATTCAATACCGATGCAATTTCCCTGTTTCTTCAACACTCTGAAGGTCCACAGATTACAGAATGCCTCCATATGTGCTTCGAAAACTACTACTTGTCTCCCAGGAATCGATGAAAGCGTAGACAGTTTGAGACATTACTCGCATGGAATAAAAGCCCCATGGTGCCTGTTGTATTCAATACCGATGCAATATCTGTGTTTCATCAGCACTCTGAAGGACCTCTGATTACAGAATACCTCCAGATGTGCTTCGAAAACTACTACTGGTTTCCCAGGAATCGATCAAAGCATAGACAGTTTGAGACATTACTCCCATGGAATAAAAGCCCCACGATGCCTGTTGTATTCAATACCGATGCAATTTCCCTGTTTCTTCAATACTCTGAAGGACCACAGATTACAGAACACCTCCAGATGTGCTTCGAAACCTACTACTGGTTTCCCAGGAACCGATCAAAGCACAGACAGTTTGAGACATTGCTCCCATTTAATAAAAGCCCCATGGTGCCTGTTGTGTTCAATACCGATGCAATATCTGTGTTTCATCAACACTCTGAAGGACCACAGATTACAGAATACCTCCAGATGTGCTTCGAAACCTACTACTGGTTTCCCAGGAATCGATCAAAGCATAGACAGTTTGAGACATTACTCCCATGGAATAAAAGCCCCACGATGCCTGTTGTATTCAATACCGATGCAATAGCTGGGTTTCATCAACACTCTGAAGGACAACAGATTACAGAATACCTCCAGATGTGCTTCGAAACCTACTACTGGTTTCCCAGGAATCGATCAAAGCATAGACAGTTTGAGACATTACTCCCATGGAATAAAAGCCCCACGATGCCTGTTGTATTCAATACCGATGCAATTTTCCTGTTTCTTCAACACTCTGAAGGACCACAGATTACAGAACACCTCCAGATGTGCTTCGAAACCTACTACTGGTTTCCAAGGAATCGATCAAAGCTTAGACAGTTTGAGACATTGCTCCCATGGAATAAAAGCCCCACGATGCCTGTTGTATTCAATACCGATGCAATTTCCCTGTTTCTTCAACACTCTGAAGGTCCACAGATAACAGAATGCCTCCATATGTGCTTGGAAAACTACTACTTGTCTCCCAGGAATCGATGAAAGCGTAGACAGTTTGAGACATTACTCCCATGGAATAAAAGCCCCATGGTGCCTGTTGTGTTCAATACCGATGCAATATCTGTGTTTCATCAACACTCTGAAGGACCACAGATTACAGAATACCTCCAGATGTGCTTCGAAACCTACTACTGGTTTCCCAGGAATCGATCAAAGCGTAGACAGTTTGAGACATTGCTCCCATGGAATAAAAGCCCCACGATGCCTGTTGTATTCAATACCGATGCAATTTCCCTGTTTCTTCAACACTCTGAAGGTCCACAGATTACAGAATGCCTCCATATGTGCTTCGAAAACTACTACTTGTCTCCCAGGAATCGATGAAAGCGTAGACAGTTTGAGACATTACTCGCATGGAATAAAAGCCCCATGGTGCCTGTTGTATTCAATACCGATGCAATATCTGTGTTTCATCAGCACTCTGAAGGACCTCTGATTACAGAATACCTCCAGATGTGCTTCGAAACCTACTACTGGTTTCCCAGGAATCGATCAAAGCATAGACAGTTTGAGACATTACTCCCATGGAATAAAAGCCCCACGATGCCTGTTGTATTCAATACCGATGCAATTTCCCTGTTTCTTCAACACTCTGAAGGACCACAGATTACAGAACACCTCCAGATGTGCTTCGAAACCTACTACTGGTTTCCCAGGAATCGATCAAAGCACAGACAGTTTGAGACATTGCTCCCATGGAATAAAAGCCCCATGGTGCCTGTTGTGTTCAATACCGATGCAATATCTGTGTTTCATCAACACTCTGAAGGACCACAGATTACAGAATACCTCCAGATGTGCTTCGAAACCTACTACTGGTTTCCCAGGAATCGATCAAAGCATAGACAGTTTGAGACATTACTCCCATGGAATAAAAGCCCCACGATGCCTGTTGTATTCAATACCGATGCAATTTCCCTGTTTCTTCAACACTCTGAAGGTCCACAGATTACAGAATGCCTCCATATGTGCTTCGAAAACTACTACTTGTCTCCCAGGAATCGATGAAAGCGTAGACAGTTTGAGACATTACTCCCATGGAATAAAAGCCCCATGGTGCCTGTTGTATTCAATACCGATGCAATATCTGTGTTTCATCAGCACTCTGAAGGACCTCTGATTACAGAATACCTCCAGATGTGCTTCGAAAACTACTACTGGTCTCCCAGGAATCGATGAAAGCATAGACAGTTTGAGACATTACCCCCATGGAATAAAAGCCCCACGATGCCTGTTGTATTCAATACCGATGCAATTTCCCTGTTTCTTCAACACTCTGAAGGACCACAGGTTACAGAACACCTCCAGATGTGCTTTGAAACCTACTACTGGTTTCCCAGGAATCGATCAAAGCATAGACAGTTTGAGACATTACTCCCATGGAATAAAAGCCCCATGGTGCCTGTTGTATTCAATACCGATGCAATATCTGTGTTTCATCAACACTCTGAAGGACCACAGATTACAGAATACCTCCAGATGTGCTTCGAAACCTACTACTGGTTTCCCAGGAATCGATCAAAGCATAGACAGTTTGAGACATTACTCCCATGGAATAAAAGCCCCACGATGCCTGTTGTATTCAATACCGATGCAATTTCCCTGTTTCTTCAACACTCTGAAGCACTACAGATTACAGAATACCTCCAGATGTGCTTCGAAACCTACTACTGGTTTCCCAGGAATCGATCAAAGCATAGACAGTTTGAGACATTACTCCCATGGAATAAAAGCCCCACGATGCCTGTTGTATTCAATACCGATGCAATAGCTGGGTTTCATCAACACTCTGAAGGACAACAGATTACAGAATACCTCCAGATGTGCTTCGAAACCTACTACTGGTTTCCCAGGAATCGATCAAAGCATAGACAGTTTGAGACATTACTCCCATGGAATAAAAGCCCCACGATGCCTGTTGTATTCAATACCGATGCAATTTTCCTGTTTCTTCAACACTCTGAAGGACCACAGATTACAGAACACCTCCAGATGTGCTTCGAAACCTACTACTGGTTTCCAAGGAATCGATCAAAGCATAGACAGTTTGAGACATTGCTCCCATGGAATAAAAGCCCCACGATGCCTGTTGTATTCAATACCGATGCAATTTCCCTGTTTCTTCAACACTCTGAAGGTCCACAGATAACAGAATGCCTCCATATGTGCTTGGAAAACTACTACTTGTCTCCCAGGAATCGATGAAAGCGTAGACAGTTTGAGACATTACTCCCATGGAATAAAAGCCCCATGGTGCCTGTTGTGTTCAATACCGATGCAATATCTGTGTTTCATCAACACTCTGAAGGAGCACAGATTACAGAATACCTCCAGATGTGCTTCGAAACCTACTACTGGTTTCCCAGGAATCGATCAAAGCGTAGACAGTTTGAGACATTGCTCCCATGGAATAAAAGCCCCACGATGCCTGTTGTATTCAATACCGATGCAATTTCCCTGTTTCTTCAACACTCTGAAGGTCCACAGATTACAGAATGCCTCCATATGTGCTTCGAAAACTACTACTTGTCTCCCAGGAATCGATGAAAGCGTAGACAGTTTGAGACATTACTCGCATGGAATAAAAGCCCCATGGTGCCTGTTGTATTCAATACCGATGCAATATCTGTGTTTCATCAGCACTCTGAAGGACCTCTGATTACAGAATACCTCCAGATGTGCTTCGAAAACTACTACTGGTTTCCCAGGAATCGATCAAAGCATAGACAGTTTGAGACATTACTCCCATGGAATAAAAGCCCCACGATGCCTGTTGTATTCAATACCGATGCAATTTCCCTGTTTCTTCAACACTCTGAAGGACCACAGATTACAGAACACCTCCAGATGTGCTTCGAAACCTACTACTGGTTTCCCAGGAATCGATCAAAGCACAGACAGTTTGAGACATTGCTCCCATGGAATAAAAGCCCCATGGTGCCTGTTGTGTTCAATACCGATGCAATATCTGTGTTTCATCAACACTCTGAAGGACCACAGATTACAGAATACCTCCAGATGTGCTTCGAAACCTACTACTGGTTTCCCAGGAATCGATCAAAGCATAGACAGTTTGAGACATTACTCCCATGGAATAAAAGCCCCACGATGCCTGTTGTATTCAATACCGATGCAATTTCCCTGTTTCTTCAACACTCTGAAGGTCCACAGATTACAGAATGCCTCCATATGTGCTTCGAAAACTACTACTTGTCTCCCAGGAATCGATGAAAGCATAGACAGTTTGAGACATTACCCCCATGGAATAAAAGCCCCACGATGCCTGTTGTATTCAATACCGATGCAATTTCCCTGTTTCTTCAACACTCTGAAGGACCACAGGTTACAGAACACCTCCAGATGTGCTTTGAAACCTGCTACTGGTTTCCCAGGAATCGATCAAAGCATAGACAGTTTGAGACATTACTCCCATGGAATAAAAGCCCCACGATGCCTGTTGTATTCAATACCGATGCAATTTCCCTGTTTCTTCAACACTCTGAAGGTCCACAGATTACAGAATGCCTCCATATGTGCTTCGAAAACTACTACTTGTCTCCCAGGAATCGATGAAAGCGTAGACAGTTTGAGACATTACTCCCATGGAATAAAAGCCCCATGGTGCCTGTTGTATTCAATACCGATGCAATATCTGTGTTTCATCAGCACTCTGAAGCACCTCTGATTACAGAATACCTCCAGATGTGCTTCGAAAACTACTACTGGTCTCCCAGGAATCGATGAAAGCATAGACAGTTTGAGACATTACCCCCATGGAATAAAAGCCCCACGATGCCTGTTGTATTCAATACCGATGCAATTTCCCTGTTTCTTCAACACTCTGAAGGACCACAGGTTACAGAACACCTCCAGATGTGCTTTGAAACCTACTACTGGTTTCCCAGGAATCGATCAAAGCATAGACAGTTTGAGACATTACTCCCATGGAATTAAAGCCCCACGATGCCTGTTGTATTCAATACCGATGCAATTTCCCTGTTTCTTCAACACTCTGAAGGACCACAGATTACAGAACACCTCCAGATGTGCTTCGAAACCTACTACTGGTTTCCCAGGAACCGATCAAAGCACAGACAGTTTGAGACATTGCTCCCATGGAATAAAAGCCCCATGGTGCCTGTTGTGTTCAATACCGATGCAATATCTGTGTTTCATCAACACTCTGAAGGACCACAGATTACAGAATACCTCCAGATGTGCTTCGAAACCTACTACTGGTTTCCCAGGAATCGATCAAAGCATAGACAGTTTGAGACATTACTCCCATGGGATAAAAGCCCCACGATGCCTGTTGTATTCAATACCGATGCAATAGCTGGGTTTCATCAACACTCTGAAGGACAACAGATTACAGAATACCTCCAGATGTGCTTCGAAACCTACTACTGGTTTCCCAGGAATCGATCAAAGCATAGACAGTTTGAGACATTACTCCCATGGAATAAAAGCCCCACGATGCCTGTTGTATTCAATACCGATGCAATTTTCCTGTTTCTTCAACACTCTGAAGGACCACAGATTACAGAACACCTCCAGATGTGCTTCGAAACCTACTACTGGTTTCCAAGGAATCGATCAAAGCATAGACAGTTTGAGACATTGCTCCCATGGAATAAAAGCCCCACGATGCCTGTTGTATTCAATACCGATGCAATTTCCCTGTTTCTTCAACACTCTGAAGGTCCACAGATAACAGAATGCCTCCATATGTGCTTGGAAAACTACTACTTGTCTCCCAGGAATCGATGAAAGCGTAGACAGTTTGAGACATTACTCCCATGGAATAAAAGCCCCATGGTGCCTGTTGTGTTCAATACCGATGCAATATCTGTGTTTCATCAACACTCTGAAGGACCACAGATTACAGAATACCTCCAGATGTGCTTCGAAACCTACTACTGGTTTCCCAGGAATCGATCAAAGCGTAGACAGTTTGAGACATTGCTCCCATGGAATAAAAGCCCCACGATGCCTGTTGTATTCAATACCGATGCAATTTCCCTGTTTCTTCAACACTCTGAAGGTCCACAGATTACAGAATGCCTCCATATGTGCTTCGAAAACTACTACTTGTCTCCCAGGAATCGATGAAAGCGTAGACAGTTTGAGACATTACTCGCATGGAATAAAAGCCCCATGGTGCCTGTTGTATTCAATACCGATGCAATATCTGTGTTTCATCAGCACTCTGAAGGACCTCTGATTACAGAATACCTCCAGATGTGCTTCGAAAACTACTACTGGTTTCCCAGGAATCGATCAAAGCATAGACAGTTTGAGACATTACTCCCATGGAATAAAAGCCCCACGATGCCTGTTGTATTCAATACCGATGCAATTTCCCTGTTTCTTCAACACTCTGAAGGACCACAGATTACAGAACACCTCCAGATGTGCTTCGAAACCTACTACTGGTTTCCCAGGAATCGATCAAAGCACAGACAGTTTGAGACATTGCTCCCATGGAATAAAAGCCCCATGGTGCCTGTTGTGTTCAATACCGATGCAATATCTGTGTTTCATCAACACTCTGAAGGACCACAGATTACAGAATACCTCCAGATGTGCTTCGAAACCTACTACTGGTTTCCCAGGAATCGATCAAAGCATAGACAGTTTGAGACATTACTCCCATGGAATAAAAGCCCCACGATGCCTGTTGTATTCAATACCGATGCAATTTCCCTGTTTCTTCAACACTCTGAAGGTCCACAGATTACAGAATGCCTCCATATGTGCTTCGAAAACTACTACTTGTCTCCCAGGAATCGATGAAAGCGTAGACAGTTTGAGACATTACTCCCATGGAATAAAAGCCCCATGGTGCCTGTTGTATTCAATACCGATGCAATATCTGTGTTTCATCAGCACTCTGAAGGACCTCTGATTACAGAATACCTCCAGATGTGCTTCGAAAACTACTACTGGTCTCCCAGGATTCGATGAAAGCATAGACAGTTTGAGACATTACCCCCATGGAATAAAAGCCCCACGATGCCTGTTGTATTCAATACCGATGCAATTTCCCTGTTTCTTCAACACTCTGAAGGACCACAGGTTACAGAACACCTCCAGATGTGCTTTGAAACCTACTACTGGTTTCCCAGGAATCGATCAAAGCATAGACAGTTTGAGACATTACTCCCATGGAATAAAAGCCCCATGGTGCCTGTTGTATTCAATACCGATGCAATATCTGTGTTTCATCAACACTCTGAAGGACCACAGATTACAGAATACCTCCAGATGTGCTTCGAAACCTACTACTGGTTTCCCAGGAATCGATCAAAGCATAGACAGTTTGAGACATTGCTCCCATGGAATAAAAGCCCCACGATGCCTGTTGTATTCAATACCGATGCAATTTCCCTGTTTCTTCAACACTCTGAAGCACTACAGATTACAGAATACCTCCAGATGTGCTTCGAAACCTACTACTGGTTTCCCAGGAATCGATCAAAGCATAGACAGTTTGAGACATTACTCCCATGGAATAAAAGCCCCACGATGCCTGTTGTATTCAATACCGATGCAATTTCCCTGTTTCTTCAACACTCTGAAGGTCCACAGATAACACAATGCCTCCATATGTGCTTCGAAAGCTACTACTTGTCTCCCAGGAATCGATGAAAGCGTAGACAGTTTGAGACATTACTCCCATGGAATAAAAGCCCCATGGTGCCTGTTGTATTCAATACCGATGCAATATCTGTGTTTAATCAACACTCTGAAGGACCACAGATTACAGAATACCTCCAGATGTGCTTCGAAACCTACTACTGGTTTCCCAGGAATCGATCAAAGCATAGACAGTTTGAGACATTACTCCCATGGAATAAAAGCCCCACGATGCCTCTTGTATTCAATACCGATGGAATTTCCCTGTTTCTTCAACACTCTGAAAGTCTACAGATTACAGAATGCCTCCAGATGTGCTTCGAAAACTACTACTTGTCTCCCAGGAATCGATGAAAGCGTAGACAGTGTGAGACATTACTCCCATGGAAGAAAAGCCTCATGGTGCCTGTTGTATTCAATACCGATGCAATATCTGTGTTTCATCAACACTCTGAAGGACCACAGATTACAGAATACCTCCAGATGTGCTTCGAAACCTACTACTGGTTTCCCAGGAATCGATCAAAGCAAAGACAGTTTGAGACATTACTCCCATGGAATAAAAGCCCCACGATGCCTCTTGTATTCAATAGCGATGCAATTTCCATGTTTCTTCAACAGTCTGAAGGTCCACAGATTACAGAATGCCTCCAGATGTGCTTCGAAAACTACTACTTGTCTCCCAGGAATCGATGAAAGCGTAGACAGTTTGAGACATTACTCCCATGGAATAAAAGGCCCATGGTGCCTGTTGTATTCAATACCGAGGCAATATCTGTGTTTCATCAACACTCTGAAGGACCACAGATTACAGAATACCTCCAGATGTGCTTCGAAACCTACTACTGGTTTCCCAGGAATCGATCAAAGCATAGACAGTTTCAGACATTACTCCCATGGAATAAAAGCCCCATGGTGCCTGTTGTATTCAATACCGATGCAATGTCTGTGTTTCATCAACACTCTGAAGGACCACAGATTACAGAATACCTCCAGATGTGCTTCAAAACCTACTACTGGTTTCCCAGGAATCGATCAAACATAGACAGTTTGAGACATTACTCCCATGGAATAAAAGCCCCACGATGCCTGTTGTATTCAATACCGATGCAATTTCCCTTTTTCTTCAACACTCTGAAGGTCCACAGATAACAGAATGCCTCCATATGTGCTTCGAAAGCTACTACTTGTCACCCAGGAATCGATGAATGCGTAGACAGTTTGAGACATTACTCCCATGGAATAAAAGCACCGTGGTGCCTGTTGTATTCAATACCGATGCAATATCTGTGTTTCATCAACACTCTGAAGGACCACAGATTACAGAATACCTCCAGATGTGCTTCGAAACCTACTACTGGTTTCCCAGGAATCGATCAAAACATAGACAGTTTGAGACATTACTCCCATGGAATAAAAGCCCCACGATGCCTCTTGTATTCAATACCGATGCAATTTCCCTGTTTCTTCAACACTCTGAAGGTCCACAGATTACAGAATGCCTCCATATGTGCTTCGAAAACTACTACTTGTCTCCCAGGAATCGATGAAAGCGTAGACAGTTTGAGACATTACTCGCATGGAATAAAAGCCCCATGGTGCCTGTTGTATTCAATACCGATGCAATATCTGTGTTTCATCAGCACTCTGAAGGACCTCTGATTACAGAATACCTCCAGATGTGCTTCGAAAACTACTACTGGTTTCCCAGGAATCGATCAAAGCATAGACAGTTTGAGACATTACTCCCATGGAATAAAAGCCCCACGATGCCTGTTGTATTCAATACCGATGCAATTTCCCTGTTTCTTCAACACTCTGAAGGTCCACAGATAACAGAATGCCTCCATATGTGCTTCGAAAGCTACTACTTGTCACCCAGGAATCGATGAAAGCGTAGACAGTTTGAGACATTACTCCCATGGAATAAAAGCCCCATGGTGCCTGTTGTGTTCAATACCGATGCAATATCTGTGTTTCATCAACACTCTGAAGGACCACAGATTACAGAATACCTCCAGATGTGCTTCGAAACCTACTACTGGGTTCCCAGGAATCGATCAAAGCATAGACAGTTTGAGACATTACTCCCATGGAATAAAAACCCCACGATGCCTGTTGTATTCAATACAGATGCAATTTCCCTGTTTCTTCAACACTCTGAAGGTCCACAGATTACAGAATGCCTCCATATGTGCTTCGAAAACTACTACTTGTCTCCCAGGAATCGATGAAAGCGTAGACAGTTTGAGACATTACTCCCATGGAATAAAAGCCCCATGGTGCCTGTTGTATTCAATACCGATGCAATATCTGTGTTTCATCAGCACTCTGAAGGACCTCTGATTACAGAATACCTCCAGATGTGCTTCGAAAACTACTACTGGTCTCCCAGGAATCGATGAAAGCATAGACAGTTTGAGACATTACCCCCATGGAATAAAAGCCCCACGATGCCTGTTGTATTCAATACCGATGCAATTTCCCTGTTTCTTCAACACTCTGAAGGACCACAGATTACAGAACACCTCCAGATGTGCTTTGAAACCTACTACTGGTTTCCCAGGAATCGATCAAAGCATAGACAGTTTGAGACATTACTCCCATGGAATAAAAGCCCCACGATGCCTGTTGTATTCAATACCGATGCAATATCTGTGTTTCATCAACACTCTGAAGGACCACAGATTACAGAATACCTCCAGATGTGCTTCGAAACCTACTACTGGTTTCCCAGGAATCGATGAAAGCATAGACAGTTTGAGACATTACTCCCATGGAATAAAAGCCCCACGATGCCTGTTGTATTCAATACCGATGCAATTTCCCTGTTTCTTCAACACTCTGAAGGTCCACAGATAACACAATGCCTCCATATGTGCTTCGAAAGCTACTACTTGTCTCCCAGGAATCGATGAAAGCGTAGACAGTTTGAGACATTACTCCCATGGAATAAAAGCCCCATGGTGCCTGTTGTATTCAATACCGATGCAATATCTGTGTTTCATCAACACTCTGAAGGACCACAGATTACAGAATACCTCCAGATGTGCTTCGAAACCTACTACTGGTTTCCCAGGAATCGATCAAAGCATAGACAGTTTGAGACATTACTCCCATGGAATAAAAGCCCCACGATGCCTCTTGTATTCAATACCGATGGAATTTCCCTGTTTCTTCAACACTCTGAAAGTCTACAGATTACAGAATGCCTCCAGATGTGCTTCGAAAACTACTACTTGTCTCCCAGGAATCGATGAAAGCGTAGACAGTTTGAGACATTACTCCCATGGAAGAAAAGCCTCATGGTGCCTGTTGTATTCAATACCGATGCAATATCTGTGTTTCATCAACACTCTGAAGGACCACAGATTACAGAATACCTCCAGATGTGCTTCGAAACCTACTACTGGTTTCCCAGGAATCGATCAAAGCAAAGACAGTTTGAGACATTACTCCCATGGAATAAAAGCCCCACGATGCCTCTTGTATTCAATAGCGATGCAATTTCCATGTTTCTTCAACAGTCTGAAGGTCCACAGATTACAGAATGCCTCCAGATGTGCTTCGAAAACTACTACTTGTCTCCCAGGAATCGATGAAAGCGTAGACAGTTTGAGACATTACTCCCATGGAATAAAAGGCCCATGGTGCCTGTTGTATTCAATACGGAGGCAATATCTGTGTTTCATCAACACTCTGAAGGACCACAGATTACAGAATACCTCCAGATGTGCTTCGAAACCTACTACTGGTTTCCCAGGAATCGATCAAAGCATAGACAGTTTCAGACATTACTCCCATGGAATAAAAGCCCCATGGTGCCTGTTGTATTCAATACCGATGCAATGTCTGTGTTTCATCAACACTCTGAAGGACCACAGATTACAGAATACCTCCAGATGTGCTTCAAAACCTACTACTGGTTTCCCAGGAATCGATCAAACATAGACAGTTTGAGACATTACTCCCATGGAATAAAAGCCCCACGATGCCTCTTGTATTCAATACCGATGCAATTTCCCTGTTTCTTCAACACTCTGAAGGTCCACAGATTACAGAATGCCTCCATATGTGCTTCGAAAACTACTACTTGTCTCCCAGGAATCGATGAAAGCGTAGACAGTTTGAGACATTACTCGCATGGAATAAAAGCCCCATGGTGCCTGTTGTATTCAATACCGATGCAATATCTGTGTTTCATCAGCACTCTGAAGGACCTCTGATTACAGAATACCTCCAGATGTGCTTCGAAAACTACTACTGGTATCCCAGGAATCGATCAAAGCATAGACAGTTTGAGACATTACCCCCATGGAATAAAAGCCCCACGATGCCTGTTGTATTCAATACCGATGCAATTTCCCTGTTTCTTCAACACTCTGAAGGACCACAGATTACAGAACACCTCCAGATGTGCTTTGAAACCTACTACTGGTTTCCCAGGAATCGATCAAAGCATAGACAGTTTGAGACATTACTCCCATGGAATAAAAGCCCCATGGTGCCTGTTGTATTCAATACCGATGCAATATCTGTGTTTCATCAACACTCTGAAGGACCACAGATTACAGAATACCTCCAGATGTGCTTCGAAACCTACTACTGGTTTCCCAGGAATCGATGAAAGCATAGAAAGTTTGAGACATTACTCCCATGGAATAAAAGCCCCACGATGCCTGTTGTATTCAATACCGATGCAATTTCCCTGTTTCTTCAACACTCTGAAGGTCCACAGATAACACAATGCCTCCATATGTGCTTCGAAAGCTACTACTTGTCTCCCAGGAATCGATGAAAGCGTAGACAGTTTGAGACATTACTCCCATGGAATAAAAGCCCCATGGTGCCTGTTGTATTCAATACCGATGCAATATCTGTGTTTCATCAACACTCTGAAGGACCACAGATTACAGAATACCTCCAGATGTGCTTCGAAACCTACTACTGGTCTCCCAGGAATCGATGAAAGCATAGACAGTTTGAGACATTACCCCCATGGAATAAAAGCCCCACGATGCCTGTTGTATTCAATACCGATGCAATTTCCCTGTTTCTTCAACACTCTGAAGGACCACAGATTACAGAACACCTCCAGATGTGCTTTGAAACCTACTACTGGTTTCCCAGGAATCGATCAAAGCATAGACAGTTTGAGACATTACTCCCATGGAATAAAAGCCCCATGGTGCCTGTTGTATTCAATACCGATGCAATATCTGTGTTTCATCAACACTCTGAAGGACCACAGATTACAGAATACCTCCAGATGTGCTTCGAAACCTACTACTGGTTTCCCAGGAATCGATGAAAGCATAGAAAGTTTGAGACATTACTCCCATGGAATAAAAGCCCCACGATGCCTGTTGTATTCAATACCGATGCAATTTCCCTGTTTCTTCAACACTCTGAAGGTCCACAGATAACACAATGCCTCCATATGTGCTTCGAAAGCTACTACTTGTCTCCCAGGAATCGATGAAAGCGTAGACAGTTTGAGACATTACTCCCATGGAATAAAAGCCCCATGGTGCCTGTTGTATTCAATACCGATGCAATATCTGTGTTTCATCAACACTCTGAAGGACCACAGATTACAGAATACCTCCAGATGTGCTTCGAAACCTACTACTGGTTTCCCAGGAATCGATCAAAGCATAGACAGTTTGAGACATTACTCCCATGGAATAAAAGCCCCACGATGCCTCTTGTATTCAATACCGATGCAATTTCCCTGTTTCTTCAACACTCTGAAGGTCCACAGATTACAGAATGATTCCAGATGTGCTTCGAAAACTACTACTTGTCTCCCAGGAATCGATGAAAGCGTAGACAGTTTGAGACATTACTCCCATGGAAGAAAAGCCTCATGGTGCCTGTTGTATTCAATACCGATGCAATATCTGTGTTTCATCAACACCCTGAAGGACCACAGATTACAGAATACCTCCAGATGTGCTTCGAAACCAACTACTGGTTTCCCAGGAATCGATCAAAGCATAGACAGTTTGAGACATTACACCCATGGAATAAAAGCCCCACGATGCCTCTTGTATTCAATACCGATGCAATTTCCATGTTTCTTCAACAGTCTGAAGGTCCACAGATTACAGAATGCCTCCAGATGTGCTTCGAAAACTACTACTTGTCTCCCAGGAATCGATGAAAGCGTAGACAGTTTGAGACATTACTCCCATGGAATAAAAGGCCCATGGTGCCTGTTGTATTCAATACCGAGGCAATATCTGTGTTTCATCAACACTCTGAAGGACCACAGATTACAGAATACCTCCAGATGTGCTTCGAAACCTACTACTGGTTTCCCAGGAATCGATCAAAGCATAGACAGTTTCAGACATTACTCCCATGGAATAAAAGCCCCATGGTGCCTGTTGTATTCAATACCGATGCAATATCTGTGTTTCATCAACACTCTGAAGGACCACAGATTACAGAATACCTCCAGATGTGCTTCAAAACCTACTACTGGTTTCCCAGGAATCGATCAAAGCATAGACAGTTTGAGACATTACTCCCATGGAATAAAAGCCCCACGATGCCTGTTGTATTCAATACCGATGCAATTTCCCTGTTTCTTCAACACTCTGAAGGTCCACAGATAACAGAATGCCTCCATATGTGCTTCGAAAGCTACTACTTGTCACCCAGGAATCGATGAAAGCGTAGACAGTTTGAGACATTACTCCCATGGAATAAAAGCACCATGGTGCCTGTTGTATTCAATATCGATGCAATATCTGTGTTTCATCAACACTCTGAAGGACCACAGATTACAGAATACCTCCAGATGTGCTTCGAAACCTACTACTGGTTTCCCAGGAATCGATCAAAGCATAGACAGTTTGAGACATTACTCCCATGGAATAAAAGCCCCACGATGCCTCTTATATTCAATACCGATGCAAATTCCCTGTTTCTTCAACACTCTGAAGGTCCACAGATTACAGAAAGCCTCCATATGTGCTTCGAAAACTACTACTTGTCTCCCAGGAATCGATGAAAGCGTAGACAGTTTGAGACATTACGCCCATGGAATAAGATCCCCATGGTGACTGTTGTATTCAATACCGATGCAATATCTGTATTTCATCAGCACTCTGAAGGTCCACAGATTACAGAATGCCTCCAGATGTGCTTCGAGAACTACTACTTGTCTCCCAGGAATCGATGAAAGCATAGACAGTTTGAGAAATTACTCCCATGGAATAAAAACCCCACGATGCCTGTTGTATTCAATACCGATGCAATATCTGTGTTTCATCAACACTCTGAAGGACCACAGATTACAGAATACCTCCAGATATGCTTCGAAAACTACTACTGGTCTTCCAGGAATCGATGAAAGCATAGACAGTTTGAGACATTACTCCCATGGAATAAAAGCCCCACGATGCCTGTTGTACTCAATACCGATGCAATTTCCCTGTTTCTTCAACACTCTGAAGGTCCACAGATTACAGAATGGCTCCATATGTGCTTCGAGAACTACTACTTGTCTGCCAGGAATCGATGAAAGCATCGACAGTTTGAGAAATTACTCCCATGGAATAAAAACCCCACGATGCCTGTTGTACTCAATACCGATGCAATTTCCCTGTTTCTTCAACACTCTGAAGGTCCACAGATTACAGAATGCCTCCATATGTGCTTCGAGAACTACTACTTGTCTCCCAGGAATCGACGAAAGCGCAGACAGTTTGAGAAAATACTCCCATGGAATAAAAGCCCCATGGTGCCTGATGTATTCAATACCGATGCAATTTTCCTGTTTCTTCAACACTCTGAAGGTCCACAGATAACAGAATGCCTCCATATGTGCTTGGAAAACTACTACTTGTCTCCCAGGAATCGATGAAAGCGTAGACAGTTTGAGACATAACTCCCATGGAATAAAAGCCCCATGGTGCCCGTTGTATTCAATACCGATGCAATATCTGTGTTTCTTCAACACTCTGAAGGTCCACAGATTACAGAATGCCTCCAGATGTGCTTCGAGAACTACTACTTGTCTCCCAGGAATCGATGAAAGCATAGACAGTTTGAGAAATTACTCCCATGGAATAAAAACCCCACGATGCCTGTTGTATTCAATACCGATGCAATATCTGTATTTCATCAGCACTCTGAAGGACCACAGATAACAAAATACCTCCAGATATGCTTCGAAAACTACTACTGGTCTTCCAGGAATCGATGAAAGCATAGACAGTTTGAGACATTACTCCCATGGAATAAAAGCCCCACGATGCCTGTTGTACTCAATACCGATGCAATTTCCCTGTTTCTTCAACACTCTGAAGGACCACAGATTACAGAACACCTCCAGATGTGCTTCGAGAACTACTACTTGTCTCCCAGGAATCGACGAAAGCGCAGACAGTTTGAGAAAATACTCCCATGGAATAAAAGCCCCATGGTGCCTGATGTATTCAATACCGATGCAATTTTCCTGTTTCTTCAACACTCTGAAGGTCCACAGATAACAGAATGCCTCCATATGTGCTTGGAAAACTACTACTTGTCTCCCAGGAATCGATGAAAGCGTAGACAGTTTGAGACATAACTCCCATGGAATAAAAGCCCCATGGTGCCCGTTGTATTCAATACCGATGCAATATCTGTGTTTCTTCAACACTCTGAAGGTCCACAGATTACAGAATGCCTCCAGATGTGCTTCGAGAACTACTACTTGTCTGCCAGGAATCGATGAAAGCATAGACAGTTTGAGAAATTACTCCCATGGAATAAAAACCCCACGATGCCTGTTGTACTCAATACCGATGCAATTTCCCTGTTTCTTCAACACTCTGAAGGTCCACAGATTACAGAATGCCTCCATATGTGCTTCGAGAACTACTACTTGTCTCCCAGGAATCGACGAAAGCGCAGACAGTTTGAGAAATTACTCCCATGGAATGAAAGCCCCATGGTGCCTGATGTATTCAATACCGATGCAATTTTCCTGTTTCTTCAACACTCTGAAGGTCCACAGATAACAGAATGCCTCCATATGTGCTTCGAAAACTACTAATTGTCTCCCAGGAATCGATGAAAGCGTAGACAGTTTGAGACATAACTCCCATGGAATAAAAGCCCCATGGTGCCCGTTGTATTCAATACCGATGCAATATCTGTGTTTCATCAACACTCTGAAGGACCACAGATTACAGAATACCTCCAGATGTGCTTCGAAACCTACTGCTGCTTTCCCAGGAATCGATCAAAGCATAGACAGTTTGAAACATTACTCCCATGGAATAAAAGCCCCACGATGTCTGTTGTACTCAATACCGATGCAATTTCCCTGTTTCTTCAACACTCTGAAGGACCACAGATTACAAAATGGCTCCATATGTGCTTCGAGAACTACTACTTGTCTGCCAGGAATCGATGAAAGCATAGACAGTTTGAGAAATTACTCCCATGGAATAAAAACCCCACGATGCCTGTTGTACTCAATACCGATGCAATTTCCCTGTTTCTTCAACACTCTGAAGGTCCACAGATTACAGAATGCCTCCATATGTGCTTTGATAACTACTACTTGTCTCCCAGGAATCGACGAAAGCGCAGACAGTTTGAGAAAATACTCCCATGGAATAAAAGCCCCATGGTGCCTGATGTATTCAATACCGATGCAATTTTCCTGTTACTTCAACACTCTGAAGGTCCACAGATAACAGAACGCCTCCATATGTGCTTCGAAAACTACTACTTGTGTCCCAGGAATCGATGAAAGCGTAGACAGTTTGAGACATAACTCCCATGGAATAAAAGCCCCATGGTGCCCGTTGTATTCAATACCGATGCTATATCTGTGTTTCTTCAACACTCTGAAGGTCCACAGATTACAGAATGCCTCCAGATGTGCTTCGAGAACTACTACTTGTCTCCCAGGAATCGATGAAAGCATAGACAGTTTGAGAAATTACTCCCATGGAATAAAAACCCCACGATGCCTGTTGTATTCAATACCGATGCAATATCTGTATTTCATCAGCACTCTGAAGGAAAACACATTACAGAATACCTCCAGATATGCTTCGAAAACTACTACTGGTCTTCCAGGAATCGATGAAAGCATAGACAGTTTGAGACATTACTCCCATGGAATAAAAGCCCCACGATGCCTGTTGTACTCAATACCGATGCAATTTCCCTGTTTCTTCAACACTCTGAAGGTCCACAGATTACAGAATGGCTCCATATGTGCTTCGAGAACTACTACTTGTCTGCCAGGAATCGATGAAAGCATAGACAGTTTGAGAAATTACTCCCATGGAATAAAAACCCCACGATGCCTGTTGTACTCAATACCGATGCAATTTCCCTGTTTCTTCAACACTCTGAAGGTCCACAGATTACAGAATGCCTCCATATGTGCTTCGAGAACTACTACTTGTCTCCCAGGAATCGACGAAAGCGCAGACAGTTTGAGAAATTACTCCCAAGGAATAAAAGCCCCATGGTGCCTGATGTATTCAATACCGATGCAATTTTCCTGTTTCTTCAACACTCTGAAGGTCCACAGATAACAAAATGCCTCCATATGTGCTTCGAAAACTACTACTTGTCTCCCAGGAATCGATGAAAGCGTAGACAGTTTGAGACATAACTCCCATGGAATAAAAGCCCCATGGTGCCCGTTGTATTCAATACCGATGCAATATCTGTGTTTCATCAACACTCTGAAGGACCACAGATTACAGAATACCTCCAGATGTGCTTCGAAACCTACTGCTGGTTTCCCAGGAATCGATCAAAGCATAGACAGTTTGAGACATTACTCCCATGGAATAAAAGCCCCATGGTGCCGGTTGTATTCAATACCGATGCAATATCTGTGTTACATCAACACTCTGATGGACCACAGATTACAGAATACCTCCAGATGTGCTTCTAAACCTACTACTGGTTTTCCAGGAAACGATCAAAGCATAGACAGTTTGAGACATTACTCCCATGGAATAAAAGCCCCATGGTGCCTGTTGTATTCAATACCGATGCAATATCTGTGTTTCATCAACACTCTGAAGGACCACAGATTACAGAATACCTCCAGATGTGCTTCGAAACCTACTACTGGTTTCCCAGGAATCGATCAAAGCATAGACAGTTTGAGACATTACTCCCATGGAATAAAAGCCCCACGATGCCTGTTGTACTCAATACCGATGCAATTTCCCAGTTTCTTCAACACTCTGAAGGTCCACAGATTACAGAATGCCTCCAGATGTGCTTCGAAAACTCCTACTTGTCTCCCAGTAATCGATGAAAGCGTAGACAGTTTGAGACATTACTCCCATGGAATAAAAGCCCCATGGTGCCTGTTGTATTCAATACCGATGCAATATCTGTGTTTCATCAACACTCTGAAGGACCACAGATTACAGAATACCTCCAGATGTGCTTCGAAACCTACTACTGGTCTCCCAGGAATCGATGAAAGCGTAGACAGTTTGAGACATTACTCCCATCGAATAAAAGCATAATGGTGCCTGTTGTATTCAATACCGATGCAATTTTCCTCTTTCTTCAACACTCTGAAGGTCCACAGATAACAGAATGCCTCCATATGTGTTTCGAAAACTACTACTTGTCTCCCAGGAATCGATGAAAGCGTGAGACATTACTCCCATGGAATAAAAGCCCCATGGTGCCTGTTGTATTTAATATTGATGCAATATCTGTGTTTCATCAACACTCTAAAGGACCACAGATTACAGAATACCATAAGATGTGCTTCGAAACCTACTACTGGTTTCCCAGGAATCGATCAAAGCATAGACAGTTTGATACATTACTCCCATGGAATAAAAGCCCCATGGTGCCTGTTGTATTCAATACCGATGCAATATCTGTGTTTCATCAACACTCTGAAGGACCACAGGTTACAGAATACCTCCAGATGTGCTTCGATACCTACTACTGGTTTCCGAGGAATCGATCAAAGCATAGACAGTTTGAGACATTACTCCCATGGAATAAAAGCCCCACGATGCCTGTTGTACTCAATACCGATGCAATTTCAGTGTTTCTTCAACACACTGAAGGTCCACAGATTAAAGAATGCCTCCAGATGTGCTTCGAAAACTACTACTTGTCTCCCAGGAATCGATGAAAGGGTAGACAGTTTGAGACATTACTCCCATGGAATAAAAGCCCCATGGTGCCCGTTGTATTCAATACCGATGCAATATCTGTGTTTCATCAACACTCTGAAGGACCACAGATTACAGAATACCTCCAGATGTGCTTCGAAACCTACTACTGGGTTCCCAGGAATCGATCAAAGCATAGACAGTTTGAGGCATTACTCCCATGGAATAAAAGCCCCATGGTGCCTGTTGTATTCAACACCGATGCAATATCTGTGTTTCATCAACACTCTGAAGGTCCACAGATAACAGAATGCCTCCATATGTGTTTCGAAAACTACTACTCGTCTCCCAGGAATCGGTGAAGGCGTAGACAGTTTGAGACATTACTCCCATGGAATAAAAGCCCCATGCTGCCTGTTGTATTCAATACCGAAGCAATATCTGTGTTTCATCAACACTCTGATGGACCACAGATTACAGAATACCTCCAGATGTGCTTCTAAACCTACTACTGGTTTCCCAGGAATCGATCAAAACATAGACAGTTTGAGACATTACTCACATGGAATAAAAGTCCCACGATGCCTGTTGTATTCAATACCGATGCAATTTCCATGTTTCTTCAACACTCTGAAGGTCCTCAGATTACAGAATGCCTACAGATGTGCTTCGAAAACTACTACTGGTCTCCCAGGAATCGATCAAAGCATAGACACTTTGAGACATTACTCCCATGGAATAAAAGCCCCATGGTGCCTGTTGTATTCAATACCTATGCAATATCTGTGTTTCATCAACACTCTGAAGGACCACAGATTACAGAATACCTCCAGATGTGATTCGAAACCTACTACTGGTTTCCCAGGAATCGATCAAAGCATAGTCAGTTTGAGACATAACTCCCATGGAAGAAAAGCCCCACGATGCCTGTTGTATTCAATGCCGATGCAATTTCCCTGTTTCTTCAACACACTGAAGCTCCACAGATTACAGAATGCCTCCAGATGTGCTTCGACAACTACTACTGGTCTCCCAGGAATCGAACAAAGCATAGACAGTTTGAGTCATTACTCCCATGGAATAATGGCCCCATGGTGCCTATGGTATTCAATACCGATGCAATATCTGTGTTTCATCAAAACTCTGAAGGTCCACAGATTACAGAATGCCTCCAGATGTACTTCGAAATCTACTACTGGTCTCCCAGGAATCGATCAAAGCATAGACAGTTTGAGACACTACTCCCATGAAATAAAAGCCCCATGGTGCCTGTTGTATTCAATACCGATGCAATATCTGTGTTTCATCAACACTCTGAAGGTCCACAGATTACAGAATGCCTCCAGATGTGCTTCGAAAACTACTACTGGTTTCCCAGAAATCGATCAAATCATAGACAGTTTGAGACATTACTCCCATGGAATAAAAGCCCCACGATGCCTGTTGTATACAATACCGATGCAATTTCCCTGTTTTTTCAACACTCTGAAGGTCCGCAGATTACAGAATGCCACCAGATGTGCTTCGAAAACTACTACTTGTCTCCCAGGAATAGATGAAAGCGTAGACAGTTTGAGACATTACTCCCATGGAATAAAAGCCCCGTGGTGCCTGTTGTATTCAATACCGATGCAATACCTGTGTTTCATCAACACTCTGAAGGACCACAGATTACAGAATAACTCCAGATGTGCTTCGAAATCTACTACTGGTTTCCCAGGAATCGATCAAAGCATAGACAGTTTGAGACATTACTCCCATGGAATAAAAGCCCCATGGTTCCTGTTGTATTCAATCCCGATGCAATATCTGTGTTTCATCAACACTATGAAGGACCACAGATTACAGAATACCTCCAGATGTGTTTCGAAACCTACCACTGGTTTCCCAGGAATCGATCAAAGCATAGACAGTTTGAGACATTACTCCCATGGAATAAAGGCCCCATGGTGCCTGTTGTATTCAATACCGATGCAATATCTGTGTTTCATCAACACACTGAAGGACCATAGATTACAGAATACCTCCAGATGTGCTTCGAAACCTACTACTGGTTTCCCAGGAATCGATCAAAGCATAGACAGTTTGAGACATTACTCCCATGGAATAAAAGCCCCACGATGACTGTTGTATTCAATACCGATTCAATTTCCCTGTTTCTTCAGCACTCTGAAGGTCCACAGGTAACAGAATGCCTCCATATGTGCTTCGAAAACTACTACTTGTCTCCCAGGAATCGATGAAAGCGTAGACAGTTTGAGACATTACTCCCATGGAATAAAAGCCCCATGGTGCCTGTTCTATTCAATACCGATGCAATATCTGTGTTTCATCAACACTCTGAAGGTCCCCAGATTACAGAATGCCTCCAGATGTGCGTCGAAAACTACTACTGGTTTCCCAGGAATCGATCAAAGCATAGACAGTTTGAGACATTACTCCCATGGAATAAAAGCCCCACGGTGCCTGTTGTATTCAATACCGATGTAATATCTGTGTTTCATCAACACTCTGAAGGACCACAGATTACAGAATACCTCCAGATGTGCTTCGAAACCTACTACTGGTTTCCCAGGTATCGATCAAAGCATAGACAGTTTGAGACATTACTCCCATGGAATAAAAGCCCCACTATGACTGTTGTATTCAATACCGATGCAATTTCCCTGTTTCTTCAACACTCTGAAGGTCCACACATAACAGAATGCCTCCATATGTGGTTCGAAAACTACTACTTGTCTCCCAGGAATCGATGAAAGCGTACACAGTTTGAGACATTACTCCCATGGAATAAAAGCCCCATGGTGCCTGTTGTATTCAATACCGATGCAATATCTGTGTTTCATCGACACTCTGAAGGACCACAGATTACAGAATACCTCCAGATGTGCTTCGAAACCTACTACTGGTTTCCCAGGAATCGATCAAAGCATAGACAGTTTGAGACATTACTCCCATGGAATAAAAGCCACACGATGCCCGTTGTATTCAATACCGATGCAATTTCCCTGTTTCTTCAACACTCTGAAGGTCCACAGATTACAGAATGCCTCCAGATGTGCTTCGAAAACTACTACTTGTCTCCCAGGAATCGATGAAAGCGTAGACAGTTTGAGACATTACTCCCATGGAATAAAAGCCCCATGGTGCCTGTTGTATTCAATACCGATGCAATATCTGTGTTTCATCAACACTCTGAAGGACCACAGATTACAGAATACATCCAGATGTGCTTCGAAACCTACTACTGGTTTCCCAGGAATCGATCAAAGCATAGACAGTTTGAGACATTACTCCCATGGAATAAAAGCCCCATGGTCATGTAGTATTCAATACCGATGCAATATCTGTGTTTCATCAACACTCTGAAGGTCCCCAGATTACAGAATGCCTCCAGATGTGCTTAGAAAACTACTACTGGTCTCCCAGGAGTCGATCAAAGCATAGACAGTTTGAGACACTACTCTCATGGAATAAAAGCCCCATGGTGCCTGTTGTATTCAATACCGATGCAATATCTGTGTTTCATCAACACTCTGAAGGTCCACAGATTACAGAATGCCTCCAGATGTGCTTCGAAAACTACTACTGGTTTCCCAGGAATCGATCAAAGCATAGACAGTTTGAGACATTACTCCCATGGAATAAAAGCCCCATGGTGCCTGTTGTATTCAATACCGATGCAATATCTGTGTTTCATCAACACTCTGAAGGACCACAGATTACAGAATACCTCCAGATGTGCTTCGAAACCTACTACTGGTTTCCCAGGAATCGATCAAAACATAGACAGTTAGAGACATTACTCCCATGGAATAAAAGCCACACGATGCCTGTTGTATTCAATACCGATGCAATTTCCCTGTTTCTTCAACACTCTGAAGGTCCACATATTACAGAATGCCTCCAGATGTGCTTCGAAAACTACTACTTGTCTCCCAGGAATCGATGAAAGCGTAGACAGTTTGAGACATTACTCCCTAGGAATAAAAGCCCCCTGGTGCCTGTTGTATTCAATACCGATGCAATATCTGTGTTTCATCAACACTCTGAAGGACCACAGATTACAGAATACTTCCAGATGTGCTTCGAAACCTACTACTGGTTTCCCAGGAATCGATCAAAGCATAGACAGTTTGAGACATTACTCCCATGGAATAAAAGCCCCATGGTGCCTGTTGTATTCAATACCGATGCAATATCTGTGTTTCATCAACACTCTGAAGGACCACAGATTACAGAATACCTCCAGATGTGCTTCGAAACTTACTACTGGTTTCCCAAGAATCGATCAAAGCATAGACAGTTTGAGACATTACTCCCATGGAATAGAAGCCCCACGATGACTGTTGTATTCAATACCGATGCTAATTCCCTGTTTCTTCAACACTCTGAAGGTCCACAGATTACAGAATACCTCGAGATGTGCTTCGAAAACTGCTACTGTTCTCCCAGGAATCGATCAAAGCATAGACAGTTTGAGACATTACTCCCATGGAATAAAAGCCCCATGGTGCCTGTTGTATTCAATACCGATGCAATATCTGTGTTTCATCAACACTCTGAAGGTCCACAGATTACAGAATGCCTCCTGATGTGCTTCGAAAACTACTACTGGTCTCCCAGGAATCGATCAAAGCATAGACAGTTTGAGACATTACTCCCATGGAATAAAAGCCCCATGGTGCCTGTTGTATTCAATACCGATGCAATATCTGTGTTTCATCAACACTCTGAAGGACCACAGATTACAGAATACCTCCAGATGTGCTTCGAAACCTACTACTGGTTTCCCAAGAATCGATCAAAGCATAGACAGTTTGAGACATTACTCCCATGGAATAGAAGCCCCACGATGACTGTTAAATTCAATACCGATGCTAATTCCCTGTTTCTTCAACACTCTGAAGGTCCACAGATTACAGAATACCTCGAGATGTGCTTCGAAAACTGCTACTGTTCTCCCAGGAATCGATCAAAGCATAGACAATTTGAGACATTACTCCCATGGAATAAAAGCCCCATGGTGCCTGTTGTATTCAATACCGATGCAATATCTGTGTTTCATCAACACTCTGAAGGTCCACAGATTACAGAATGCCTCCTGATGTGCTTCGAAAACTACTACTGGTCTCCCAGGAATCGATCAAAGCATAGACAGTTTGAGACATTACTCCCATGGAATAAAAGTCCCATGGTGCCTGTTGTATTCAATACCGATGCAATATCTGTGTTTCATCAACACTCTGAAGGACCACAGATTACAGAATACCTCCAGATGTGCTTCGAAACCTACTACTGGTTTCCCAGGTATCGATCAAAGCATAGACAGTTTGAGACATTACTCCCATGGAATAAAAGCCCCACTATGACTGTTGTATTCAATACCGATGCAATTTCCCTGTTTCTTCAACACTCTGAAGGTCCACACATAACAGAATGCCTCCATATGTGGTTCGAAAACTACTACTTGTCTCCCAGGAATCGATGAAAGCGTACACAGTTTGAGACATTACTCCCATGGAATAAAAGCCCCATGGTGCCTGTTGTATTCAATACCGATGCAATATCTGTGTTTCATCAACACTCTGAAGGACCACAGATTACAGAATACCTCCAGATGTGCTTCGAAACCTACTACTGGTTTCCCAGGAATCGATCAAAGCATAGACAGTTTGAGACATTACTCCCATGGAATAAAAGCCACACGATGCCCGTTGTATTCAATACCGATGCAATTTCCCTGTTTCTTCAACACTCTGAAGGTCCACAGATTACAGAATGCCTCCAGATGTGCTTCGAAAACTACTACTTGTCTCCCAGGAATCGATGAAAGCGTAGACAGTTTGAGACATTACTCCCATGGAATAAAAGCCCCATGGTGCCTGTTGTATTCAATACCGATGCAATATCTGTGTTTCATCAACACTCTGAAGGACCACAGATTACAGAATACATCCAGATGTGCTTCGAAACCTACTACTGGTTTCCCAGGAATCGATCAAAGCATAGACAGTTTGAGACATTACTCCCATGGAATAAAAGCCCCATGGTCATGTAGTATTCAATACCGATGCAATATCTGTGTTTCATCAACACTCTGAAGGTCCCCAGATTACAGAATGCCTCCAGATGTGCTTAGAAAACTACTACTGGTCTCCCAGGAGTCGATCAAAGCATAGACAGTTTGAGACACTACTCTCATGGAATAAAAGCCCCATGGTGCCTGTTGTATTCAATACCGATGCAATATCTGTGTTTCATCAACACTCTGAAGGTCCACAGATTACAGAATGCCTCCAGATGTGCTTCGAAAACTACTACTGGTTTCCCAGGAATCGATCAAAACATAGACAGTTTGAGACATTACTCCCATGGAATAAAAGCCCCATGGTGCCTGTTGTATTCAATACCGATGCAATATCTGTGTTTCATCAACACTCTGAAGGACCACAGATTACAGAATACCTCCAGATGTGCTTCGAAACCTACTACTGGTTTCCCAGGAATCGATCAAAACATAGACAGTTAGAGACATTACTCCCATGGAATAAAAGCCACACGATGCCTGTTGTATTCAATACCGATGCAATTTCCCTGTTTCTTCAACACTCTGAAGGTCCACATATTACAGAATGCCTCCAGATGTGCTTCGAAAACTACTACTTGTCTCCCAGGAATCGATGAAAGCGTAGACAGTTTGAGACATTACTCCCTAGGAATAAAAGCCCCCTGGTGCCTGTTGTATTCAATACCGATGCAATATCTGTGTTTCATCAACACTCTGAAGGACCACAGATTACAGAATACTTCCAGATGTGCTTCGAAACCTACTACTGGTTTCCCAGGAATCGATCAAAGCATAGACAGTTTGAGACATTACTCCCATGGAATAAAAGCCCCATGGTGCCTGTTGTATTCAATACCGATGCAATATCTGTGTTTCATCAACACTCTGAAGGACCACAGATTACAGAATACCTCCAGATGTGCTTCGAAACCTACTACTGGTTTCCCAGGAATCGATCAAAGCATAGACAGTTTGAGACATTACTCCCATGGAATAAAAGCCCCATGGTGCCTGTTGTATTCAATACCGATGCAATATCTGTGTTTCATCAACACTCTGAAGGACCACAGATTACAGAATACCTCCAGATGTGCTTCGAAACTTACTACTGGTTTCCCAAGAATCGATCAAAGCATAGACAGTTTGAGACATTACTCCCATGGAATAGAAGCCCCACGATGACTGTTGTATTCAATACCGATGCTAATTCCCTGTTTCTTCAACACTCTGAAGGTCCACAGATTACAGAATACCTCGAGATGTGCTTCGAAAACTGCTACTGTTCTCCCAGGAATCGATCAAAGCATAGACAGTTTGAGACATTACTCCCATGGAATAAAAGCCCCATGGTGCCTGTTGTATTCAATACCGATGCAATATCTGTGTTTCATCAACACTCTGAAGGTCCACAGATTACAGAATGCCTCCTGATGTGCTTCGAAAACTACTACTGGTCTCCCAGGAATCGATCAAAGCATAGACAGTTTGAGACATTACTCCCATGGAATAAAAGCCCCATGGTGCCTGTTGTATTCAATACCGATGCAATATCTGTGTTTCATCAACACTCTGAAGGACCACAGATTACAGAATACCTCCAGATGTGCTTCGAAACCTACTACTGGTTTCCCAAGAATCGATCAAAGCATAGACAGTTTGAGACATTACTCCCATGGAATAGAAGCCCCACGATGACTGTTGTATTCAATACCGATGCTAATTCCCTGTTTCTTCAACACTCTGAAGGTCCACAGATTACAGAATACCTCGAGATGTGCTTCGAAAACTGCTACTGTTCTCCCAGGAATCGATCAAAGCATAGACAATTTGAGACATTACTCCCATGGAATAAAAGCCCCATGGTGCCTGTTGTATTCAATACCGATGCAATATCTGTGTTTCATCAACACTCTGAAGGTCCACAGATTACAGAATGCCTCCTGATGTGCTTCGAAAACTACTACTGGTCTCCCAGGAATCGATCAAAGCATAGACAGTTTGAGACATTACTCCCATGGAATAAAAGTCCCATGGTGCCTGTTGTATTCAATACCGATGCAATATCTGTGTTTCATCAACACTCTGAAGGACCACAGATTACAGAATACCTCCAGATGTGCTTCGAAACCTACTACTGGTTTCTCAGGAATCGATCAAGCATAGAGAGTTTGAGACATTACTCCCATGAAATAAAAGCCCCACGATGCCTGTTGTATTCAATACCGATGCAATTTCCCTGTTTCTTCAACACTCTGAAGGTCCACATGTAACAGAATGCCTCCATATGTGCTTTGAAAACTACTACTTGTCTCCCAGGAATCGATGAAAGCGTAGACAGTTTGAGACATTACTCCCATGGAATAAAAGCCCCATGGTGCCTGTTGTATTCAATACCGATGCAATATCTGTGTTTCATCAACACTCTGATGGACCAGAGATTACAGAATACCTCCAGATGTGCTTCTAAACCTACTACTGGTTTCCCAGGAATCGATCATAGCATAGACAGTTTGAGGCATTACTCCCATGGAATAAAAGCCCCATGGTGCCTGTTGTATTCAATACCGATGCAATATCTGTGTTTCATCAACACTCTGAAGGTCCACAGATAACAGAATGCCTCCATATGTGCTTCGAAAACTACTACTTGTCTCCCAGGAATCGATGAAAGCGTAGACAGTTTGAGACATTACTCCCATGGAATAAAAGCCCCATGGTGCCTGTTGTATTCAATACCGATGCAATATCTGTGTTTCATCAACACTCTGATGGACCAGAGATTACAGAATACCTCCAGATGTGCTTCTAAACCTACTACTGGTTTCCCAGGAATCGATCATAGCATAGACAGTTTGAGGCATTACTCCCATGAAATAAAAGCCCCACGATGCCTGTTGTATTCAATACCGATGCAATTTCCCTGTTTCTTCATCACTCCGAAGGTCCACAGATTACAGAATGCCTCCATATGTGCTTCGAAAACTACTACTCGTCTCCCAGGAATCGATGAAGGCGTAGACAGTTTGAGACATTACTCCCATGGAATAAAAGCCCCATGGTGCCTGTTGTATTCAATACCGATGCAATATCTGTGTTTCATCAACACTCTGAAGGACCACAGATTACAGAATACCTCCAGATGTGCTTCGAAACCTACTACTGGTTTCTCAGGAATCGATCAAGCATAGAGAGTTTGAGACATTACTCCCATGAAATAAAAGCCCCACGATCCCTGTTGTATTCAATACAGATGCAATTTCCCTGTTTCTTCAACACTCTGAAGGTCCACATATAACAGAATGCCTCCATATGTGCTTCGAAAACTACTACTTGTCTCCCAGGAATCGATGAAAGCGTAGACAGTTTGAGACATTACTCCCATGGAATAAAAGCAACACGATGCCTGTTGTACTCAATACCGATACAATTTCCCTGTTTCTTCAACACTCTGAAGGTCCACAGATTAAAGAATGCCTCCAGATGTGCTCCGAAAACTACTACTTGTCTCCCAGGAATCGATGAAAGCGTAGACAGTTTGAGACATTACTCCCATGGAATAAAAGCCCCATGGTGCCTGTTGTATTCAATACCGATGCAATATCTGTGTTTCATCAACACTCTGAAGGACCACAGATTACAGAATACCTCCAGATGTGCTTCGATCAAGCACTACTACTGGTTTCCCACGATCGATCAAAGCATAGACAGTTTGAGGCATTACTCCCAAGGAATAAAAGCCCCATGGTGCCTGTTGTATTCAATACCGATGCAATATCTGTGTTTCATCAACACTCTGAAGGACCACAGATTACAGAATACCTCCAGATGTGCTTCGATCAAGCACTACTACTGGTTTCCCACGATCGATCAAAGCATAGACAGTTTGAGGCATTACTCCCATGGAATAAAAGCCCCATGGTGCCTGTTGTATTCAATACCGATGCAATATCTGTGTTTCATCAACACTCTGAAGGTCCACAGATAACAGAATGCCTCCATATGTGCTTTGAAAACTACTACTTGTCTCCCAGGAATCGATGAAAGCGTAGACAGTTTGAGACATTACTCCCATGGAATAAAAGCCCCATGGTGCCTGTTGTATTCAATACCGAAACAATATCTGTGTTTCATCAACACTCTGATGGACCACAGATTACAGAATACCTCCAGATGTGCTTCCAAACCTACTACTGGTTTCCCAGGAATCGATCAAAGCATAGACAGTTTGAGACATTACTCCCATGGAATAAAAGCCCCATGGTGCCTGTTGTATTCAATCCCGATGCAATATCTGTGTTTCATCAACACTATGAAGGACCACAGATTACAGAATACCTCCAGATGTGTTTCGAAACCTACCACTGGTTTCCCAGGAATCGATGAAAGCGTAGACAGTTTGAGACATTACTCCCATGGAATAAAAGCCCCATGGTGCCTGTTGTATTCAATACCGATGCAATATCTGTGTTTCATCAACACTCTGAAGGACCACAGATTACAGAATACATCCAGATGTGCTTCGAAACCTACTACTGCTTTCCCAGGAATCGATCAAAGCATAGACAGTTTGAGACATTACTCCCATGGAATAAAAGCCCCATGGTCATGTTGTATTCAATACCGATGCAATATCTGTGTTTCATCAACACTCTGAAGGTCCCCAGATTACAGAATGCCTCCAGATGTGCTTAGAAAACTACTACTGGTCTCCCAGGAGTCGATCAAAGCATAGACAGTTTGAGACACTACTCTCATGGAATAAAAGCCCCATGGTGCCTGTTGTATTCAATACCGATGCAATATCTGTGTTTCATCAACACTCTGAAGGTCCACAGATTACAGAATGCCTCCAGATGTGCTTCGAAAACTACTACTGGTTTCCCAGGAATCGATCAAAGCATAGACAGTTTGAGACATTACTCCCATGGAATAAAAGCCCCATGGTGCCTGTTGTATTCAATACCGATGCAATATCTGTGTTTCATCAACACTCTGAAGGACCACAGATTACAGAATACCTCCAGATGTGCTTCGAAACCTACTACTGGTTTCCCAGGAATCGATCAAAACATAGACAGTTAGAGACATTACTCCCATGGAATAAAAGCCACACGATGCCTGTTGTATTCAATACCGATGCAATTTCCCTGTTTCTTCAACACTCTGAAGGTCCACATATTACAGAATGCCTCCAGATGTGCTTCGAAAACTACTACTTGTCTCCCAGGAATCGATGAAAGCGTAGACAGTTTGAGACATTACTCCCTAGGAATAAAAGCCCCCTGGTGCCTGTTGTATTCAATACCGATGCAATATCTGTGTTTCATCAACACTCTGAAGGACCACAGATTACAGAATACTTCCAGATGTGCTTCGAAACCTACTACTGGTTTCCCAGGAATCGATCAAAGCATAGACAGTTTGAGACATTACTCCCATGGAATAAAAGCCCCATGGTGCCTGTTGTATTCAATACCGATGCAATATCTGTGTTTCATCAACACTCTGAAGGACCACAGATTACAGAATACCTCCAGATGTGCTTCGAAACCTACTACTGGTTTCCCAGGAATCGATCAAAGCATAGACAGTTTGAGACATTACTCCCATGGAATAAAAGCCCCATGGTGCCTGTTGTATTCAATACCGATGCAATATCTGTGTTTCATCAACACTCTGAAGGACCACAGATTACAGAATACCTCCAGATGTGCTTCGAAACTTACTACTGGTTTCCCAAGAATCGATCAAAGCATAGACAGTTTGAGACATTACTCCCATGGAATAGAAGCCCCACGATGACTGTTGTATTCAATACCGATGCTAATTCCCTGTTTCTTCAACACTCTGAAGGTCCACAGATTACAGAATACCTCGAGATGTGCTTCGAAAACTGCTACTGTTCTCCCAGGAATCGATCAAAGCATAGACAGTTTGAGACATTACTCCCATGGAATAAAAGCCCCATGGTGCCTGTTGTATTCAATACCGATGCAATATCTGTGTTTCATCAACACTCTGAAGGTCCACAGATTACAGAATGCCTCCTGATGTGCTTCGAAAACTACTACTGGTCTCCCAGGAATCGATCAAAGCATAGACAGTTTGAGACATTACTCCCATGGAATAAAAGCCCCATGGTGCCTGTTGTATTCAATACCGATGCAATATCTGTGTTTCATCAACACTCTGAAGGACCACAGATTACAGAATACCTCCAGATGTGCTTCGAAACCTACTACTGGTTTCCCAAGAATCGATCAAAGCATAGACAGTTTGAGACATTACTCCCATGGAATAGAAGCCCCACGATGACTGTTGTATTCAATACCGATGCTAATTCCCTGTTTCTTCAACACTCTGAAGGTCCACAGATTACAGAATACCTCGAGATGTGCTTCAAAAACTGCTACTGTTCTCCCAGGAATCGATCAAAGCATAGACAATTTGAGACATTACTCCCATGGAATAAAAGCCCCATGGTGCCTGTTGTATTCAATACCGATGCAATATCTGTGTTTCATCAACACTCTGAAGGTCCACAGATTACAGAATGCCTCCTGATGTGCTTCGAAAACTACTACTGGTCTCCCAGGAATCGATCAAAGCATAGACAGTTTGAGACATTACTCCCATGGAATAAAAGTCCCATGGTGCCTGTTGTATTCAATACCGATGCAATATCTGTGTTTCATCAACACTCTGAAGGACCACAGATTACAGAATACCTCCAGATGTGCTTCGAAACCTACTACTGGTTTCTCAGGAATCGATCAAGCATAGAGAGTTTGAGACATTACTCCCATGAAATAAAAGCCCCACGATGCCTGTTGTATTCAATACCGATGCAATTTCCCTGTTTCTTCAACACTCTGAAGGTCCACATGTAACAGAATGCCTCCATATGTGCTTTGAAAACTACTACTTGTCTCCCAGGAATCGATGAAAGCGTAGACAGTTTGAGACATTACTCCCATGGAATAAAAGCCCCATGGTGCCTGTTGTATTCAATACCGATGCAATATCTGTGTTTCATCAACACTCTGATGGACCAGAGATTACAGAATACCTCCAGATGTGCTTCTAAACCTACTACTGGTTTCCCAGGAATCGATCAAAGCATAGACAGTTTGAGACATTACTCCCATGGAATAGAAGCCCCACGATGACTGTTGTATTCAATACCGATGCTAATTCCCTGTTTCTTCAACACTCTGAAGGTCCACAGATTACAGAATACCTCGAGATGTGCTTCGAAAACTGCTACTGTTCTCCCAGGAATCGATCAAAGCATAGACAGTTTGAGACATTACTCCCATGGAATAAAAGCCCCATGGTGCCTGTTGTATTCAATACCGATGCAATATCTGTGTTTCATCAACACTCTGAAGGTCCACAGATTACAGAATGCCTCCTGATGTGCTTCGAAAACTACTACTGGTCTCCCAGGAATCGATCAAAGCATAGACAGTTTGAGACATTACTCCCATGGAATAAAAGCCCCATGGTGCCTGTTGTATTCAATACCGATGCAATATCTGTGTTTCATCAACACTCTGAAGGACCACAGATTACAGAATACCTCCAGATGTGCTTCGAAACCTACTACTGGTTTCCCAAGAATCGATCAAAGCATAGACAGTTTGAGACATTACTCCCATGGAATAGAAGCCCCACGATGACTGTTGTATTCAATACCGATGCTAATTCCCTGTTTCTTCAACACTCTGAAGGTCCACAGATTACAGAATACCTCGAGATGTGCTTCGAAAACTGCTACTGTTCTCCCAGGAATCGATCAAAGCATAGACAATTTGAGACATTACTCCCATGGAATAAAAGCCCCATGGTGCCTGTTGTATTCAATACCGATGCAATATCTGTGTTTCATCAACACTCTGAAGGTCCACAGATTACAGAATGCCTCCTGATGTGCTTCGAAAACTACTACTGGTCTCCCAGGAATCGATCAAAGCATAGACAGTTTGAGACATTACTCCCATGGAATAAAAGTCCCATGGTGCCTGTTGTATTCAATACCGATGCAATATCTGTGTTTCATCAACACTCTGAAGGACCACAGATTACAGAATACCTCCAGATGTGCTTCGAAACCTACTACTGGTTTCTCAGGAATCGATCAAGCATAGAGAGTTTGAGACATTACTCCCATGAAATAAAAGCCCCACGATGCCTGTTGTATTCAATACCGATGCAATTTCCCTGTTTCTTCAACACTCTGAAGGTCCACATGTAACAGAATGCCTCCATATGTGCTTTGAAAACTACTACTTGTCTCCCAGGAATCGATGAAAGCGTAGACAGTTTGAGACATTACTCCCATGGAATAAAAGCCCCATGGTGCCTGTTGTATTCAATACCGATGCAATATCTGTGTTTCATCAACACTCTGATGGACCAGAGATTACAGAATACCTCCAGATGTGCTTCTAAACCTACTACTGGTTTCCCAGGAATCGATCATAGCATAGACAGTTTGAGGCATTACTCCCATGGAATAAAAGCCCCATGGTGCCAGTTGTATTCAATACCGATGCAATATCTGTGTTTCATCAACACTCTGAAGGTCCACAGATAACAGAATGCCTCCATATGTGCTTCGAAAACTACTACTCGTCTCCCAGGAATCGATGAAGGCGTAGACAGTTTGAGACATTACTCCCATGGAATAAAAGCCCCATGGTGCCTGTTGTATTCAATACCGATGCAATATCTGTGTTTCATCAACACTCTGAAGGACCACAGATTACAGAATACCTCCAGATGTGCTTCGAAACCTACTACTGGTTTCTCAGGAATCGATCAAGCATAGAGAGTTTGAGACATTACTCCCATGAAATAAAAGCCCCACGATCCCTGTTGTATTCAAT
The DNA here is from genome assembly GCF_023897955.1 of Schistocerca gregaria. Classification (NCBI taxonomy): domain Eukaryota; kingdom Metazoa; phylum Arthropoda; class Insecta; order Orthoptera; family Acrididae; genus Schistocerca; species Schistocerca gregaria. Next base: position 7,091,290 of record NC_064930.1, on the reverse strand, counting down.
ACAGATGCAATTTCCCTGTTTCTTCAACACTCTGAAGGTCCACATATAACAGAATGCCTCCATATGTGCTTCGAAAACTACTACTTGTCTCCCAGGAATCGATGAAAGCGTAGACAGTTTGAGACATTACTCCCATGGAATAAAAGCAACACGATGCCTGTTGTACTCAATACCGATACAATTTCCCTGTTTCTTCAACACTCTGAAGGTCCACAGATTAAAGAATGCCTCCAGATGTGCTCCGAAAACTACTACTTGTCTCCCAGGAATCGATGAAAGCGTAGACAGTTTGAGACATTACTCCCATGGAATAAAAGCCCCATGGTGCCTGTTGTATTCAATACCGATGCAATATCTGTGTTTCATCAACACTCTGAAGGACCACAGATTACAGAATACCTCCAGATGTGCTTCGATCAAGCACTACTACTGGTTTCCCACGATCGATCAAAGCATAGACAGTTTGAGGCATTACTCCCATGGAATAAAAGCCCCATGGTGCCTGTTGTATTCAATACCGATGCAATATCTGTGTTTCATCAACACTCTGAAGGACCACAGATTACAGAATACCTCCAGATGTGCTTCGATCAAGCACTACTACTGGTTTCCCACGATCGATCAAAGCATAGACAGTTTGAGGCATTACTCCCATGGAATAAAAGCCCCATGGTGCCTGTTGTATTCAATACCGATGCAATATCTGTGTTTCATCAACACTCTGAAGGTCCACAGATAACAGAATGCCTCCATATGTGCTTTGAAAACTACTACTTGTCTCCCAGGAATCGATGAAAGCGTAGACAGTTTGAGACATTACTCCCATGGAATAAAAGCCCCATGGTGCCTGTTGTATTCAATACCGAAACAATATCTGTGTTTCATCAACACTCTGATGGACCACAGATTACAGAATACCTCCAGATGTGCTTCTAAACCTACTACTGGTTTCCCAGGAATCGATCAAAGCATAGACAGTTTGAGACATTACTCCCATGGAATAAAAGCCCCATGGTGCCTGTTGTATTCAATCCCGATGCAATATCTGTGTTTCATCAACACTATGAAGGACCACAGATTACAGAATACCTCCAGATGTGTTTCGAAACCTACCACTGGTTTCCCAGGAATCGATGAAAGCGTAGACAGTTTGAGACATTACTCCCATGGAATAAAAGCCCCATGGTGCCTGTTGTATTCAATACCGATGCAATATCTGTGTTTCATCAACACTCTGAAGGACCACAGATTACAGAATACATCCAGATGTGCTTCGAAACCTACTACTGCTTTCCCAGGAATCGATCAAAGCATAGACAGTTTGAGACATTACTCCCATGGAATAAAAGCCCCATGGTCATGTTGTATTCAATACCGATGCAATATCTGTGTTTCATCAACACTCTGAAGGTCCCCAGATTACAGAATGCCTCCAGATGTGCTTAGAAAACTACTACTGGTCTCCCAGGAGTCGATCAAAGCATAGACAGTTTGAGACACTACTCTCATGGAATAAAAGCCCCATGGTGCCTGTTGTATTCAATACCGATGCAATATCTGTGTTTCATCAACACTCTGAAGGTCCACAGATTACAGAATGCCTCCAGATGTGCTTCGAAAACTACTACTGGTTTCCCAGGAATCGATCAAAGCATAGACAGTTTGAGACATTACTCCCATGGAATAAAAGCCCCATGGTGCCTGTTGTATTCAATACCGATGCAATATCTGTGTTTCATCAACACTCTGAAGGACCACAGATTACAGAATACCTCCAGATGTGCTTCGAAACCTACTACTGGTTTCCCAGGAATCGATCAAAACATAGACAGTTAGAGACATTACTCCCATGGAATAAAAGCCACACGATGCCTGTTGTATTCAATACCGATGCAATTTCCCTGTTTCTTCAACACTCTGAAGGTCCACATATTACAGAATGCCTCCAGATGTGCTTCGAAAACTACTACTTGTCTCCCAGGAATCGATGAAAGCGTAGACAGTTTGAGACATTACTCCCTAGGAATAAAAGCCCCCTGGTGCCTGTTGTATTCAATACCGATGCAATATCTGTGTTTCATCAACACTCTGAAGGACCACAGATTACAGAATACTTCCAGATGTGCTTCGAAACCTACTACTGGTTTCCCAGGAATCGATCAAAGCATAGACAGTTTGAGACATTACTCCCATGGAATAAAAGCCCCATGGTGCCTGTTGTATTCAATACCGATGCAATATCTGTGTTTCATCAACACTCTGAAGGACCACAGATTACAGAATACCTCCAGATGTGCTTCGAAACCTACTACTGGTTTCCCAGGAATCGATCAAAGCATAGACAGTTTGAGACATTACTCCCATGGAATAAAAGCCCCATGGTGCCTGTTGTATTCAATACCGATGCAATATCTGTGTTTCATCAACACTCTGAAGGACCACAGATTACAGAATACCTCCAGATGTGCTTCGAAACTTACTACTGGTTTCCCAAGAATCGATCAAAGCATAGACAGTTTGAGACATTACTCCCATGGAATAGAAGCCCCACGATGACTGTTGTATTCAATACCGATGCTAATTCCCTGTTTCTTCAACACTCTGAAGGTCCACAGATTACAGAATACCTCGAGATGTGCTTCGAAAACTGCTACTGTTCTCCCAGGAATCGATCAAAGCATAGACAGTTTGAGACATTACTCCCATGGAATAAAAGCCCCATGGTGCCTGTTGTATTCAATACCGATGCAATATCTGTGTTTCATCAACACTCTGAAGGTCCACAGATTACAGAATGCCTCCTGATGTGCTTCGAAAACTACTACTGGTCTCCCAGGAATCGATCAAAGCATAGACAGTTTGAGACATTACTCCCATGGAATAAAAGCCCCATGGTGCCTGTTGTATTCAATACCGATGCAATATCTGTGTTTCATCAACACTCTGAAGGACCACAGATTACAGAATACCTCCAGATGTGCTTCGAAACCTACTACTGGTTTCCCAAGAATCGATCAAAGCATAGACAGTTTGAGACATTACTCCCATGGAATAGAAGCCCCACGATGACTGTTGTATTCAATACCGATGCTAATTCCCTGTTTCTTCAACACTCTGAAGGTCCACAGATTACAGAATACCTCGAGATGTGCTTCGAAAACTGCTACTGTTCTCCCAGGAATCGATCAAAGCATAGACAATTTGAGACATTACTCCCATGGAATAAAAGCCCCATGGTGCCTGTTGTATTCAATACCGATGCAATATCTGTGTTTCATCAACACTCTGAAGGTCCACAGATTACAGAATGCCTCCTGATGTGCTTCGAAAACTACTACTGGTCTCCCAGGAATCGATCAAAGCATAGACAGTTTGAGACATTACTCCCATGGAATAAAAGTCCCATGGTGCCTGTTGTATTCAATACCGATGCAATATCTGTGTTTCATCAACACTCTGAAGGACCACAGATTACAGAATACCTCCAGATGTGCTTCGAAACCTACTACTGGTTTCTCAGGAATCGATCAAGCATAGAGAGTTTGAGACATTACTCCCATGAAATAAAAGCCCCACGATGCCTGTTGTATTCAATACCGATGCAATTTCCCTGTTTCTTCAACACTCTGAAGGTCCACATGTAACAGAATGCCTCCATATGTGCTTTGAAAACTACTACTTGTCTCCCAGGAATCGATGAAAGCGTAGACAGTTTGAGACATTACTCCCATGGAATAAAAGCCCCATGGTGCCTGTTGTATTCAATACCGATGCAATATCTGTGTTTCATCAACACTCTGATGGACCAGAGATTACAGAATACCTCCAGATGTGCTTCTAAACCTACTACTGGTTTCCCAGGAATCGATCATAGCATAGACAGTTTGAGGCATTACTCCCATGGAATAAAAGCCCCATGGTGCCTGTTGTATTCAATACCGATGCAATATCTGTGTTTCATCAACACTCTGAAGGTCCACAGATAACAGAATGCCTCCATATGTGCTTCGAAAACTACTACTCGTCTCCCAGGAATCGATGAAGGCGTAGACAGTTTGAGACATTACTCCCATGGAATAAAAGCCCCATGGTGCCTGTTGTATTCAATACCGATGCAATATCTGTGTTTCATCAACACTCTGAAGGACCACAGATTACAGAATACCTCCAGATGTGCTTCGAAACCTACTACTGGTTTCTCAGGAATCGATCAAGCATAGAGAGTTTGAGACATTACTCCCATGAAATAAAAGCCCCACGATCCCTGTTGTATTCAATACAGATGCAATTTCCCTGTTTCTTCAACACTCTGAAGGTCCACATATAACAGAATGCCTCCATATGTGCTTCGAAAACTACTACTTGTCTCCCAGGAATCGATGAAAGCGTAGACAGTTTGAGACATTACTCCCATGGAATAAAAGCAACACGATGCCTGTTGTACTCAATACCGATACAATTTCCCTGTTTCTTCAACACTCTGAAGGTCCACAGATTAAAGAATGCCTCCAGATGTGCTCCGAAAACTACTACTTGTCTCCCAGGAATCGATGAAAGCGTAGACAGTTTGAGACATTACTCCCATGGAATAAAAGCCCCATGGTGCCTGTTGTATTCAATACCGATGCAATATCTGTGTTTCATCAACACTCTGAAGGACCACAGATTACAGAATACCTCCAGATGTGCTTCGATCAAGCACTACTACTGGTTTCCCAGGATCGATCAAAGCATAGACAGTTTGAGGCATTACTCCCATGGAATAAAAGCCCCATGGTGCCTGTTGTATTCAATACCGATGCAATATCTGTGTTTCATCAACACTCTGAAGGTCCACAGATAACAGAATGCCTCCATATGTGCTTCGAAAACTACTACTCGTCTCCCAGGAATCGATGGATGCGTAGACAGTTTGAGACATTACTCCCATGGAATAAAAGCCCCATGGTGCCTGTTGTATTCAATACCGAAACAATATCTGTGTTTCATCAACACTCTGATGGACCACAGATTACAGAATACCTCCAGATGTGCTTCTAAACCTACTACTGGTTTCCCAGGAATCGATCAAAGCATAGACAGTTTGAGACATTACTCCCATGGAATAAAAGCCCCATGGTGCCTGTTGTATTCAATCCCGATGCAATATCTGTGTTTCATCAACACTATGAAGGACCACAGATTACAGAATACCTCCAGATGTGTTTCGAAACCTACCACTGGTTTCCCAGGAATCGATCAAAGCATAGACAGTTTGAGACATTACTCCCATGGAATAAAAGCCCCATGGTGCCTGTTGCATTCAATACCGATGCAATATCTGTGTTTCATCAACACTCTGAAGGACCACAGATTACAGAGTACCTCCAGATGTGCTTCGAAACCTACTACTGGTCCCAGGAATCGATCAAATCATAGACAGTTTGAGACATTACTCCCATGGAATAAAAGCCCCACGATGCCTGTTGTATACAATACCGATGCAATTTCCCTGTTTTTTCAACACTCTGAAGGTCCGCAGATTACAGAATGCCTCCAGATGTGCTTCGAAAACTACTACTTGTCTCCCAGGAATAGATGAAAGCGTAGACAGTTTGAGACATTACTCCCATGGAATAAAAGCCCCGTGGTGCCTGTTGTATTCAATACCGATGCAATACCTGTGTTTCATCAACACTCTGAAGGACCACAGATTACAGAATAACTCTTGATGTGCTTCGAAATCTACTACTGGTTTCCCAGGAATCGATCAAAGCATAGACAGTTTGAGACATTACTACCTTGCAATAAAAGCCCCATGGTGCCTGTTGTATTCAATCCCGATGCAATATCTGTGTTTCATCAACACTATGAAGGACCACAGATTACAGAATACCTCCAGATGTGTTTCGAAACCTACCACTGGTTTCCCAGGAATCGATCAAAGCATAGACAGTTTGAGACATTACTCCCATGGAATAAAAGCCCCATGGTGCCTGTTGTATTCAATACCGATGCAATATCTGTGTTTCATCAACACTCTGAAGGACCACAGATTACAGAATACCTCCAGATGTGCTTCGAAACCTACTACTGGTTTCCCAGGAATCGATCAAAGCATAGACAGTTTGAGACATTACTCCCATGGAATAAAAACCCCACGATGACTGTTGTATTCAATACCGATTCAATTTCCCTGTTTCTTCAGCACTCTGAAGGTCCACAGATAACAGAATGCCTCCATATGTGCTTCGAAAACTACTACTTGTCTCCCAGTAATCGATGAAAGCGTTGACAGTTTGAGACATTACTCCCATGGAATAAAAGCCCCATGGTGCCTGTTGTATTCAATACCGATGCAATATCTGTGTTTCATCAACACTCTGAAGGACCACAGATTACAGAATACCTCCAGATGTGCTTCGAAACCTACTACTGGTTTCCCAGGAATCGATCAAAGCATAGACACTTTGAGACATTACTCCCATGAAATAAAAGCCCCACGATGCCTGTTGTATTCAATACCGATGCAATTTCCCTGTTTCTTCAACACTCTGAAGGTCCACAGATTACAGAATGCCCCCAGATGTGCTTAGAAAACTACTACTGGTCTCCCAGGAATCGATCAAAGCATAGACAGTTTGAGACACTACTCCCATGGAATAAAAGCCCCATGGTGCCTGTTGTATTCAATACCGATGCAATATCTGTGTTTCATCAACACTCTGAAGGACCACAGATTACAGAATACCTCCAGATGTGCTTCGAAACCTACTACTGGTTTCTCAGGTATCGATCAAAGCATAGACAGTTTGAGACATTACTCCCATGGAATAAAAGCCCCACGATGACTGTTGTATTCATACCGATGCAATTTCCCTGTTTCTTCAACACTCTGAAGGTCCACACATAACAGAATGCCTCCATATGTGCTTCGAAAACTACTACTTGTCTCCCAGGAATCGATGAAAGCGTAGACAATTTGAGACATTACTGCCATGGAATAAAAGCCCCATGGTGCCTGTTGTATTCAATACCGATGCAGTATCTGTGTTTCATCAACACTCTGAAGGACCACAGATTACAGAATACATCCAGATGTGCTTCGAAACCTACTACTGGTTTCCCAGGAATCGATCAAAGCATGGACAGTTTGAGACATTACTCCCATGGAATAAAAGCCACACGATGCCTGTTGTATTCAATACCGATGCAATTTCCCTGTTTCTTCAACACTCTGAAGCTCCACAGATAACAGAATGCCTCCAGATGTGCTTCGAAAGCTACTACTTGTCTCCCAGGAATCGATGAAAGCGTAGACAGTTTGAGACATTACTCCCATGGAATAAAAGCCCCATGGAGCCTGTTGTATTCAATACCGATGCAATATCTGTGTTTCATCAACCCTCTGACGGACCACAGGTTACAGAATACCTCCAGATGTGCCTCGAAACCTACTACAGGTATCCCAGGAATCGATCAAAACATCGACAGTTTGAGACATTACTCCCATGGAATAAAAGCCCCATGGTCATGTTGTATTCAATACCGATGCAATATCTGTGTTTCATCAACACTCTGAAGGTCCCCATATTACAGAATGCCTCCAGATGTGCTTAGAAAACTACTACTGGTTTCCCAGGAATCGATCAAAGCATAGACAGTTTGAGACACTACTCCCATGGAATCAAAGCCCCATGGTGCCTGTTGTATTCAATACCGATGCAATATCTGTGTTTCATCAACACTCTGAAGGTCCACAGATTACAGAATGCCTCCAGATGTGCTTCGAAAACTACTACTGGTTTCCCAGGAATCGATCAAAGCATAAACAGTTTGAGACATTACTCCCATGGAATAAAAGCCTCATGGTGCCTGTTGTATTCAATACCGATGCAATATCTGTGTTTCATCAACACTCTGAAGGACCACAGATTACAGAATACCTCCAGATGTGCTTCGAAACCTACTACTGGTTTCCTAGGAATCGATCAAAGCATAGACAGTTTGAGACATTACTCCCATGGAATAAAAGCCCCACGATGCCTGTTGTATTCAATACCGATGCAATTTCCCTGTTTCTTCAACACTCTGAAGGTCCACATATTACAGAATGCCTCCAGATGTGCTTCGAAAACTACTACTTGTCTCCCAGGAATCGATGAAAGCGTAGACAGTTTGACACATTACTCCCTAGGAATAAAAGCCCCCTGGTGCCTGTTGTTTTCAATACCGATGCAATATCTGTGTTTCATCAACACTATGAAGGACCACAGATTACAGAATACATCCAGATGTGCTTCGAAACCTACTACTGGTTTCCCAGGAATCGATCAAAGCATAGACAGTTTGAGACATTACTCCCATGGAATAAAAGCCCCATGGTGCCTGTTGTATTCAATACCGATGCAATATCTGTGTTTCATCAACACTCTGAAGGACCACAGATTACAGAATACCTCCAGATGTGCTTCGAAACCTACTACTGGTTTCCCAGGAATCGATCAAAGCATAGACAGTTTGAGACATTACTCCCATGGAATAAAAGCCCCATGGTGCCTGTTGTATTCAATACCGATGCAATATCTGTGTTTCATCAACACTCTGAAGGACCACAGATTACAGAATACCTCCAGATGTGCTTCGAAACCTACTACTGGTTTCCCAAGAATCGATCAAAGCATAGACAGTTTGAGACATTACTCCCATGGAATAGAAGCCATACGATGACTGTTGTATTCAATACCGATGCAATTTCCCTGTTTCTTCAACACTCTGAAGGTCCACAGATTACAGAATACCTCCAGATGTGCTTCGAAAACTGCTACTGTTCTCCCAGGAATCGATCAAAGCATAGACAGTTTGAGACATTACTCCCATGGAATAAAAGCCCCATGGTGCCTGTTGTATTCAATACCGATGCAATATCTGTGTTTCATCAACACTCTGAAGGTCCACAGATTACAGAATGCCTCCTGATGTGCTTCGAAAACTACTACTGGTCTCCCAGGAATCGATCAAAGCATAGACAGTTTGAGACATTACTCCCATGGAATAAAAGTCCCATGGTGCCTGTTGTATTCAATACCGATGCAATATCTGTGTTTCATCAACACTCTGAAGGACCACAGATTACAGAATACCTCCAGATGTGCTTCGAAACCTACTACTGGTTTCTCAGGAATCGATCAAGCATAGAGAGTTTGAGACATTACTCCCATGAAATAAAAGCCCCACGATGCCTGTTGTATTCAATACCGATGCAATTTCCCTGTTTCTTCAACACTCTGAAGCTCCACAGATAACAGAATGCCTCCAGATGTGCTTCGAAAACTACTACTTGTCTCCCAGGAATCGATGAAAGCGTAGACAGTTTGAGACATTACTCCCATGGAATAAAGGCCCCATGGTGCCTGTTGTATTCAATACCGATGCAATATCTGTGTTTCATCAACACTCTGATGGACCACAGATTACAGAATACCTCCAGATGTGCTTCGAAACCTACTAGTGGTTTCCCAGGAATCGATCATAGCATAGACAGTTTGAGGCATTACTCCCATGGAATAAAAGCCCCATGGTGCCTGTTGTATTCAATACCGATGCAATATCTGTGTTTCATCAACACTCTGAAGGTCCACAGATAATAGAATGCCTCCATATGTGCTTCGAAAACTACTACTCGGCTCCCAGGAATCGATGAAAGCCTAGACAGTTTGAGACATTACTCCCATGGAATAAAAGCCCCACGGTGCCTGTTGTATTCAATACCGATGCAATATCTGTGTTTCATCAACACTCTGAAGGACCACAGATTACAGAATACCTCCAGATGTGCTTCGAAACCTACTACTGGTTTCTCAGGAATCGATCAAGCATATAGAGTTTGAGACATTACTCCCATGAAATAAAAGCCACACGATGCCTGTTGTATTCAATACCGATGCAATTTCCCTGTTTCTTCAACACTCTGAAGGTCCACATATAACAGAATGCCTCCATATGTGCTTCGAAAACTACTACTTGTCTCCGAGGAATCGATGAAAGCGTAGACAGTTTGAGACATTACTCCCATGGAATAAAAGCCCCATGGTGCCTGTTGTATTCAATACCGATGCAATATCTGTGTTTCATCAACACTCTGAAGGACCACAGATTACAGAATACCTCAAGATGTGCTTCGAAACCTACTACTGGTTTCCCAGGATCGATCAAAGCATAGACAGTTTGAGGCATTACTCCCATGGAATAAAAGCCCCATGGTGCCTGTTGTATTCAATACCGATGCAATATCTGTGTTTCATCAACACTCTGAAGGTCCACAGATAACAGAATGCCTCCATATGTGCTTCGAAAACTACTACTCGTCTCCCAGGAATCGATGGATGCGTAGACAGTTTGAGACATTACTCCCATGGAATAAAAGCCCCATGGTGCCTGTTGTATTCAATACCGAAGCAATATCTGTGTTTCATCAACACTCTGATGGACCACAGATTACAGAATACCTCCAGATGTGCTTCTAAACCTACTACTGGTTTCCCAGGAATCGATCAAAGCATAGACAGTTTGAGACATTACTCCCATGGAATAAAAGCCCCATGGTGCCTGTTGTATTCAATACCGATGCAATATCTGTGTTTCATCAACACTCTGAAGGACTACAGATTACAGAATACCTCAAGATGTGCTTCGAAACCTACTACTGGTTTCCCAGGAATCAATCAAAGCATAGACAGTTTGAGACATTACTCCCATGGAATAAAAGCCCCACGATGCCTGTTGTACTCAATACCGATGCAATTTCCCTGTTTCTTCAACACTCTGAAGGTCCACAGATTAAAGAATGCCTCCAGATGTGCTCCGAAAACTACTACTGGTTTCTCAGGAATCGATCAAGCTTAGAGAGTTTGAGACATTACTCCCATGAAATAAAAGACCCACGATGCCTGTTGTATTCAATACCGATGCAATTTCCCTGTTTCTTCAACACTCTGAAGGTCCACAGATAACAGAATGCCTCCATATGTGCTTCGAAAACTACTACTTGTCTCCCAGTAATCGATGAAAGCGTTGACAGTTTGAGACATTACTCCCATGGAATAAAAGCCCCATGGTGCCTGTTGTATTCAATACCGATGCAATATCTGTGTTTCATCAACACTCTGAAGGACCACAGATTACAGAATACCTCCAGATGTGCTTCGAAACCTACTACTGGTTTCCCAGGAATCGATCAAAGCATAGACAGTTTGAGACATTACTCCCATGAAATAAAAGCCCCACGATGCCTGTTGTATTCAATACCGATGCAATTTCCCTGTTTCTTCAACACTCTGAAGGTCCACAGATTACAGAATGCCCCCAGATGTGATTAGAAAACTACTACTGGTCTCCCAGGAATCGATCAAAGCATAGACAGTTTGAGACACTACTCCCATGGAATAAAAGCCCCATGGTGCCTGTTGTATTCAATACCGATGCAATATCTGTGTTTCATCAACACTCTGAAGGACCACAGATTACAGAATACCTCCAGATGTGCTTCGAAACCTACTACTGGTTTCTCAGGTATCGATCAAAGCATAGACAGTTTGAGACATTACTCCCATGGAATAAAAGCCCCACGATGACTGTTGTATTCATACCGATGCAATTTCCCTGTTTCTTCAACACTCTGAAGGTCCACACATAACAGAATGCCTCCATATGTGCTTCGAAAACTACTACTTGTCTCCCAGGAATCGATGAAAGCGTAGACAATTTGAGACATTACTGCCATGGAATAAAAGCCCCATGGTGCCTGTTGTATTCAATACCGATGCAGTATCTGTGTTTCATCAACACTCTGAAGGACCACAGATTACAGAATACATCCAGATGTGCTTCGAAACCTACTACTGGTTTCCCAGGAATCGATCAAAGCATGGACAGTTTGAGACATTACTCCCATGGAATAAAAGCCACACGATGCCTGTTGTATTCAATACCGATGCAATTTCCCTGTTTCTTCAACACTCTGAAGCTCCACAGATAACAGAATGCCTCCAGATGTGCTTCGAAAACTACTACTTGTCTCCCAGGAATCGATGAAAGCGTAGACAGTTTGAGACATTACTCCCATGGAATAAAAGCCCCATGGAGCCTGTTGTATTCAATACCGATGCAATATCTGTGTTTCATCAACCCTCTGACGGACCACAGGTTACAGAATACCTCCAGATGTGCCTCGAAACCTACTACAGGTATCCCAGGAATCGATCAAAACATCGACAGTTTGAGACATTACTCCCATGGAATAAAAGCCCCATGGTCATGTTGTATTCAATACCGATGCAATATCTGTGTTTCATCAACACTCTGAAGGTCCCCAGATTACAGAATGCCTCCAGATGTGCTTAGAAAACTACTACTGGTCTCCCAGGAATCGATCAAAGCATAGACAGTTTGAGACACTACTCCCATGGAATCAAAGCCCCATGGTGCCTGTTGTATTCAATACCGATGCAATATCTGTGTTTCATCAACACTCTGAAGGTCCACAGATTACAGAATGCCTCCAGATGTGCTTCGAAAACTACTACTGGTTTCCCAGGAATCGATCAAAGCAAAAACAGTTTGAGACATTACTCCCATGGAATAAAAGCCTCATGGTGCCTGTTGTATTCAATACCGATGCAATATCTGTGTTTCATCAACACTCTGAAGGACCACAGATTACAGAATACCTCCAGATGTGCTTCGAAACCTACTACTGGTTTCCTAGGAATCGATCAAAGCATAGACAGTTTGAGACATTACTCCCATGGAATAAAAGCCCCACGATGCCTGTTGTATTCAATACCGATGCAATTTCCCTGTTTCTTCAACACTCTGAAGGTCCACATATTACAGAATGCCTCCAGATGTGCTTCGAAAACTACTACTTGTCTCCCAGGAATCGATGAAAGCGTAGACAGTTTGACACATTACTCCCTAGGAATAAAACCCCCTGGTGCCTGTTGTTTTCAATACCGATGCAATATCTGTGTTTCATCAACACTATGAAGGACCACAGATTACAGAATACATCCAGATGTGCTTCGAAACCTACTACTGGTTTCCCAGGAATCGATCAAAGCATAGACAGTTTGAGACATTACTCCCATGGAATAAAAGCCCCATGGTGCCTGTTGTATTCAATACCGATGCAATATCTGTGTTTCATCAACACTCTGAAGGACCACAGATTACAGAATACCTCCAGATGTGCTTCGAAACCTACTACTGGTTTCCCAGGAATCGATCAAAGCATAGACAGTTTGAGACATTACTCCCATGGAATAAAAGCCCCATGGTGCCTGTTGTATTCAATACCGATGCAATATCTGTGTTTCATCAACACTCTGAAGGACCACAGATTACAGAATACCTCCAGATGTGCTTCGAAACCTACTACTGGTTTCCCAAGAATCGATCAAAGCATAGACAGTTTGAGACATTACTCCCATGGAATAGAAACCATACGATGACTGTTGTATTCAATACCGATGCAATTTCCCTGTTTCTTCAACACTCTGAAGGTCCACAGATTACAGAATACCTCCAGATGTGCTTCGAAAACTGCTACTGTTCTCCCAGGAATCGATCAAAGCATAGACAGTTTGAGACATTACTCCCATGGAATAAAAGCCCCATGGTGCCTGTTGTATTCAATACCGATGCAATATCTGTGTTTCATCAACACTCTGAAGGTCCACAGATTACAGAATGCCTCCTGATGTGCTTCGAAAACTACTACTGGTCTCCCAGGAATCGATCAAAGCATAGACAGTTTGAGACATTACTCCCATGGAATAAAAGTCCCATGGTGCCTGTTGTATTCAATACCGATGCAATATCTGTGTTTCATCAACACTCTGAAGGACCACAGATTACAGAATACCTCCAGATGTGCTTCGAAACCTACTACTGGTTTCTCAGGAATCGATCAAGCATAGAGAGTTTGAGACATTACTCCCATGAAATAAAAGCCCCACGATGCCTGTTGTATTCAATACCGATGCAATTTCCCTGTTTCTTCAACACTCTGAAGGTCCACATATAACAGAATGCCTCCATATGTGCTTCGAAAACTACTACTTGTCTCCCAGGAATCGATGAAAGCGTAGACAGTTTGAGACATTACTCCCATGGAATAAAAGCCCCATGGTGCCTGTTGTATTCAATACCGATGCAATATCTGTGTTTCATCAACACTCTGATGGACCACAGATTACAGAATACCTCCAGATGTGCTTCGAAACCTACTAGTGGTTTCCCAGGAATCGATCATAGCATAGACAGTTTGAGGCATTACTCCCATGGAATAAAAGCCCCATGGTGCCTGTTGTATTCAATACCGATGCAATATCTGTGTTTCATCAACACTCTGAAGGTCCACAGATAATAGAATGCCTCCATATGTGCTTCGAAAACTACTACTCGGCTCCCAGGAATCGATGAAAGCGTAGACAGTTTGAGACATTACTCCCATGGAATAAAAGCCCCATGGTGCCTGTTGTATTCAATACCGATGCAATATCTGTGTTTCATCAACACTCTGAAGGACCACAGATTACAGAATACCTCCAGATGTGCTTCGAAACCTACTACTGGTTTCTCAGGAATCGATCAAGCATATAGAGTTTGAGACATTACTCCCATGAAATAAAAGCCACACGATGCCTGTTGTATTCAATACCGATGCAATTTCCCTGTTTCTTCAACACTCTGAAGGCCCACATATAACAGAATGCCTCCATATGTGCTTCGAAAACTACTACTTGTCTCCGAGGAATCGATGAAAGCGTAGACAGTTTGAGACATTACTCCCATGGAATAAAAGCCCCATGGTGCCTGTTGTATTCAATACCAATGCAATATCTGTGTTTCATCAACACTCTGAAGGACCACAGATTACAGAATACCTCAAGATGTGCTTCGAAACCTACTACTGGTTTCCCAGGATCGATCAAAGCATAGACAGTTTGAGGCATTACTCCCATGGAATAAAAGCCCCATGGTGCCTGTTGTATTCAATACCGATCCAATATCTGTGTTTCATCAACACTCTGAAGGTCCACAGATAACAGAATGCCTCCATATGTGCTTCGAAAACTACTACTCGCCTCCCAGGAATCGATGGATGCGTAGACAGTTTGAGACATTACTCCCATGGAATAAAAGCCCCATGGTGCCTGTTGTATTCAATACCGAAGCAATATCTGTGTTTCATCAACACTCTGATGGACCACAGATTCCAGAATACCTCCAGATGTGCTTCTAAACCTACTACTGGTTTCCCAGGAATCGATCAAAGCATAGACAGTTTGAGACATTACTCCCATGGAATAAAAGCCCCATGGTGCCTGTTGTATTCAATACCGATGCAATATCTGTGTTTCATCAACACTCTGAAGGACCACAGATTACAGAATACCTCAAGATGTGCTTCGAAACCTACTACTGGTTTCCCAGGAATCGATCAAAGCATAGACAGTTTGAGACATTACTCCCATGGAATAAAAGCCCCACGATGCCTGTTGTACTCAATACCGATGCAATTTCCCTGTTTCTTCAACACTCTGAAGGTCCACAGATTAAAGAATGCCTCCAGATGTGCTCCGAAAACTACTACTCGTCTCCCAGGAATCGATGGATGCGTAGACAGTTTGAGACATTACTCCCATGGAATAAAAGCCCCATGGTGCCTGTTGTATTCAATACCGAAGCAATATCTGTGTTTCATCAACACTCTGATGGACCACAGATTACAGAATACCTCCAGATGTGCTTCTAAACCTACTACTGGTTTCCCAGGAATCGATCAAAGCATAGACAGTTTGAGACATTACTCCCATGGAATAAAAGCCCCATGGTGCCTGTTGTATTCAATACCGATGCAATATCTGTGTTTCATCAACACTCTGAAGGACCACAGATTACAGAATACCTCAAGATGTGCTTCGAAACCTACTACTGGTTTCCCAGGAATCGATCAAAGCATAGACAGTTTGAGACATTACTCCCATGGAATAAAAGCCCCACGATGCCTGTTGTACTCAATACCGATGCAATTTCCCTGTTTCTTCAACACTCTGAAGGTCCACAGATTAAAGAATGCCTCCAGATGTGCTCCGAAAACTACTACTGGTTTCTCAGGAATCGATCAAGCATAGAGAGTTTGAGACATTACTCCCATGAAATAAAAGCCCCACGATGCCTGTAGTATTCAATACCGATGCAATTTCCCTGTTTCTTCAACACTCTGAAGGTCCACATATAACAGAATGCCTCCATATGTGCTTCGAAAACTACTACTTGTCTCCCAGGAATCGATGAAAGCGGAGACAGTTTGAGACATTACTCCCATGGAATAAAAGCCCCATGGTGCCTGTTGTATTCAATACCGATGCAATATCTGTGTTTCATCAACACTCTGAAGGACCACAGATTACAGAATACCTCAAGATGTGCTTCGAAAACTACTACTCGTCTCCCAGGAATCGATGGATGCGTAGACAGTTTGAGACATTACTCCCATGGAATAAAAGCCCCATGGTGCCTGTTGTATTCAATACCGAAGCAATATCTGTGTTTCATCAACACTCTGATGGACCACAGATTACAGAATACCTCCAGATGTGCTTCTAAACCTACTACTGGTTTCCCAGGAATCGATCAAAGCATAGACAGTTTGAGACATTACTCCCATGGAATAAAAGCCCCATGGTGCCTGTTGTATTCAATACCGATGCAATATCTGTGTTTCATCAACACTCTGAAGGACCACAGATTACAGAATACCTCAAGATGTGCTTCGAAACCTACTACTGGTTTCCCAGGAATCGATCAAAGCATAGACAGTTTGAGACATTACTCCCATGGAATAAAAGCCCCACGATGCCTGTTGTACTCAATACCGATGCAATTTCCCTGTTTCTTCAACACTCTGAAGGTCCACAGATTAAAGAATGCCTCCAGATGTGCTCCGAAAACTACTACTCGTCTCCCAGGAATCGATGGATGCGTAGACAGTTTGAGACATTACTCCCATGGAATAAAAGCCCCATGGTGCCTGTTGTATTCAATACCGAAGCAATATCGGTGTTTCATCAACACTCTGATGGACCACAGATTACAGAATACCTCCAGATGTGCTTCTAAACCTACTACTGGTTTCCCAGGAATCGATCAAAGCATAGACAGTTTGAGACATTACTCCCATGGAATAAAAGCCCCATGGTGCCTGTTGTATTCAATACCGATGCAATATCTGTGTTTCATCAACACTCTGAAGGACCACAGATTACAGAATACCTCAAGATGTGCTTCGAAACCTACTACTGGTTTCCCAGGAATCGATCAAAGCATAGACAGTTTGAGACATTACTCCCATGGAATAAAAGCCCCACGATGCCTGTTGTACTCAATACCGATGCAATTTCCCTGTTTCTTCAACACTCTGAAGGTCCACAGATTAAAGAATGCCTCCAAATGTGCTCCGAAAACTACTACTTGTCTCCCAGGAATCGATGAAAGCGTAGACAGTTTGAGACATTACTCCCATGGAATAAAAGCCCCTTGGTGCCTGTTGTATTCAATACGGATGCAATATCTGTGTTTCATCAACACTCTGAAGGACCACAGATTACAGAATACCTCCAGATGTGCTTCGAAACCTACTACTGGTTTCCCAAGAATCGATCAAAGCATAGACAGTTTGAGACATTACTCCCATGGAATAGAAGCCCCACGATGACTGTTGTATTCAATACCGATGCTAATTCCCTGTTTCTTCAACACTCTGAAGGTCCACAGATTACAGAATACCTCGAGATGTGCTTCGAAAACTGCTACTGTTCTCCCAGGAATCGATCAAAGCATAGACAGTTTGAGACATTACTCCCATGGAATAAAAGCCCCATGGTGCCTGTTGTATTCAATACCGATGCAATATCTGTGTTTCATCAACACTCTGAAGGTCCACAGATTACAGAATGCCTCCTGATGTGCTTCGAAAACTACTACTGGTCTCCCAGGAATCGATCAAAGCATAGACAGTTTGAGACATTACTCCCATGCAATAAAAGTCCCATGGTGCCTGTTGTATTCAATACCGATGCAATATCTGTGTTTCATCAACACTCTGAAGGACCACAGATTACAGAATACCTCCAGATGTGCTTCGAAACCTACTACTGGTTTCTCAGGAATCGATCAAGCATAGAGAGTTTGAGACATTACTCCCATGAAATAAAAGCCCCACGATGCCTGTTGTATTCAATACCGATGCAATTTCCCTGTTTCTTCAACACTCTGAAGGTCCACATGTAACAGAATGCCTCCATATGTGCTTTGAAAACTACTACTTGTCTCCCAGGAATCGATGAAAGCGTAGACAGTTTGAGACATTACTCCCATGGAATAAAAGCCCCATGGTGCCTGTTGTATTCAATACCGATGCAATATCTGTGTTTCATCAACACTCTGATGGACCAGAGATTACAGAATACCTCCAGATGTGCTTCTAAACCTACTACTGGTTTCCCAGGAATCGATCAGAGCATAGACAGTTTGAGGCATTACTCCCATGGAATAAAAGCCCCATGGTACCTGTTGTATTCAATACCGATGCAATATCTGTGTTTCATCAACACTCTGAAGGTCCACAGATAACAGAATGCCTCCATATGTGCTTCGAAAACTACTACTCGTCTCCCAGGAATCGATGAAGGCGTAGACAGTTTGAGACATTACTCCCATGGAATAAAAGCCCCATGGTGCCTGTTGTATTCAATACCGATGCAATATCTGTGTTTCATCAACACTCTGAAGGACCACAGATTACAGAATACCTCCAGATGTGCTTCGAAACCTACTACTGGTTTCTCAGGAATCGATCAAGCATAGAGAGTTTGAGACATTACTCCCATGAAATAAAAGCCCCACGATGCCTGTTGTATTCAATACAGATGCAATTTCCCTGTTTCTTCAACACTCTGAAGGTCCACATATAACAGAATGCCTCCATATGTGCTTCGAAAACTACTACTTGTCTCCCAGGAATCGATGAAAGCGTAGACAGTTTGAGACATTACTCCCATGGAATAAAAGCCCCATGGTGCCTGTTGTATTCAATACCGATGCAATATCTGTGTTTCATCAACACTCTGAAGGACCACAGATTACAGAATACCTCCAGATGTGCTTCGATCAAGCACTACTACTGGTTTCCCAGGATCGATCAAAGCATAGACAGTTTGAGGCATTACTCCCATGGAATAAAAGCCCCATGGTGCCTGTTGTATTCAATACCGATGCAATATCTGTGTTTCATCAACTCTCTGAAGGTCCACAGATAACAGAATGCCTCCATATGTGCTTCGAAAACTACTACTCGTCTCCCAGGAATCGATGGATGCGTAGACAGTTTGAGACATTACTCCCATGGAATAAAAGCCCCATGGTGCCTGTTGTATTCAATACCGATGCAATATCTGTGTTTCATCAACACTCTGAAGGACCACAGATTACAGAATACCTCCAGATGTGCTTCTAAACCTACTACTGGTTTCCCAGGAATCGATCAAAGCATAGACAGTTTGAGACATTACTCCCATGGAATAAAAGCCCCATGGTGCCTGTTGTATTCAATCCCGATGCAATATCTGTGTTTCATCAACACTATGAAGGACCACAGATTACAGAATACCTCCAGATGTGTTTCGAAACCTACCACTGGTTTCCCAGGAATCGATCAAAGCATAGACAGTTTGAGACATTACTCCCATGGAATAAAAGCCCCATGGTGCCTGTTGCATTCAATACCGATGCAATATCTGTGTTTCATCAACACTCTGAAGGACCACAGATTACAGAATACCTCCAGATGTGCTTCGAAACCTACTACTGGTTTCCCAGGAATCGATCAAATCATAGACAGTTTGAGACATTACTCCCATGGAATAAAAGCCCCACGATGCCTGTTGTATACAATACCGATGCAATTTCCCTGTTTTTTCAACACTCTGAACGTCCGCAGATTACAGAATGCCTCCAGATTTGCTTCGAAAACTACTACTTGTCTCCCAGGAATAGATGAAAGCGTAGACAGTTTGAGACATTACTCCCATGGAATAAAAGCCCCATGGTGCCTGTTGTATTCAATACCGATGCAATACCTGTGTTTCATCAACACTCTGAAGGACCACAGATTACAGAATAACTCTTGATGTGCTTCGAAATCTACTACTGGTTTCCCAGGAATCGATCAAAGCATAGACAGTTTGAGACATTACTACCATGCAATAAAAGCCCCATGGTGCCTGTTGTATTCAATCCCGATGCAATATCTGTGTTTCATCAACACTATGAAGGACCACAGATTTCAGAATACCTCCAGATGTGTTTCGAAACCTACCACTGGTTTCCCAGGAATCGATCAAAGCATAGACAGTTTGAGACATTACTCCCATGGAATAAAAGCCCCACGGTGCCTGTTGTATTCAATACCGATGCAATATCTGTGTTTCATCAACACTCTGAAGGACCACAGATTACAGAATACCTCCAGATGTGCTTCGAAACCTACTACTGGTTTCCCAGGAATCGATCAAAGCATAGACAGTTTGACACATTACTCCCATGGAATAAAAACCCCACGATGACTGTTGTATTCAATACCGATTCAATTTCCCTGTTTCTTCAGCACTCTGAAGGTCCACAGATAACAGAATGCCTCCATATGTGCTTCGAAAACTACTACTTGTCTCCCAGTAATCGATGAAAGCGTAGACAGTTTGAGACATTACTCCCATGGAATAAAAGCCCCATGGTGCCTGTTGTATTCAATACCGATGCAATATCTGTGTTTCATCAACACTCTGAAGGACCACAGATTACAGAATACCTCCAGATGTGCTTCGAAACCTACTACTGGTTTCCCAGGAATCGATCAAAGCATAGACAGTTTGAGACATTACTCCCATGAAATAAAAGCACCACGATGCCTGTTGTATTCAATACCGATGCAATTTCCCTGTTTCTTCAACACTCTGAAGGTCCACAGATTACAGAATGCCCCCAGATGTGCTTAGAAAACTACTACTGGTCTCCCAGGAATCGATCAAAGCATAGACAGTTTGAGACACTACTCCCATGGAATAAAAGCCCCATGGTGCCTGTTGTATTCAATACCGATGCAATATCTGTGTTTCATCAACACTCTGAAGGTCCACAGATTACAGAATGCCTCCAGATGTGCTTCGAAAACTACTACTGGTTTCCCAGGAATCGATCAAAGCATAGACAGTTTGAGACATTACTCCCATGGAATAAAAGCCCCATGGTGCCTGTTGTATTCAATACCGATGCAATATCTGTGTTTCATCAACACTCTGAAGGACCACAGATTACAGAATACCTCCAGATGTGCTTCGAAACCTACTACTGGTTTCTCAGGTATCGATCAAAGCATAGACAGTTTGAGACATTACTCCCATGGAATAAAAGCCCCACGATGACTGTTGTATTCATACCGATGCAATTTCCCTGTTTCTTCAACACTCTGAAGGTCCACACATAACAGAATGCCTCCATATGTGCTTCGAAAACTACTACTTGTCTCCCAGGAATCGATGAAAGCGTAGACAGTTTGAGACATTACTGCCATGGAATAAAAGCCCCATGGTGCCTGTTGTATTCAATACCGATGCAATATCTGTGTTTCATCAACACTCTGAAGGACCACAGATTACATAATACATCCAGATGTGCTTCGAAACCTACTACTGGTTTCCCAGGAATCGATCAAAGCATGGACAGTTTGAGACATTACTCCCATGGAATAAAAGCCACACGATGCCTGTTGTATTCAATACCGATGCAATTTCCCTGTTTCTTCAACACTCTGAAGCTCCACAGATAACAGAATGCCTCCAGATGTGCTTCGAAAACTACTACTTGTCTCCCAGGAATCGATGAAAGCGTAGACAGTTTGAGACATTACTCCCATGGAATGAAAGCCCCATGGAGCCTGTTGTATTCAATACCGATGCAATATCTGTGTTTCATCAACCCTCTGACGGACCACAGGTTACAGAATACCTCCAGATGTGCCTCGAAACCTACTACTGGTATCCCAGGAATCGATCAAAACATCGACAGTTTGAGACATTACTCCCATGGAATAAAAGCCCCATGGTCATGTTGTATTCAATACCGATGCAATATCTGTGTTTCATCAACACTCTGAAGGTCCCCAGATTACAGAATGCCTCCAGATGTGCTTAGAAAACTACTACTGGTCTCCCAGGAATCGATCAAAGCATAGACAGTTTGAGACACTACTCCCATGGAATAAAAGCCCCATGGTGCCTGTTGTATTCAATACCGATGCAATATCTGTGTTTCATCAACACTCTGAAGGTCCACAGATTACAGAATGCCTCCAGATGTGCTTCGAAAACTACTACTGGTTTCCCAGGAATCGATCAAAGCATAAACAGTTTGAGACATTACTCCCATGGAATAAAAGCCCCATGGTGCCTGTTGTATTCAATACCGATGCAATATCTGTGTTTCATCAACACTCTGAAGGACCACAGATTACAGAATACCTCCAGATGTGCTTCAAAACCTACTACTGGTTTCCCAGGAATCGATCAAAGCATAGACAGTTTGAGACATTACTCCCATGGAATAAAAGCCCCACGATGCCTGTTGTATTCAATACCGATGCAATTTCCCTGTTTCTTCAACACTCTGAAGGTCCACATATTACAGAATGCCTCCAGATGTGCTTCGAAAACTACTACTTGTCTCCCAGGAATCGATGAAAGCGTAGACAGTTTGACACATTACTCCCTAGGAATAAAAGCCCCCTGGTGCCTGTTGTTTTCAATACCGATGCAATATCTGTGTTTCATCAACACTATGAAGGACCACAGATTACAGAATACATCCAGATGTGCTTCGAAACCTACTACTGGTTTCCCAGGAATCGATCAAAGCATAGACAGTTTGAGACATTACTCCCATGGAATTAAAGCCCCATGGTGCCTGTTGTATTCAATACCGATGCAATATCTGTGTTTCATCAACACTCTGAAGGACCACAGATTACAGAATACCTCCAGATGTGCTTCGAAACCTACTACTGGTTTCCCAGGAATCGATCAAAGCATAGACAGTTTGAGACATTACTCCCATGGAATAAAAGCCCCATGGTGCCTGTTGTATTCAATACCGATGCAATATCTGTGTTTCATCAACACTCTGAAGGACCACAGATTACAGAATACCTCCAGATGTGCTTCGAAACCTACTACTGGTTTCCCAAGAATCGATCAAAGCATAGACAGTTTGAGACATTACTCCCATGGAATAGAAGCCATACGATGACTGTTGTATTCAATACCGATGCAATTTCCCTGTTTCTTCAACACTCTGAAGGTCCACATGTAACAGAATGCCTCCATATGTGCTTTGAAAACTACTACTTGTCTCCCAGGAATCGATGAAAGCGTAGACAGTTTGAGACATTACTCCCATGGAATAAAAGCCCCATGGTGCCTGTTGTATTCAATACCGATGCAATATCTGTGTTTCATCAACACTCTGATGGACCAGAGATTACAGAATACCTCCAGATGTGCTTCTAAACCTACTACTGGTTTCCCAGGAATCGATCAGAGCATAGACAGTTTGAGGCATTACTCCCATGGAATAAAAGCCCCATGGTACCTGTTGTATTCAATACCGATGCAATATCTGTGTTTCATCAACACTCTGAAGGTCCACAGATAACAGAATGCCTCCATATGTGCTTCGAAAACTACTACTCGTCTCCCAGGAATCGATGAAGGCGTAGACAGTTTGAGACATTACTCCCATGGAATAAAAGCCCCATGGTGCCTGTTGTATTCAATACCGATGCAATATCTGTGTTTCATCAACACTCTGAAGGACCACAGATTACAGAATACCTCCAGATGTGCTTCGAAACCTACTACTGGTTTCTCAGGAATCGATCAAGCATAGAGAGTTTGAGACATTACTCCCATGAAATAAAAGCCCCACGATGCCTGTTGTATTCAATACAGATGCAATTTCCCTGTTTCTTCAACACTCTGAAGGTCCACATATAACAGAATGCCTCCATATGTGCTTCGAAAACTACTACTTGTCTCCCAGGAATCGATGAAAGCGTAGACAGTTTGAGACATTACTCCCATGGAATAAAAGCCCCATGGTGCCTGTTGTATTCAATACCGATGCAATATCTGTGTTTCATCAACACTCTGAAGGACCACAGATTACAGAATACCTCCAGATGTGCTTCGATCAAGCACTACTACTGGTTTCCCAGGATCGATCAAAGCATAGACAGTTTGAGGCATTACTCCCATGGAATAAAAGCCCCATGGTGCCTGTTGTATTCAATACCGATGCAATATCTGTGTTTCATCAACTCTCTGAAGGTCCACAGATAACAGAATGCCTCCATATGTGCTTCGAAAACTACTACTCGTCTCCCAGGAATCGATGGATGCGTAGACAGTTTGAGACATTACTCCCATGGAATAAAAGCCCCATGGTGCCTGTTGTATTCAATACCGATGCAATATCTGTGTTTCATCAACACTCTGAAGGACCACAGATTACAGAATACCTCCAGATGTGCTTCTAAACCTACTACTGGTTTCCCAGGAATCGATCAAAGCATAGACAGTTTGAGACATTACTCCCATGGAATAAAAGCCCCATGGTGCCTGTTGTATTCAATCCCGATGCAATATCTGTGTTTCATCAACACTATGAAGGACCACAGATTACAGAATACCTCCAGATGTGTTTCGAAACCTACCACTGGTTTCCCAGGAATCGATCAAAGCATAGACAGTTTGAGACATTACTCCCATGGAATAAAAGCCCCATGGTGCCTGTTGCATTCAATACCGATGCAATATCTGTGTTTCATCAACACTCTGAAGGACCACAGATTACAGAATACCTCCAGATGTGCTTCGAAACCTACTACTGGTTTCCCAGGAATCGATCAAATCATAGACAGTTTGAGACATTACTCCCATGGAATAAAAGCCCCACGATGCCTGTTGTATACAATACCGATGCAATTTCCCTGTTTTTTCAACACTCTGAACGTCCGCAGATTACAGAATGCCTCCAGATTTGCTTCGAAAACTACTACTTGTCTCCCAGGAATAGATGAAAGCGTAGACAGTTTGAGACATTACTCCCATGGAATAAAAGCCCCATGGTGCCTGTTGTATTCAATACCGATGCAATACCTGTGTTTCATCAACACTCTGAAGGACCACAGATTACAGAATAACTCTTGATGTGCTTCGAAATCTACTACTGGTTTCCCAGGAATCGATCAAAGCATAGACAGTTTGAGACATTACTACCATGCAATAAAAGCCCCATGGTGCCTGTTGTATTCAATCCCGATGCAATATCTGTGTTTCATCAACACTATGAAGGACCACAGATTTCAGAATACCTCCAGATGTGTTTCGAAACCTACCACTGGTTTCCCAGGAATCGATCAAAGCATAGACAGTTTGAGACATTACTCCCATGGAATAAAAGCCCCACGGTGCCTGTTGTATTCAATACCGATGCAATATCTGTGTTTCATCAACACTCTGAAGGACCACAGATTACAGAATACCTCCAGATGTGCTTCGAAACCTACTACTGGTTTCCCAGGAATCGATCAAAGCATAGACAGTTTGACACATTACTCCCATGGAATAAAAACCCCACGATGACTGTTGTATTCAATACCGATTCAATTTCCCTGTTTCTTCAGCACTCTGAAGGTCCACAGATAACAGAATGCCTCCATATGTGCTTCGAAAACTACTACTTGTCTCCCAGTAATCGATGAAAGCGTAGACAGTTTGAGACATTACTCCCATGGAATAAAAGCCCCATGGTGCCTGTTGTATTCAATACCGATGCAATATCTGTGTTTCATCAACACTCTGAAGGACCACAGATTACAGAATACCTCCAGATGTGCTTCGAAACCTACTACTGGTTTCCCAGGAATCGATCAAAGCATAGACAGTTTGAGACATTACTCCCATGAAATAAAAGCACCACGATGCCTGTTGTATTCAATACCGATGCAATTTCCCTGTTTCTTCAACACTCTGAAGGTCCACAGATTACAGAATGCCCCCAGATGTGCTTAGAAAACTACTACTGGTCTCCCAGGAATCGATCAAAGCATAGACAGTTTGAGACACTACTCCCATGGAATAAAAGCCCCATGGTGCCTGTTGTATTCAATACCGATGCAATATCTGTGTTTCATCAACACTCTGAAGGTCCACAGATTACAGAATGCCTCCAGATGTGCTTCGAAAACTACTACTGGTTTCCCAGGAATCGATCAAAGCATAGACAGTTTGAGACATTACTCCCATGGAATAAAAGCCCCATGGTGCCTGTTGTATTCAATACCGATGCAATATCTGTGTTTCATCAACACTCTGAAGGACCACAGATTACAGAATACCTCCAGATGTGCTTCGAAACCTACTACTGGTTTCTCAGGTATCGATCAAAGCATAGACAGTTTGAGACATTACTCCCATGGAATAAAAGCCCCACGATGACTGTTGTATTCATACCGATGCAATTTCCCTGTTTCTTCAACACTCTGAAGGTCCACACATAACAGAATGCCTCCATATGTGCTTCGAAAACTACTACTTGTCTCCCAGGAATCGATGAAAGCGTAGACAGTTTGAGACATTACTGCCATGGAATAAAAGCCCCATGGTGCCTGTTGTATTCAATACCGATGCAATATCTGTGTTTCATCAACACTCTGAAGGACCACAGATTACATAATACATCCAGATGTGCTTCGAAACCTACTACTGGTTTCCCAGGAATCGATCAAAGCATGGACAGTTTGAGACATTACTCCCATGGAATAAAAGCCACACGATGCCTGTTGTATTCAATACCGATGCAATTTCCCTGTTTCTTCAACACTCTGAAGCTCCACAGATAACAGAATGCCTCCAGATGTGCTTCGAAAACTACTACTTGTCTCCCAGGAATCGATGAAAGCGTAGACAGTTTGAGACATTACTCCCATGGAATGAAAGCCCCATGGAGCCTGTTGTATTCAATACCGATGCAATATCTGTGTTTCATCAACCCTCTGACGGACCACAGGTTACAGAATACCTCCAGATGTGCCTCGAAACCTACTACTGGTATCCCAGGAATCGATCAAAACATCGACAGTTTGAGACATTACTCCCATGGAATAAAAGCCCCATGGTCATGTTGTATTCAATACCGATGCAATATCTGTGTTTCATCAACACTCTGAAGGTCCCCAGATTACAGAATGCCTCCAGATGTGCTTAGAAAACTACTACTGGTCTCCCAGGAATCGATCAAAGCATAGACAGTTTGAGACACTACTCCCATGGAATAAAAGCCCCATGGTGCCTGTTGTATTCAATACCGATGCAATATCTGTGTTTCATCAACACTCTGAAGGTCCACAGATTACAGAATGCCTCCAGATGTGCTTCGAAAACTACTACTGGTTTCCCAGGAATCGATCAAAGCATAAACAGTTTGAGACATTACTCCCATGGAATAAAAGCCCCATGGTGCCTGTTGTATTCAATACCGATGCAATATCTGTGTTTCATCAACACTCTGAAGGACCACAGATTACAGAATACCTCCAGATGTGCTTCAAAACCTACTACTGGTTTCCCAGGAATCGATCAAAGCATAGACAGTTTGAGACATTACTCCCATGGAATAAAAGCCCCACGATGCCTGTTGTATTCAATACCGATGCAATTTCCCTGTTTCTTCAACACTCTGAAGGTCCACATATTACAGAATGCCTCCAGATGTGCTTCGAAAACTACTACTTGTCTCCCAGGAATCGATGAAAGCGTAGACAGTTTGACACATTACTCCCTAGGAATAAAAGCCCCCTGGTGCCTGTTGTTTTCAATACCGATGCAATATCTGTGTTTCATCAACACTATGAAGGACCACAGATTACAGAATACATCCAGATGTGCTTCGAAACCTACTACTGGTTTCCCAGGAATCGATCAAAGCATAGACAGTTTGAGACATTACTCCCATGGAATTAAAGCCCCATGGTGCCTGTTGTATTCAATACCGATGCAATATCTGTGTTTCATCAACACTCTGAAGGACCACAGATTACAGAATACCTCCAGATGTGCTTCGAAACCTACTACTGGTTTCCCAGGAATCGATCAAAGCATAGACAGTTTGAGACATTACTCCCATGGAATAAAAGCCCCATGGTGCCTGTTGTATTCAATACCGATGCAATATCTGTGTTTCATCAACACTCTGAAGGACCACAGATTACAGAATACCTCCAGATGTGCTTCGAAACCTACTACTGGTTTCCCAAGAATCGATCAAAGCATAGACAGTTTGAGACATTACTCCCATGGAATAGAAGCCATACGATGACTGTTGTATTCAATACCGATGCAATTTCCCTGTTTCTTCAACACTCTGAAGGTCCACAGATTACAGAATACCTCCAGATGTGCTTCTAAAACTGCTACTGTTCTCCCAGGAATCGATCAAAGCATAGACAGTTTGAGACATTACTCCCATGGAATAAAAGCCCCATGGTGCCTGTTGTATTCAATACCGATGCAATATCTGTGTTTCATCAACACTCTGAAGGTCCACAGATTACAGAATGCCTCCTGATGTGCTTCGAAAACTACCTACTGGTCTCCCAGGAATCGATCAAAGCATAGACAGTTTGAGACATTACTCCGATGGAATAAAAGTCCCATGGTGCCTGTTGTATTCAATACCGATGCAATATCTGTGTTTCATCAACACTCTGAAGGACCACAGATTACAGAATACCTCCAGATGTGCTTCGAAACCTACTACTGGTTTCTCAGGAATCGATCAAGCATAGAGAGTTTGAGACATTACTCCCATGAAATAAAAGCCCCACGATGCCTGTTGTATTCAATACCGATGCAATTTCCCTGTTTCTTCAACACTCTGAAGGTCCACATATAACAGAATGCCTCCATATGTGCTTCGAAAACTACTACTTGTCTCCCAGGAATCGATGAAAGCGTAGACAGTTTGAGACATTACTCCCATGGAATAAAAGCCCCATGGTGCCTGTTGTATTCAATACCGATGCAATATCTGTGTTTCATCAACACTCTGATGGACCACAGATTACAGAATACCTCCAGATGTGCTTCGAAACCTACTAGTGGTTTCCCAGGAATCGATCATAGCATAGACAGTTTTAGGCATTACTCCCATGGAATAAAAGCCCCATGGTGCCTGTTGTATTCAATACCGATGCAATATCTGTGTTTCATCAACACTCTGAAGGTCCACAGATAACAGAATGCCTCCATATGTGCTTCGAAAACTACTACTCGTCTCCCAGGAATCGATGAAAGCCTAGACAGTTTGAGACATTACTCCCATGGAATAAAAGCCCCACGGTGCCTGTTGTATTCAATACCGATGCAATACCTGTGTTTCATCAACACTCTGAAGGACCACAGATTACAGAATACCTCCAGATGTGCTTCGAAACCTACTACTGGTTTCTCAGGAATCGATCAAGCATATAGAGTTTGAGACATTACTCCCATGAAATAAAAGCCCCACGATGCCTGTTGTATTCAATACCGATGCAATTTCCCTGTTTCTTCAACACTCTGAAGGTCCACATATAACAGAATGCCTCCATATGTGCTTCGAAAACTACTACTTGTCTCCGAGGAATCGATGAAAGCGTAGACAGTTTGAGACATTACTCCCATGGAATAAAAGCCCCATGGTGCCTGTTGTATTCAATACCGATGCAATATCTGTGTTTCATCAACACTCTGAAGGACCACAGATTACAGAATACCTCAAGATGTGCTTCGAAACCTACTACTGGTTTCCCAGGATCGATCAAAGCATAGACAGTTTGAGGCATTACTCCCATGGAATAAAAGCCCCATGGTGCCTGTTGTATTCAATACCGATGCAATATCTGTGTTTCATCAACACTCTGAAGGTCCACAGATAACAGAATGCCTCCATATGTGCTTCGAAAACTACTACTCGTCTCCCAGGAATCGATGGATGCGTAGACAGTTTGAGACATTACTCCCATGGAATAAAAGCCCCATGGTGCCTGTTGTATTCAATACCGAAGCAATATCTGTGTTTCATCAACACTCTGATGGACCACAGATTACATAATACCTCCAGATGTGCTTCGAAACCTACTACTGGTTTCCCAGGAATCGATCAAAGCATAGACAGTTTGAGACATTACTCCCATGGAATAAAAGCCCCATGGTGCCTGTTGTATTCAATACCGATGCAATATCTGTGTTTCATCAACACTCTGAAGGACTACAGATTACAGAATACCTCAAGATGTGCTTCGAAACCTACTACTGGTTTCCCAGGAATCGATCAAAGCATAGACAGTTTGAGACATTACTCCCATGGAATAAAAGCCCCACGATGCCTGTTGTACTCAATACCGATGCAATTTCCCTGTTTCTTCAACACTCTGAAGGTCCACAGATTAAAGAATGCCTCCAGATGTGCTCCGAAAACTACTACTGGTTTCTCAGGAATCGATCAAGCATAGAGAGTTTGAGACATTACTCCCATGAAATAAAAGCCCCGCGATGCCTGTTGTATTCAATACCGATGCAATTTCCCTGTTTCTTCAACACTCTGAAGGTCCACATATAACAGAATGCCTCCATATGTGCTTCGAAAACTACTACTTGTCTCCCAGGAATCGATGAAAGCGGAGACAGTTTGAGACATTACTCCCATGGAATAAAAGCCCCATGGTGCCTGTTGTATTCAATACCGATGCAATATCTGTGTTTCATCAACACTCTGAAGGACCACAGATTACAGAATACCTCAAGATGTGCTTCGAAACCTACTACTGGTTTCCCAGGATCGATCAAAGCATAGACAGTTTGAGGAATTACTCCCATGGAATAAAAGCCCCATGGTGCCTGTTGTATTCAATACCGATCCAATATCTGTGTTTCATCAACACTCTGAAGGTCCACAGATAACAGAATGCCTCCATATGTGCTTCGAAAACTACTACTCGTCTCCCAGGAATCGATGGATGCGTAGACAGTTTGAGACATTACTCCCATGGAATAAAAGCCCCATGGTGCCTGTTGTATTCAATACCGAAGCAATATCTGTGTTTCATCAACACTCTGATGGACCACAGATTACAGAATACCTCCAGATGTGCTTCTAAACCTACTACTGGTTTCCCAGGAATCGATCAAAGCATAGACAGTTTGAGACATTACTCCCATGGAATAAAAGCCCCATGGTGCCTGTTGTATTCAATACCGATGCAATATCTGTGTTTCATCAACACTCTGAAGGACCACAGATTACAGAATACCTCAAGATGTGCTTCGAAACCTACTACTGGTTTCCCAGGAATCGATCAAAGCATAGACAGTTTGAGACATTACTCCCATGGAATAAAAGCCCCACGATGCCTGTTGTACTCAATACCGATGCAATTTCCCTGTTTCTTCAACACTCTGAAGGTCCACAGATTAAAGAATGCCTCCAGATGTGCTCCGAAAACTACTACTCGTCTCCCAGGAATCGATGGATGCGTAGACAGTTTGAGACATTACTCCCATGGAATAAAAGCCCCATGGTGCCTGTTGTATTCAATACCGAAGCAATATCTGTGTTTCATCAACACTCTGATGGACCACAGATTACAGAATACCTCCAGATGTGCTTCTAAACCTACTACTGGTTTCCCAGGAATCGATCAAAGCATAGACAGTTTGAGACATTACTCCCATGGAATAAAAGCCCCATGGTGCCTGTTGTATTCAATACCGATGCAATATCTGTGTTTCATCAACACTCTGAAGGACCACAGATTACAGAATACCTCAAGATGTGCTTCGAAACCTACTACTGGTTTCCCAGGAATCGATCAAAGCATAGACAGTTTGAGACATTACTCCCATGGAATAAAAGCAACACGATGCCTGTTGTACTCAATACCGATGCAATTTCCCTGTTTCTTCAACACTCTGAAGGTCCACAGATTAAAGAATGCCTCCAGATGTGCTCCGAAAACTACTACTTGTCTCCCAGGAATCGATGAAAGCGTAGACAGTTTGAGACATTACTCCCATGGAATAAAAGCCCCATGGTGCCTGTTGTATTCTATACCGATGCAATATCTGTGTTTCATCAACACTCTGAAGGACCACAGATTACAGAATACCTCCAGATGTGCTTCGAAACCTACTACTGGTTTCCCAGGATCGATCAAAGCATAGACAGTTTGAGGCATTACTCCCATGGAATAAAAGCCCCATGGTGCCTGTTGTATTCAATACCGATGCAATATCTGTGTCTCATCAACACTCTGAAGGTCCACAGATAACAGAATGCCTCCATATGTGCTTCGAAAACTACTACTCGTCTCCCAGGAATCGATGGATGCGTAGACAGTTTGAGACATTACTCCCATGGAATAAAAGCCCCATGGTGCCTGTTGTATTCAATACCGAAGCAATATCTGTGTTTCATCAATACTCTGATGGACCACAGATTACAGCATACCTCCAGATGTGCTTCTAAACCTACTACTGGTTTCCCAGGAATCGATCAAAGCATAGACAGTTTGAGACATTACTCCCATGGAATAAAAGCCCCATGGTGCCTGTTGAATTCAATACCGATGCAATATCTGTGTTTCATCAACACTCTGAAGGACCACAGATTACAGAATACCTCAAGATGTGCTTCGAAACCTACTACTGGTTTCCCAGGAATCGATCAAAGCATAGACAGTTTGAGACATTACTCCCATGGAATAAAAGCAACACGATGCCTGTTGTACTCAATACCGATGCAATTTCCCTGTTTCTTCAACACTCTGAAGGTCCACAGATTAAAGAATGCCTCCAGATGTGCTCCGAAAACTACTACTTGTCTCCCAGGAATCGATGAAAGCGTAGACAGTTTGAGACATTACTCCCATGGAATAAAAGCCCCATGGTGCCTGTTGTATTCTATACCGATGCAATATCTGTGTTTCATCAACACTCTGAAGGACCACAGATTACAGAATACCTCCAGATGTGCTTCGAAACCTACTACTGGTTTCCCAGGATCGATCAAAGCATAGACAGTTTGAGGCGTTACTCCCATGGAATAAAAGCCCCATGGTGCCTGTTGTATTCAATACCGATGCAATATCTGTGTTTCATCAACACTCTGAAGGTCCACAGATAACAGAATGCCTCCATATGTGCTTCGAAAAACTACTACTCGTCTCCCAGGAATCGATGGATGCGTAGACAGTTTGAGACATTACTCCCATGGAATAAAATCCCCATGGTGCCTGTTGTATTCAATACCGAAGCAATATCTGTGTTTCATCAACACTCTGATGGACCACAGATTACAGCATACCTCCAGATGTGCTTCTAAACCTACTACTGGTTTCCCAGGAATCGATCAAAGCATAGACAGTTTGAGACATTACTCCCATGGAATAAAAGCCCCATGGTGCCTGTTGTATTCAATACCGATGCAATATCTGTGTTTCATCAACACTCTGAAGGACCACAGATTACAGAATACCTCAAGATGTGCTTCGAAACCTACTACTGGTTTCCCAGGAATCGATCAAAGCATAGACAGTTTGAGACATTACTCCCATGGAATAAAAGCAACACGATGCCTGTTGTACTCAATACCGATGCAATTTCCCTGTTTCTTCAACACTCTGAAGGTCCACAGATTAAAGAATGCCTCCAGATGTGCTCCGAAAACTACTACTCGTCTCCCAGGAATCGATGAAAGCGTAGACAGTTTGAGACATTACTCCCATGGAATAAAAGCCCCATGGTGCCTGTTGTATTCTATACCGATGCAATATCTGTGTTTCATCAACATTCTGAAGGACCACAGATTACAGAATACCTCCAGATGTGCTTCGAAACCTACTACTGGTTTCCCAGGATCGATCAAAGCATAGACAGTTTGAGGCATTACTCCCATGGAATAAAAGCCCCATGGTGCCTGTTGTATTCAATACCGATGCAATATCTGTGTTTCATCAACACTCTGAAGGTCCACAGATAACAGAGTGCCTCCATATGTGCTTCGAAAAGTACTACTCGTCTCCCAGGAATCGATGGATGCGTAGACAGTTTGAGACATTACTCCCATGGAATAAAAGCCCCATGGTGCCTGTTGTATTCAATACCGAAGCAATATCTGTGTTTCATCAACACTCTGATGGACCACAGATTACAGAATACCTCCAGATGTGCTTCTAAACCTACTACTGGTTTCCCAGGAATCGATCAAAGCATAGACAGTTTGAGACACTACTCCCATGGAATAAAAGCCCCATGGTGCCTGTTGTATTCAATACGGATGCAATATCTGTGTTTCATCAACACTCTGAAGGACCACAGATTACAGAATACCTCCAGATGTGCTTACAAACCTACTACTGGTTTCCCAGGAATCGATCAAAGCATAGACAGTTTGAGACATTACTCCCATGGAATAAAAGCCCCATGGTGCCTGTTGTATTCAATACCGATGCAATATCTGTGTTTCATCAACACTCTGAAGGTCCACAGATAACAGAATGCCTCCATATGTGCTTCGAAAACTACTACTTGTCTCCCAGGAATCGATGAAAGCGTAGACAGTTTGAGACATTACTCCCATGGAATAAAGGCCCCATGGTGCCTGTTGTATTCAATACGGATGCAATATCTGTGTTTCATCAACACTCTGAAGGACCACAGATTACAGAATACCTCCAGATGTGCTTAGAAACCTACTACTGGTTTCCCAGGAATCGATCAAAGCATAGACAGTTTGAGACATTACTCCCATGGAATAAAAGCCCCATGGTGCCTGTTGTATTCAATACCGATGCAATATCTGTGTTTCATCAACACTCTGAAGGACCACAGATTACAGAATACCTCCAGATGTGCTTCGAAACCTACTACAGGTTTCCCAAGAATCGATCAAAGCATAGACAGTTTGAGACATTACTCCCATGGAATAGAAGCCCCACGATGACTGTTGTATTCAATACCGATGCAATTTCCCTGTTTCTTCAACACTCTGAAGGTCCACAGATTACAGAATACCTCCAGATGTGCTTCGAAAACTGCTACTGTTCTCCCAGGAATCGATCAAAGCATCGACAGTTTGAGACATTACTCCCATGGAATAAAAGCCCCAAGGTGCCTGTTGTATTCAATACCGATGAAATATCTGTGTTTCATCAACATTCTGAAGGACCACAGATTACAGAATACCTCCAGATGTGCTTCGAAACCTACTACTGGTTTCCCAGGAATCGATCAAAGCATAGACAGTTTGAGACATTACTCCCATGGAATAAAAGCCCCACGATGCCTGTTGTACTCAATACCGATGCAATTTCCCTGTTTCTTCAACACTCTGAAGGTCCATAGATTAAAGAATGCCTCCAGATGTGCTCCGAAAACTACTACTCGTCTCCCAGGAATCGATGGATGCGTAGACAGTTTGAGACATTACTCCCATGGAATAAAAGCCCCATGGTGCCTGTTGTATTCAATACCGAAGCAATATCTGTGTTTCATCAACACTCTGATGGACCACAGATTACAGAATACCTCCAGATGTGCTTCTAAACCTACTACTGGTTTCCCAGGAATCGATCAAAGCATAGACAGTTTCAGACATTACTCCCAAGGAATAAAAGCCCCATGGTGCCTGTTGTATTCAATACCGATGCAATATCTGTGTTTCATCAACACTCTGAAGGACCACAGTTTACAGAATACCTCAAGATGTGCTTCGAAACCTACTACTGGTTTCCCAGGAATCGATCAAAGCATAGACAGTTTGAGACATTACTCCCATGGAATAAAAGCAACACGATGCCTGTTGTACTCAATACCGATGCAATTTCCCTGTTTCTTCAACACTCTGAAGGTCCACAGATTAAAGAATGCCTCCAGATGTGCTCCAAAAACTACTACTTGTCTCCCAGGAATCGATGAAAGCGTAGACAGTTTGAGACATTACTCCCATGGAATAAAAGCCCCATGGTGCCTGTTGTATTCTATACCGATGCAATATCTGTGTTTCATCAACACTCTGAAGGACCACAGATTACAGAATACCTCCAGATGTGCTTCGAAACCTACTACTGGTTTCCCAGGATCGATCAAAGCATAGACAGTTTGAGGCATTACTCCCATGGAATAAAAGCCCCATGGTGCCTGTTGTATTCAATACCGATGCAATATCTGTGTCTCATCAACACTCTGAAGGTCCACAGATAACAGAATGCCTCCATATGTGCTTCGAAAACTACTACTCGTCTCCCAGGAATCGATGGATGCGTAGACAGTTTGAGACATTACTCCCATGGAATAAAAGCCCCATGGTGCCTGTTGTATTCAATACCGAAGCAATATCTGTGTTTCATCAACACTCTGATGGACCACAGATTACAGCATACCTCCAGATGTGCTTCTAAACCTACTACTGGTTTCCCAGGAATCGATCAAAGCATAGACAGTTTGAGACATTACTCCCATGGAATAAAAGCCCCATGGTGCCTGTTGTATTCAATACCGATGCAATATCTGTGTTTCATCAACACTCTGAAGGACCACAGATTACAGAATACCTCAAGATGTGCTTCGAAACCTACTACTGGTTTCCCAGGAATCGATCAAAGCATAGACAGTTTGAGACATTACTCCCATGGAATAAAAGCAACACGATGCCTGTTGTACTCAATACCGATGCAATTTCCCTGTTTCTTCAACACTCTGAAGGTCCACAGGTTAAAGAATGCCTCCAGATGTGCTCCGAAAACTACTACTTGTCTCCCAGGAATCGATGAAAGCGTAGACAGTTTGAGACATTACTCCCATGGAATAAAAGCCCCATGGTGCCTGTTGTATTCTATACCGATGCAATATCTGTGTTTCATCAACACTCTGAAGGACCACAGATTACAGAATACCTCCAGATGTGCTTCGAAACCTACTACTGGTTTCCCAGGATCGATCAAAGCATAGACAGTTTGAGGCATTACTCCCATGGAATAACAGCCCCATGGTGCCTGTTGTATTCAATACCGATGCAATATCTGTGTTTCATCAACACTCTGAAGGTCCACAGATAACAGAATGCCTCCATATGTGCTTCGAAAACTACTACTCGTCTCCCAGGAATCGATGGATGCGTAGACAGTTTGAGACATTACTCCCATGGAATAAAAGCCCCATGGTGCCTGTTGTATTCAATAACGAAGCAATATCTGTGTTTCATCAACACTCTGATGGACCACAGATTACAGCATACCTCCAGATGTGCTTCTAAACCTACTACTGGTTTCCCAGGAATCGATCAAAGCATAGACAGTTTGAGACATTACTCCCATGGAATAAAAGCCCCATGGTGCCTGTTGTATTCAATACCGATGCAATATCTGTGTTTCATCAACACTCTGAAGGACCACAGATTACAGAATACCTCAAGATGTGCTTCGAAACCTACTACTGGTTTCCCAGGAATCGATTAAAGCATAGACAGTTTGAGACATTACTCCCATGGAATAAAAGCAACACGATGCCTGTTGTACTCAATACCGATGCAATTTCCCTGTTTCTTCAACACTCTGAAGGTCCACAGATTAAAGAATGCCTCCAGATGTGCTCCGAAAACTACTACTTGTCTCCCAGGAATCGATGAAAGCGTAGACAGTTTGAGACATTACTCCCATGGAATAAAAGCCCCATGGTGCCTGTTGTATTCTATACCGATGCAATATCTGTGTTTCATCAACATTCTGAAGGACCACAGATTACAGAATACCTCCAGATGTGCTTCGAAACCTACTACTGGTTTCCCAGGATCGATCAAAGCATAGACAGTTTGAGGCATTACTCCCATGGAATAAAAGCCCCATGGTGCCTGTTGTATTCAATACCGATGCAATATCTGTGTTTCATCAACACTCTGAAGGTCCACAGATAACAGAATGCCTCCATATGTGCTTCGAAAAGTACTACTCGTCTCCCAGGAATCGATGGATGCGTAGACAGTTTGAGACATTACTCCCATGGAATAAAAGCCCCATGGTGCCTGTTGTATTCAATACCGAAGCAATATCTGTGTTTCATCAACACTCTGATGGACCACAGATTACAGAATACCTCCAGATGTGCTTCTAAACCTACTACTGGTTTCCCAGGAATCGATCAAAGCATAGACAGTTTGAGACACTACTCCCATGGAATAAAAGCCCCATGGTGCCTGTTGTATTCAATACCGATGCAATATCTGTGTTTCATCAACACTCTGAAGGACCACAGATTACAGAATACCTCCAGATGTGCTTCGAAACCTACTACTGGTTTCCCAGGATCGATCAAAGCATAGACAGTTTGAGGCATTACTCCCATGGAATAAAAGCCCCATGGTGCCTGTTGTATTCTATACCGATGCAATATCTGTGTTTCATCAACATTCTGAAGGACCACAGATTACAGAATACCTCCAGATGTGCTTCGAAACCTACTACTGGTTTCCCAGGATCGATCAAAGCATAGACAGTTTGAGGCATTACTCCCATGGAATAAAAGCCCCATGGTGCCTGTTGTATTCAATACCGATGCAATATCTGTGTTTCATCAACACTCTGAAGGTCCACAGATAACAGAATGCCTCCATATGTGCTTCGAAAAGTACTACTCGTCTCCCAGGAATCGATGGATGCGTAGACAGTTTGAGACATTACTCCCATGGAATAAAAGCCCCATGGTGCCTGTTGTATTCAATACCGAAGCAATATCTGTGTTTCATCAACACTCTGATGGACCACAGATTACAGAATACCTCCAGATGTGCTTCTAAACCTACTACTGGTTTCCCAGGAATCGATCAAAGCATAGACAGTTTGAGACACTACTCCCATGGAATAAAAGCCCCATGGTGCCTGTTGTATTCAATACCGATGCAATATCTGTGTTTCATCAACACTCTGAAGGACCACAGATTACAGAATACCTCCAGATGTGCTTCGAAACCTACTACTGGTTTCCCAGGATCGATCAAAGCATAGACAGTTTGAGGCATTACTCCCATGGAATAAAAGCCCCATGGTGCCTGTTGTATTCAATACCGATGCAATATCTGTGTTTCATCAACACTCTGAAGGACCACAGATTACAGAATACCTCCAGATGTGCTTCGAAACCAACTACTGGTTTCTCAGGAATCGATCAAGCATAGCGAGTTTGAGACATTACTCCCATGAAATAAAAGCCCCACGATGCCTGTTGTATTCAATACCGATGCAATTTCCCTGTTTCTTCAACACTCTGAAGGTCCACATATAACAGAATGCCTCCATATGTGCTTCGAAAACTACTACTTGTCTCCCAGGAATCGATGAAAGCGTAGACAGTTTGAGACATTACTCCCATGGAATAAAAGCCCCATGGTGCCTGTTGTATTCAATACCGAAGCAATATCTGTGTTTCATCAACACTCTGATGGACCACAGATTACAGAATACCTCCAGATGTGCTTCTAAACCTACTACTGGTTTCCCAGGAATCGATCAAAGCATAGACAGTTTGAGACACTACTCCCATGGAATAAAAGCCCCATGGTGCCTGTTGTATTCAATACCGATGCAATATCTGTGTTTCATCAACACTCTGAAGGACCACAGATTACAGAATACCTCCAGATGTGCTTCGAAACCTACTACTGGTTTCCCAGGATCGATCAAAGCATAGACAGTTTGAGGCATTACTCCCATGGAATAAAAGCCCCATGGTGCCTGTTGTATTCAATACCGATGCAATATCTGTGTTTCATCAACACTCTGAAGGTCCACAGATAACAGAATGCCTCCATATGTGCTTCGAAAACTACTACTTGTCTCCCAGGAATCGATGAAAGCGTAGACAGTTTGAGACATTACTCCCATGGAATAAAAGCCCCATGGTGCCTGTTGTATTCAATACGGATGCAATATCTGTGTTTCATCAACACTCTGAAGGACCACAGATTACAGAATACCTCCAGATGTGCTTAGAAACCTACTACTGGTTTCCCAGGAATCGATCAAAGCATAGACAGTTTGAGACATTACTCCCATGGAATAAAAGCCCCATGGTGCCTGTTGTATTCAATACCGATGCAATATCTGTGTTTCATCAACACTCTGAAGGACCACAGATTACAGAATACCTCCAGATGTGCTTCGAAACCTACTACTGGTTTCCCAAGAATCGATCAAAGCATAGACAGTTTGAGACATTACTCCCATGGAATAGAAGCCCCACGATGACTGTTGTATTCAATACCGATGCAATTTCCCTGTTTCTTCAACACTCTGAAGGTCCACAGATTACAGAATACCTCCAGATGTGCTTCGAAAACTGCTACTGTTCTCCCAGGAATCGATCAAAGCATCGACAGTTTGAGACATTACTCCCATGGAATAAAAGCCCCAAGGTGCCTGTTGTATTCAATACCGATGAAATATCTGTGTTTCATCAACACTCTGAAGGTCCACAGATTACAGAATGCCTCCTGATGTGCTTCGAAAACTACTACTGGTCTCCCAGGAATCGATCAAAGCATAGACAGTTTGAGACATTACTCCCATGGAATAAAAGTCCCATGGTGCCTGTTGTATTCAATACCGATGCAATATCTGTGTTTCATCAACACTCTGAAGGACCACAGATTACAGAATACCTCCAGATGTGCTTCGAAACCAACTACTGGTTTCTCAGGAATCGATCAAGCATAGAGAGTTTGAGACATTACTCCCATGAAATAAAAGCCCCACGATGCCTGTTGTATTCAATACCGATGCAATTTCCCTGTTTCTTCAACACTCTGAAGGTCCACAGATTACAGAATGCCTCCATATGTGCTTCGAAAACTACTACTTGTCTCCCAGGAATCGATGAAAGCGTAGACAGTTTGAGACATTACTCCCATGGAATAAAAGCCCCATGGTGCCTGTTGTATTCAATACCGAAGCAATATCTGTGTTTCATCAACACTCTGATGGACCACAGATTACAGAATACCTCCAGATGTGCTTCTAAACCTACTACTGGTTTCCCAGGAATCGATCATAGCATAGACAGTTTGAGGCATTACTCCCATGGAATAAAAGCCCCATGGTGCCTGTTGTATTCAATACCGATGCAATATCTGTGTTTCATCAACACTCTGAAGGTCCACAGATAACAGAATGCCTCCATATGTGCTTCGAAAACTACTACTCGTCTCCCAGGAATCGATGAAAGCGTAGACAGTTTGAGACATTACTCCCATGGAATAAAAGCCCCATGGTGCCTGTTGTATTCAATACCGATGCAATATCTGTGTTTCATCAACACTCTGAAGGACCACAGATTACAGAATACCTCCAGATGTGCTTCGAAACCTACTACTGGTTTCTCAGGAATCGATCAAGCATAGAGAGTTTGAGACATTACTCCCATGAAATAAAAGCCCCACGATGCCTGTTGTACTCAATACCGATGCAATTTCCCTGTTTCTTCAACACTCTGAAGGTCCACAGATTAAAGAATGCCTCCAGATGTGCTCCGAAAACTACTACTTGTCTCCCAGGAATCGATGAAAGCGTAGACAGTTTGAGACATTACTCCCATGGAATAAAAGCCCCATGGTGCCTGTTGTATTCAATACCGATGCAATATCTGTGTTTCATCAACACTCTGAAGGACCACAGATTACAGAATACCTCCAGATGTGCTTCGAAACCTACTACTGGTTTCCCAGGATCGATCAAAGCATAGACAGTTTGAGGCATTACTCCCATGGAATAAAAGCCCCATGGTGCCTGTTGTATTCAGTACCGATGCAATATATGTGTTTCATCAACACTCTGAAGGTCCACAGATAACAGAATGCCTCCATATGTGCTTCGAAAACTACTACTCGTCTCCCAGGAATCGATGGAAGCGTAGACAGTTTGAGACATTACTCCCATGGAATAAAAGCCCCATGGTGCCTGTTGTATTCAATACCGAAGCAATATCTGTGTTTCATCAACACTCTGATGGACCACAGATTACAGAATACCTCCAGATGTGCTTCTAAACCTACTACTGGTTTCCCAGGAATCGATCAAAGCATAGACAGTTTGAGACATTACTCCCATGGAATAAAAGCCCCATGGTGCCTGTTGTATTCAATACCGATGCAATATCTGTGTTTCATCAACACTCTGAAGGACCACAGATTACAGAATACCTCCAGATGTGCTTCGAAACCTACTACTGGTTTCCCATGAATCGATCAAAGCATTGACGGTTTGAGACATTACTCCCATGGAATAAAAGCCCCACGATGCCTGTTGTACTCAATACCGATGCAATTTCCCTGTTTCTTCAACACTCTGAAGGTCCACAGATTAAAGAATGCCTCCAGATGTGCTCCGAAAACTACTACTTGTCTCCCAGGAATCGATGAAAGCGTAGACAGTTTGAGACATTACTCCCATGGAATAAAAGCCCCATAATGCCTGTTGTATTCAATACCGAAGCTATATCTGTGTTTCATCAACTCTCTGATGGACCACAGATTACAGAATACCTCCAGATGTGCTTCTAAACCTACTACTGGTTTCCCAGGAATCGATCAAAGCATAGACAGTTTGAGACATTACTCCCATGGAATAAAAGCCCCATGGTGCCTGTTGTATTCAATACCGATGCAATATCTGTGTTTCATCAACACTCTGAAGGACCACAGATTACAGAATACCTCAAGATGTGCTTCGAAACCTACTACTGGTTTCCCAGGAATCGATCAAAGCATAGACAGTTTGAGACATTACTCCCATGGAATAAAAGCCCCACGATGCCTGTTGTACTCAATACCGATGCAATTTCCCTGTTTCTTCAACACTCTGAACGTCCACAGATTAAAGAATGCCTCCAGATGTGCTCCGAAAACTACTACTTGTCTCCCAGGAATCGATGAAAGCGTAGACAGTTTGAGACATTACTCCCATGGAATAAAAGCCCCATGGTGCCTGTTGTATTCAATACGGATGCAATATCTGTGTTTCATCAACACTCTGAAGGACCACAGATTACAGAATACCTCCAGATGTGCTTCGAAACCTACTACTGGTTTCCCAGGAATCGATCAAAGCATAGACAGTTTGAGACATTACTCCCATGGAATAAAAGCCCCATGGTGCCTGTTGTATTCAATACCGAAGCAATATCTGTGTTTCATCAACACTCTGATGGACCACAGATTACAGAATACCTCCAGATGTGCTTCTAAACCTACTACTGGTTTCCCAGGAATCGATCAAAGCATAGACAGTTTGAGACATTACTCCCATGGAATAAAAGCCCCATGGTGCCTGTTGTATTCAATACCGATGCAATATCTGTGTTTCATCAACACTCTGAAGGACCACAGATTACAGAATACCTCAAGATGTGCTTCGAAACCTACTACTGGTTTCCCAGGAATCGATCAAAGCATAGACAGTTTGAGACATTACTCCCATGGAATAAAAGCGCCATGGTGCCTGTTGTATTCAATACCGATGCAATATCTGTGTTTCATCAACACTCTGAAGGACCACAGATTACAGAATACCTCCAGATGTGCTTCGAAACCTACTACTGGTTTCCCAGGATCGATCAAAGCATAGACAGTTTGAGGCATTACTCCCATGGAATAAAAGCCCCATGGTGCCTGTTGTATTCAATACCGATGCAATATCTGTGTTTCATCAACACTCTGAAGGTCCACAGATAACAGAATGCCTCCATATGTGCTTCGAAAACT
This sequence comes from Schistocerca gregaria, assembly GCF_023897955.1. NCBI lineage: Eukaryota > Metazoa > Arthropoda > Insecta > Orthoptera > Acrididae > Schistocerca > Schistocerca gregaria. The sequence goes on along the minus strand of NC_064930.1, from coordinate 7,047,292 downwards.
ACTACTTGTCTTCCAGGAATCGATGAAAGCGTAGACAGTTTGAGACATTACTCTCATGGAATAAAAGCCCCATGGTGCCTGTTGTATTCAATACGGATGCAATATCTGTGTTTCATCAACACTCTGAAGGACCACAGATTACAGAATACCTCCAGATGTGCTTCGAAACCTACTACTGGTTTCCCAGGAATCGATCAAAGCATAGACAGTTTGAGACATTACTCCCATGGAATAAAATCCCCATGGTGCCTGTTGTATTCAATACCGATGCGATATCTGTGTTTCATCAACACTCTGAAGGACCGCAGATTACAGAATACCTCCAGATGTGCTTCGAAACCTACTACTGGTTTCCCAGGAATCGATCAAAGCATAGACAGTTTGAGACATTACTCCCATGGAATAAAAGCCCCATGGTGCCTGTTGTATTCAATACCGATGCAATATCTGTGTTTCATCAACACTCTGAAGGACCACAGATTACAGAATACCTCCAGATGTGCTTCGAAACCTACTACTGGTTTCCCAAGAATCGATCAAAGCATAGACAGTTTGAGACATTACTCCCATGGAATAGAAGCCCCACGATGACTGTTGTATTCAATACCGATGCAATTTCCCTGTTTCTTCAACACTCTGAAGGTCCACAGATTACAGAATACCTCCAGATGTGCTTCGAAAACTGCTACTGTTCTCCCAGGAATCGATCAAAGCATCGACAGTTTGAGACATTACTCCCATGGAATAAAAGCCCCAAGGTGCCTGTTGTATTCAATACCGATGAAATATCTGTGTTTCATCAACACTCTGAAGGACCACAGATTACAGAATACCTCCAGATGTGCTTCGAAACCTACTACTGGTTTCTCAGGAATCGATCAAGCATAGAGAGTTTGAGACATTACTCCCATGAAATAAAAGCCCTACGATGCCTGTTGTATTCAATACTGATGCAATTTCCCTGTTTCTTCAACACTCTGAAGGTCCACATATAACAGAATGCCTCCATATGTGCTTCGAAAACTACTACTTGTCTCCCAGGAATCGATGAAAGCGTAGACAGTTTGAGACACTACTCCCATGGAATAAAAGCCCCACGATGCCTGTTGTACTCAATACCGATGCAATTTCCCTGTTTCTTCAACACTCTGAAGGTCCACAGATTAAAGAATGCCTCCAGATGTGCTCCGAAAACTACTACTTGTCTCCCAGGAATCGATGAAAGCGTAGACAGTGTGAGACATTACTCCCATGGAATAAAAGCCCCATGGTGCCTGTTGTATTCAATACCGATGCAATATCTGCGTTTCATCAACACTCTGAAGGACCACAGATTACAGAATACCTCAAGATGTGCTTCGAAACCTACTACTGGTTTCCCAGGATCGATCAAAGCATAGACAGTTTGAGGCATTACTCCCATGGAATAAAAGCCCCATGGTGCCTGTTGTATTCAATACCGATGCAATATCTGTGTTTCATCAACACTCTGAAGGTCCACAGATAACAGAATGCCTCCATATGTGCTTCGAAAACTACTACTCGTCTCCCAGGAATCGATGAAAGCGTAGACAGTTTGAGACATTACTCCCATGGAATAAAAGCCCCATGGTGCCTGTTGTACTCAATACCGGATCAATATCTGTGTTTCATCAACACTCTGAAGGACCACAGATTACAGAATACCTCCAGATGTGCGTCGAAACCTACTACTGGTTTCCCAGGAATCGATCAAAGCATAGACAGTTTGAGACATTACTCCCATGGAATAAAAGCCCCACGATGCCTGTTGTATTCAATACCGATGCAATATCTGTGTTTCATCAACACTATGAAGGACCACAGATTACAGAATACCTCCAGATGTGTTTCGAAACCTACCACTGGTTTCCCAGGAATCGATCAAAGCATAGACAGTTTGAGACATTACTCCCATGGAATAAAAGCCCCATGGTGCCTGTTGTATTCAATACCGATGCAATATCTGTGTTTCATCAACACTACGAAGGACCACAGATTACAGAATACCTCCAGATGTGTTTCCTGGTTTCCCAGGAATCGATCAAAGCATAGACACTTTGGGACATTACTCCCATGGAATAAAAGCCCCATGGTGAATGTTGTATTCAATACCGATGCAATTTCCCTGTTTCATCAACACTCTGAAGGACCACAGATTACAGGATACCGCCTGATGTGCTTCGAAACCTACTACTGGTTTCCCAGGAATCCATCAAAGCATAGACAGTTTCAGACATTACTCCCATGGAATAAAAGCCCCACGATGACTGTTGTATTCAATACCGATGTAATATCTGTGTTTCTTCAACACTCTGAAGGTCCACAGATAACAGAATGCCTCCATATGTGCTTCGAAAAATACTACTTGTCTCCCAGGAATCGATGAAAGCGTAGACAGTTTGAGACATTACTCCCATGGAATAAAAGCCCCATGGTGCCTGTTGTATTCAATACCGATGCAATATCTGTGTTTCATCAACACTCTGAAGGACCACAGATTACAGAATACCTCCAGATGTGCTTCGAAACCTACTACTGGTTTCCCAGGAATCGATCAAAGCATAGACAGTTTCAGACATTACTCCCATGGAATAAAAGCCCCATGGTGCCTGTTGTATTCAATACCGATGCAATATCTGTGTTTCATCAACACTCTGAAGGACCACAGATTACAGAATACCTCCAGATGTGCTTCGAAACCTACTACTGGTTTCCCAGGAATCGATCAAAGCATAGACAGTTTCAGACATTACTCCCATGGAATAAAAGCCCCACGATGACTGTTGTATTCAATACCGATGTAATATCTGTGTTTCTTCAACACTCTGAAGGTCCACAGATAACAGAATGCCTCCATATGTGCTTCGAAAACTACTACTTGTCTCCCAGGAATCGATGAAAGCGTAGACAGTTTGAGACTTTACTCCCATGGAAGAAAAGCCCCATGGTGCCTGTAGTATTCAATACCGATGCAATATATGTGTTTCATCAACACTCTGAAGGACCACAGATTACAGAATACCTCCAGATGTGCTTCGAAACCTAGTACTTGTTTCCCAGGAATCGCTCAAAGCATAGACAGTTTGAGACATTACTCCCATGGAATAGAAGCCCCACGATGCCTGTTGTATTAAATACCGATGCAATTTCCCTGTTTCTTCAACACTCTGCAGGTCCACAGATTACAGAATGCTTCCAGATGTGCTTCGAAAACTACTACTGGTCTCCTAGGAATCGATCAAAGCATAGACAGTTTGAGACATTACTCCCACGGAATAAAAGCCCCATGGTGCCTGTTGTATTCAATACCGATGCAATATCTGTGTTTCATCAACACTCTGAAGGTCCACAGATTACAGAATGCCTCCAGATGTGCTTCGAAAACTACTACTGGTCTCCCAGGAATCGATCAAAGCATAGACAGTTTGAGACACTTCTCCCATGGAATAAAAGCCCCATGGTGCCTGTTGTATTCAATACCGATGCAATATCTGTGTTTCATCAACATTCTGAAGGTCCACAGATTACAGAATACGTCCAGATGTGCTTCGAAAACTACTACTGGTTTCCCAGGTATCGATCAAAGTATAGACAGTTTGAGACATTACTCCCATGGAATAAAAGCCCCATGGTGCCTGTTGTATTCAATACCGATGCAATATCTGTGTTACATCAACACTCTGAAGGACCACAGATTACAGAATACCTCCAGATGTGCTTCGAAACCTACTACTGGTTTCTCAGGAATCGATCAAAGCATTGACTGTTTGAGACATTACTCCCATGGAATAAAAGCCCCACGATGCCTCTTGTATTCAATACCGATGCAATTTCCCTGTTTCTTCAACACTCTGAAGGTCCACAGATTACAGAATGCCTCCAGATGTGCTTCGAAAACTACTACTTGTGTCCCAGGAATCGATGAAAGCGTAGACAGTTTGAGACATTATACCCATGTAATAAAAGCCCTGTTGTGCCTGTTGTATTCAATACCGATGCAATATCAGTGTTTCATCAACACTCTGAAGGACCACAGATTACAGAATACCTCCAGATGTGCTTCGAAACCTACTACTGGTTTCCCAGGATTCGATCAAAGCATAGACAGTTTGAGACATTACTCCCATGGAATAAAAGCCCCATGGTGCCTGTTGTATTCAATACCGATGCAATATCTGTGTTTCATCAACACTCTGAAGGACCACAGATTACAGAATAACTCCAGATGTGCTTCGAAACCTACTACTGGTTTCCCAGGAATCGCTCAAAGCATAGACAGTTTGAGACATTACTCCCATGGAATAGAAACCCCTCGATGCCTGTTGTATTAAATACCGATGCAATTTCCCTGTTTCTTCAACACTCTGAAGGACCACAGATTACAGAATGCTTCCAGATGTGCTTCGAAAACTACTACTGGTCTCCCAGGAATCGATCAAAGCATAGACAGTTTGAGACATTACTCCCATGGAATAAAAGCCCCACGATGCCTGTTGTATTCAATACCGATGCAATTTCCCTGTTTCTTCAAAACTCTGAAGGTCCACAGATTACAGAATGCCTCCAGATGTGCTTCGAAAACTACTACTTGTCTCCCAGGAATCGATCAAAGCATAGACAGTTTGAGACATTACTCCCATGGAATAAAAGCCCCATGGTGCCTGTTGTATTCAATACCGATGCAATATCTGTGTTTCATCAACACTATGAAGGGCCACAGATTACAGAATACCTCCAGATGTGTTTCGAAACCTACCACTGGTTTCCCAGGAATCCATCAAAGCATAGACAGTTTGAGACATTACTCCCATGGAATAAAAGCCCCACGATGACTGTTGTATTCAATAACGATGTAATATCTGTGTTTCTTCAACACTCTGAAGGTCCATAGATAACAGAATGCCTCCATATGTACTTCGAAAACTACTACTTGTCTCCCAGGAATCGATGAAAGCGTAGACAGTTTGAGACATTACTCCCATGGAATAAAAGCCCAATGGTGCCTGTTGTATTCAATACCGATGCAATATCTGTGTTTCATCAACACTCTGAAGGTCCACAGATTACAGAATACCTCCAGATGTGCTTCGAAACCTACTACTGGTTTCCCACGAATCGATCAAAGCATAGACAGTTTGAGACATTACTCCCATGGAATAAAAGCCCCACGATGCCTGTTGTATTCAATACCGATGCAATTTCCCTGTTTCGTCAACACTCTGAAGGTCCACATATAACAGAATGCCTCCATATGTGCTTCGAAAACTACTACTTGTATCCCAGGAATCGATGAAAGCGTAGACAGTTTGAGATTTTACTCCCATGGAATAAAAGCCCCATGGTGCCTGTAGTATTCAATACCGATGCAATATCTGTGTTTCATCAACATTCTGAAGGACCACAGATTACAGAATACCTCCAGATGTGCTTCGAAACCTACTACTGGTTTCCCAGGAATCGCTCAAAGCATAGACAGTTTGAGACATTACTCCCATGGAATAGAAGCCCCACGATGCCTGTTGTATTAAATACCGATGCAATTTCCCTGTTTCTTCAACACTCTGCAGGTCCACAGATTACAGAATGCTTCCAGATGTGCTTCGAAAACTACTACTGGTCTCCCAGGAATCGATCAAAGCATAGACAGTTTGAGACATTACTCCCACGGAATAAAAGCCCCATGGTGCCTGTTGTATTCAATACCGATGCAATATCTGTGTTTCATCAACACTCTGAAGGTCCACAGATTACAGAATGCCTCCAGATGTGCTTCGAAAACTACTACTGGTCTCCCAGGAATCGATCAAAGCATAGACAGTTTGAGACACTACTCCCATGGAATAAAAGCCCCATGGTGCCTGTTGTATTCAATACCGATGCAATATCTGTGTTTCATCAACATTCTGAAGGTCCACAGATTACAGAATACGTCCAGATGTGCTTCGAAAACTACTACTGGTTTCCCAGGTATCGATCAAAGTATAGACAGTTTGAGACATTACTCCCATGGAATAAAAGCCCCATGGTGCCTGTTGTATTCAATACCGATGCAATATCTGTGTTTCATCAACACTCTGAAGGACCACAGATTACAGAATACCTCCAGATGTGCTTCGAAACCTACTACTGGTTTCTCAGGAATCGATCAAAGCATAGACTGTTTGAGACATTATTCCCATGGAATAAATGCCCCACGATGCCTGTTGTATTTAATACCGTGCAATTTCCCTGTTTATTCAACACTCTGAAGGTACACAGATTACAGAATGCCTCCAGATGTGCTTCGAAAACTACTACTTGTCTCCCAGGAATCGATGAAAGCGTAGACAGTTTGAGACATTACTCCCATGGAATAAAAGCCCCGTTGTGCCTGTTGTATTCAATACCGATGCAACATCTGTGTTTCATCAACACTCTGAAGGACCACAGATTACAGAATACCTCCAGATGTGCTTCGAAACCTACTACTGGTTTCCCAGGAATCGCTCAAAGCATAGAAAATTTGAGACATTACTCCCATGGAATAGAAGCCCCACGATGCCTGTTGTATTAAATACCGAAGCAATTTCCCTGTTTCTTCAACACTCTGCAGGTCCACAGATTACAGAATGCTTCCAGATGTGCTTCGAAAACTACTACTGGTCTCCCAGGAATCGATCAAAGCATAGACAGTTTGAGACATTACTCCCATGGAATAGAAGCCCCACGATGCCTGTTGTATTAAATACCGATGCAATTTCCCTGTTTCTTCAACACTCTGCAGGTCCACAGATTACAGAATGCTTCCAGATGTGCTTCGAAAACTACTACTGGTTTCCCAGGAATCGATCAAAGCATAGACAGTTTGAGACATTACTCCCATGGAATAAAAGCCCCACGATGCCTGTTCTATTCAATACCGATGCAATTTCCCTGTTTCTTCAACACTCTGAAGGTCCACAGATTACAGAATGCCTCCAGATGTGCTTCGAAAACTACTACTTGTCTCCCAGGAATCGATCAAAGCATAGACAGTTTGAGACATTACTCCCATGGAATAAAAGCCCCATGGTGCCTGTTGTATTCAATACCGATGCAATATCTGTGTTTCATCAACACTATGAAGGACCACAGATTACAGAATACCTCCAGCTGTGTTTCGAAACCTACCACTGGATTCCCAGGAATCGATCAAAGCATAGACAGTTTGAGACATTACTCCCATGGAATAAAAGCCCCATGGTGAATGTTGTATTCAATACCGATGCAATTTCCCTGTTTCATCAACACCCTGAAGGACCACAGATTACAGAATACCTCCTGATGTGCTTCGAAACCTACTACTGGTTTCCCAGGAATCCATCAAAGCATAGACAGTTTCAGACATTACTCCCATGGAATAAAAGCCCCACGATGACTGTTGTATTCAATAACGATGTAATATCTGTGTTTCTTCAACACTCTGAAGGTCCACAGATAACAGAATGCCTCTATATGTGCTTCGAAAACTACTACTTGTTTCCCAGGAATCGATGAAAGCGTAGACAGTTTGAGACATTACTCCCATGGAATAAAAGCCCCATGGTGCCTGTTGTATTCAATACCGATGCAATATCGGTGTTTCATCAACACTCTGAAGGACCACAGATTACAGAATACCTCCAGATGTGCTTCGAAACCTACTACTGGTTTCCCAGGAATCGATCAAAGCATAGACAGTTTCAGACATTACTCCCATGGAATAAAAGCCCCATGGTGCCTGTTGTATTCAATACCGATGCAATATCTGTGTTTCATCAACACTCTGAAGGACCACAGATTACAGAATACCTCCAGATGTGCTTCGAAACCTACTACTGGTTTCCCAGGATTCGATCAAAGCATAGACAGTTTGAGACATTACTCCCATGGAATAAAAGCCCCATGGTGCCTGTTGTATTCAATACCGATGCAATATCTGTGTTTCATCAACACTCTGAAGGACCACAGATTACAGAATAACTCCAGATGTGCTTCGAAACCTACTACTGGTTTCCCACGAATCGATCAAAGCATAGACAGTTTGAGACATTACTCCCATGGAATAAAAGCCCCACGATGCCTGTTGTATTCAATATCGATGCAATTTCCCTGTTTCGTCAACACTCTGAAGGTCCACATATAACAGAATGCCTCCATATGTGCTTCGAAAACTACTACTTGTCTCCCAGGAATCGATGAAAGCGTAGACAGTTTGAGACATTACTCCCATGGAATAAAAGCCCCGTGGTGCCTGTTGTATTCAATACCGATGCAATATCTGTGTTTCATCAACATTCTGAAGGTCCACAGATTACAGAATACGTCCAGATGTGCTTCGAAAACTACTACTGGTTTCCCAGGTATCGATCAAAGTATAGACAGTTTGAGACATTACTCCCATGGAATAAAAGCCCCATGGTGCCTGTTGTATTCAATACCGATGCAATATCTGTGTTTCATCAACACTCTGAAGGACCACAGATTACAGAATACCTCCAGATGTGCTTCGAAACCTACTACTGGTTTCTCAGGAATCGATCAAAGCATAGACTGTTTGAGACTTTACTCCCATGGAATAAAAGCCCCACGATGCCTGTTGTATTTAATACCGATGCAATTTCCCTGTTTCTTCAACACTCTGAAGGTCCACAGATTACAGAATGCCTCCAGATGTGCTTCGAAAACTACTACTTGTCTCCCAGGAATCGATGAAAGCGTAGACAGTTTGAGACATTACTCCCATGGAATAAAAGCCCCGTGGTGCCTGTTGTATTCAATACCGATGCAATATCTGTGTTTCATCAACACTCTGAAGGACCACAGATTACAGAATACCTCCAGATGTGCTTCGAAACCTACTACTGGTTTCCCAGGAATCGATCAAAGCATAGACAGTTTGAGACATTACTCCCATGGAATAAAAGCCACATGGTGCCTGTTGTATTCAATACCGATGCAATATCTGTGTTTAATCAACACTCTGAAGGTCCGCATATAACAGAATGCCTCCATATGTGCTTCGAAAACTACTACTTGTCTCCCAGGAATCGATGAAAGCGTAGACAGTTGAGACATTACTCCCATGGAATAAAAGCCACGTGGTGCCTGTTGTATTCAATACCGATGCAATATCTGTGTTTCATCAACACTCTAAAGGACCACAGATTACAGAATACCTCCAGATGTGCTTCGAAACCTACTACTGGTTTCCCAGGAATCGATCATAGCATAGACAGTTTGAGACATTACTCCCATGGAATAAAAGCCCCACGATGCCTGTTGTATTCAATACCGATGCAATATCTGTGTTTCATCAACACTCTGAAGGACCACAGATTACAGAATACCTCCAGATGTGCTTCGAAACCTACTACTGGTTTCCCAGGAATCGATCAAAGCATAGACAGTTTGAGACATTACTCCCATGGAATAAAAGCAGCACGATGCCTGTTGTATTCAATACCGATGCAATTTCCCTGTTTCTTCAACACTCTCAAGGTCCACAGATTACAGAATGCCTCCAGATGTGCTTCGAAAACTACTACTTGTCTCCCAGGAATCGATGAAAGCGTAGACAGTTTGAGACATTACTCCCATGGAATAAAAGCCCCGTGGTGCCTGTTGTATTCAATACCGATGCAATATCTGTGTTTCATCAACACTCTGAAGGTCCACAGATTACAGAATGCCTCCAGATGTGCTTCGAAAACTACTACTGGTTTCCCAGGAATCGATCAAAGCATAGACAGTTTGAGACATTACTCCCATGGAATAAAAGCCCCATGGTGCCTGTTGTATTCAATACCGATGCAATACCTGTGTTTCATCAACACTCTGAAGGACCACAGATTACAGAATACCTCCAGATGTGCTTCGAAACCTACTACTGGTTTCCCAGGAATCGATCAAAGCATAGACAGTTTGAGACATTACTCCCATGGAATAAAAGCCCCACGATGCCTGTTGTATTCAATACCGATGCAATTTCCCTGATTCGTCAACACTCTGAAGGTCCACAGATTACAGAATGCCTCCAGATGTGCTTCGAAAACTAGTACTTGTCTCCCATTAATTGATGAAAGCGTAGACAGTTTGAGACATTACTCCCATGGAATAAAAGCCCTGTGGTGCCTGTTGTATTTAATACCGATGCTATATCTGTGTTTCATCAACACTCTGAAGGACCACAGATTACAGAATACCTCCAGATGTGCTTCGAAACCTACTACTGGTTTCCCAGGAATCGATCAAAGCATAGACAGTTCGAGACATTACTCCCATGGAATAAAAGCCCCATGGTGCCTGTTGTATTCAATACCGATGCAATACCTGTGTTTCATCAACACTCTGAAGGACCACAGATTACAGAATACCTCCAGATGTGCTTCGAAACCTACTACTGGTTTCCCAGGAATCGATCAAAGCATAGACAGTTTGAGACATTACTCCCATGGAATAAAAGCCCCACGATGCCTGTTGTATTCAATACCGATGCAATTTCCCTGATTCGTCAACACTCTGAAGGTCCACAGATTACAGAATGCCTCCAGATGTGCTTCGAAAACTAGTACTTGTCTCCCATTAATTGATGAAAGCGTAGACAGTTTGAGACATTACTCCCATGGAATAAAAGCCCTGTGGTGCCTGTTGTATTTAATACCGATGCAATATCTGTGTTTCATCAACACTCTGAAGGACCACAGATTACAGAATACCTCCAGATGTGCTTCGAAACCTACTACTGGTTTCCCAGGATCGATCAAAGCATAGACAGTTTGAGGCATTACTCCCATGGAATAAAAGCCCCATGGTGCCTGTTGTATTCAATACCGATGCAATATCTGTGTTTCATCAACACTCTGAAGGTCCACAGATAACAGAATGCCTCCATATGTGCTTCGAAAACTACTACTCGTCTCCCAGGAATCGATGGATGCGTAGACAGTTTGAGACATTACTCCCATGGAATAAAAGCCCCATGGTGCCTGTTGTATTCAATACCGATGCAATATCTGTGTTTCATCAACACTCTGAAGGACCACAAATTACAGAATACCTCCAGATGTGCTTCGAAACCTACTACTGCTTTCCCAGGAATCGATCAAAGCATAGACAGTTCGAGACATTACTCCCATGGAATAAAAGCCCCGTGGTGCCTGTTGTATTCAATACCGATGCAATATCTGTGTTTCATCAACACTCTGAAGGACCACAGATTACAGAATACCTCCAGATGTGCTTCGAAACCTACTACTGGTTTCCCAGGAATCGATCAAAGCATAGACAGATTGAGACATTACTCCCATGGAATAAAAGCCCCATGGTGCCTGTTGTATTCAATACCGATGCAATATCTGTGTTTCATCAACACTCTGAAGGACCACAGATTACAGAATACCTCCAGATGTGCTTCGAAACCTACTACTGGTTTCCCAGGAATCGATCAAAGCATAGACAGTTTGAGACATTACTCCCATGTAATAAAAGCCCCATGGTGCCTGTTGTATTCAATACCGATGCAATATCTGTGTTTCATCAACACTCTGAAGGACCACAAATTACAGAATACCTCCAGATGTGCTTCGAAACCTACTACTGCTTTCCCAGGAATCGATCAAAGCATAGACAGTTTGAGACATTACTCCCATGGAATAAAAGCCCCACGATGATTATTGTATTCAATACCGATGCAATTTCCCTGTTTCTTCAACACTCTGAAGGTCCACAGATAACAGAATGCCTCCATATGTGCTTCGAAAACTACTACTTGTCTCCCAGAAATCGATGAAAGTATAGACAGTTGTCAATTTAACAAGGTTAAATTAATTATTTCATAAATTAATTGTGTTTCATTTGTAAGGGGTGAGATAATTCTGTGCACTACATAGGCTACTTACCTAGGCCACTCATCTATTATTCGTATAAATTTCTGCAAGGTGGAGCAGTAAAGTTGTACATCTGTGTAGTTTTATGTCTATGGCTCATGAGAGAGGTATCTGATGTAGTCATTTCATGTAAAAATATGTGCCCAGTGTACATGAGTATCCCACTGCAGTGGTTCTTGAAGTTAAGCTTCTTTTTGTAGCGTATATTCACCTGATTTTAACATATATTGTTATAATTCAAATTGTTAAACATCCAGTGTCTTTTTCCGTTACTACCAGTAACCGTTTTCTCTTCAGGCAAAATTAAAGTTTCGTCTAAAATAACAACTTCTGGGGAACAAATATGTATCATTTGTGGAAGAGGCACCAAGGTAGAAGGCTTTCAGCATTGTGATATTAACAATCAGACATTATATTCTTAGGAAAAACTCATCAAACCTCAGTACGAAACCCTGTCACCTGTGTTCGTGGGACTATAAAAGTTTCTGAAATGTCAAGCCTGTCATGTGCCTTGAACGTAGAGTAGAAATAATGTTTGTCACGAGGTCCACTGAGACATAATTACAGTCAAAGAATTCTGTGTCAAAGGCAGTTGGGAGTTATCACTACAGTCTGTGATTATAGCACTTACATAGGTTACATTGGGACACTTCATAAGGTAGAGTTCCCCATCTCAAGAACATCAAGGTTGTGTCTTCTGCTCCGTAACAGAGAAAAAACACGAAAGCGACTGTTGCTGATGGCCTAAACCAAGTATGGACAAACCGCACCTCTCACAATTGATATGATGGTGGCACACCGCTCACTGTTCATTCTAGTAAACTTTATTACCTACCTTTAACTCTTGCCTGGAAAGGAGTGGCTCAGCCCTTGTACAACTTTTGAGTTACGCCAATATAAGTACTGCGGCAGAGGAATCCACATTCGATATAATAACTTACTTTACTGAAAATTATTTCTGAAGTGGCACACTTCCACAACAGAGCAGTTCCTGTAACAAGAGCTGCACGTGGGCCTGTGGGGAACAGCCTTGTTTAGTTGTCAGTGGGTTGGGTATTATAGAGTACATGCTTTGCGTCAGTGAAATTCTTCACTTTATGTCATTAGCCCACTAAACATGTATTATAATAACAAAAGCATAAAAAATAATTAAAATGAAGCTTTGTGAAACAAATGACATCGACTTTTCTTAACTTGCTGCGATCCTTACATAGTCACAGTGCGGAGTTTGTGGCCTCTGCTACTAGCTAAGATGAAAACCCTTGGCGTAAGACATCTTCCCTTTACCAGAAGCAAATTACAAAAGAAGAACTCACAAGTATGTGCAGGTAGGTATGGGAGGCGTTCTCCCTATCCATTCTGTTTAGTTATTGAATAAATACTGAGCCATGCTGTAACTTTTCTAGCTCTCAGTGCTGCCCTTGAGCTGTGATACACCCACAACAGAACTCGCTACAACAATTGGGCACAGAAGATGAAACTTAATGAGAAACGAAAATATAAAAATTAAACGAATCACTGTTTCAACGACTGACATCTAGAGTTGCTCATCGTTCACATTTTCGAAAAGATATAGCTGAAGGGATCCTGTAAGTAACTTCTATTTAAAGTGTAACTGAGTTTGGTCAGACTCAGTTCACTTCACTTTGCAATAACAGAAATATAAAAACGTATGAGCATTACAAAATGGTTTGCTCGCCTTTACAATATCTGGGTTAGGTGATATGATATTCTAAAGTGAATTCTGAAGTGAGCTGCTGAAAAGGTAGAATATCTCAGACACTTGGATGATCATAATGAGGTTCGTAATAGAAAGGCAAATAAATACACTATGTCAACACCAATGAATAAGAATATTAAGGCGTAAAACGCTCAGAATACCTTGCACTGTCCAGAAGGTACAGTACTTTTAAAAACTGGCCGAATTTTAAGATTTTTTTATCCGGTGTTTAGTCGATGATACGTTAAGACGAAAGCAGAAAATCTCACTGAGCGTTCACAGAAAGTGAGAAACAAGTATATATGAGTATGTCTCGCCAAACATCTTGACGTTAATAGCTGCCACTACATAACCATTATATAATTAGATCCCTGGAAATGAAAAACGAGAATTATTTCAGTCCAATGGTAGCACAAAGAAAAGTTGCACCTCATTGTGAAAATGTTATCAAACCCTGTTCCGGTAAAACCTAATACTCAAATGAAACTAGACCAAACACAGTTGAACAGAGCATTTAAGTAAAAGGAAAACATCATTATAAATGTAAACAAGTATGAAAAACCATTAAACATCGTAACCATTATATATCACATAGTCACGTTTAGGTAGATAAGTAACAAATAATGTAATCCAATAAAGCATACAACAAATAGATGACCACAGTAGTAGTCATAGAATAAACCATTATCATTCGTTTATCATGTATCACAAAAAATGAAAAAAAGGAAAGTAACGTATTACCTTATTCTGTATTCAAAGCTCACCTTACAGAATTGCTTAGCCGTTTCATGTTTTCTTTCATATTTACTTATTTCTCAAGATCGAAGGCCTACGGAATATTAATCACAAAATTCTTGGAAATAAAAATGAACTTTAAACGACAATAACGATAACAGAAAAAAATCTGGTTTCCTACAGCACAGAAATAAGTTACTTGAGCGCAAAATTCCAATTACAGGAGAGATTTGTGCCAAAAGATGACTAGTAACGTTACAACGATTTGCAGTGGTACGTGACAGATGAGGCACATTCTGGCATATTTTATGCGCGTAATCAGAGCGAGCAGGAGATTCAAGAAGACGTTGGCCACAAGCCTGCACTTTCTATTGTACTTGTAAGCAACACAGGCTGGAACAGTGCAAGCAACTTTAAATTAAAGATTGCCTCTTCTCTGTGGGAATATACATAATGGATATTCGAGTGCAGATTGTAGACACATGGTCGACGACTAATGGAGGTTTGGCCGTGACTCGTGCTTGCATAGCCTAATGGTCAGGCGACTGCTTGCGATGAGCGGGAAATCCTGCTTCGAGCCGAGGTCTGCCACAAATTTTCCCTGTTGTCATTCGGGTATGCAGCTGACGGTTGCCCACATTTGTAACTGTGAATGAATTGAATGTATTTCATAACTGCTTTGGTCGCTCCAGTTCCTGTTCCTAAGACATGCATACATGTCCAGAGGAACTCTGTATCGTATTTCTGAACAACACAGGCATTGTAATATCGTACAAACAGTAATACAGAGAACTGAGAGAAAAGGAGGGGTCAAGCAGTACTCATCTGTTTGGACAAAGGCTATACCCCATAACCTATAAGAAAACGTGTGCTATAAATCATAAATATTCACATCTTACAGCATGAAGGAGAAGCTTTATGAGCTAAAATAATTTTGTGAAATAAAATCTGTCTCTATTTCTCACCTTCTCTTTGCATATATCCCCTCCATGAAACGTGTGCAGTTGCAATAAATTTCATTTCATTGAGAACTAAATCTCCTCACTCATCAACCAAGATAACTGAAGAAGTGCACAAATAGGTCCATAGTCTGTTGCAGACGTAACCCAGAACGGACTTAACTTCCTCCTGAGCTTGTGATGTATCAGCAGCATCAGTCTATTGGCATTGAACTATGAAATTTATACATGGTAGCAAATGCTTTACTAAGAGCTGTAATGAATTACATACTTATACTGTTGCACAGGTTACTTAGAACATCATGTGGCGATCACTTATCACAAGAAATTTCAAATATTCTTGTTTAAGAGAGATAATAATAATGGCATGTGAAGAGGGCCTCCCGTCGGGTAGACCGCCCGCCTCGTGCAAGTCTTTCGATTTGACGCCACTTCGGCGACTTGCGCCTTGATAGGGATGAAATGATGATGATTAGGACAACACAACAGCCAGTCCCTGAGTGGAGAAAATCTCCGACACAACAGGGAATCGAACCCGGACCCTTAGGATTGACAGTTTGTCACGCTATTGAGCTGGTGGGGGCGGACTTTTAAGAGAGATGAAACGCCATTATTATGAATGTAACAGAAAAAATATTCCTGTACGCTAACACTTAAAAAAGGAAGCAATAAAAGACAAATATTCACGTCTTACAGCTTAATGGATTACATTTATTGACCAACACAGTTTTATGAAATATAACAAATATCTGTCTCTAAGTCTCTTTTTCCTTCTTCAAATCCCTCCACCCTCTGCTCCAACTATCTAAACATACAAGAAATATCATTTCATGAACATCCAAACCTCTTCAAAACTTCTCACTCCACAGATCAACCGAGATAGTTATAGAAGAGCACAATTGTGGCTGTTATCTGTTACAGGAACCACCCAGCGCACAATAACCTCCTTGTAAAATGCATTAACGATGTGTAAGCAACAACAAGTCTCTTGGTTTTGCACAGTGAAATGTAAGTATGGGCGTATACACTTTGTAAAGACATGTAATGAATTACGTATTGTTCTGTTTGCATAAGAGATTTGGAACACCATGTATTGAACACTAACCACCACAAGCTTCACCTCCATCTTCTTATCTGTGGGGTTCATCATAAATTGGTTGGGCATTAGTCAACTACACGAATTATCACACACACCCCCCCCCTCAAACACACATCTAAAACTTCATTTATTTTAGCAGCTTCTAGATCAAGTTAGTTCTGTAACAAACTGAACTTCCATATAGTTCTCTCAGCATAGGACTTTGAAGAGAGAGAAAAATGTAGGTTCTCTAAATCCCATGACCTAAACATTTTAAAATTTAAAACATAGGATATCCATTTTTATCGATAATAATGTAATTACAGCTACATTCCCAGTATTTTTTAACTTAAAATTTGTAAGTCCCTCCTCTCTTTAACATTAGCACAATCATCAACAATTTTCTTCACAAAGTCACTAAGAAGCATATTTGTAGAAACAAACAACCTTATGAATACAGGAAAATGGGAATATGTAGGAAGAGAGAGTGTGGGAAGTAATGAACAACAAAGATGATTATATGAAGTTTAGGAGAGGGGAAGTGTTGAGCTGTGTCTGGTCATCTAGGATGAGATCTGGACTGTGAGCAAGATGTTTGTTAATTTCCAGGGATTCGAGCAGGTTGAGGTTATTGCCTTTGTTTGCTAAGTGAAGTAGATGGGACACTGGCTGGTAGTTATGACCCTCACTCAGTACATGCTCAACAAATGCAGAGTGTGAATTCTGCAACCTCCAGCTGCATTCATGTTCAGCCAGCCTAGTTGATATGTCTCTGCGTGACTGACCAATGTAAAATTTGTCACATCAGAAGAGGTGATTTTGTATACCCCACTTTTGGCTAATAACTGTATCTTGTCTTTCCTAGGAAACCCTATACTTGCAGGATTTCAGTGCTTTTGCTACAATCTGTGATACCTGACCTAGAAATGGTAGTGTACACCATTTCTTGCCGACAGTGGATGGGGAAGCAGGTGGGACATAGAGGAGGGGTATAATTTTTCGTTTTTGTTTCCTGTGCAAGATGTGGTCAATAAGAACAGGATTGTAGCCATTGGCTGTGACAATAAATTTTATTGTATCCAACCCTGTTTTAAAATCATCTCTGGACATGGGGATAGATATGAGACGTGTACCATTGAGTGAAAACCTGCATGTTTGTGAGCTATGGGGTGTTGTGAGCAAGAAGGTATTACTGTGTTTGTAGTTGTTGTTTTTCTGTAAATTTTGAAACAATGTGTTCGTGTACTGATGTCAATGGTGAGATCTAAGAAGTTTATAGATTTGTTGCCAATCTTCATAGTGAACTGGATATTTTTATGTTGACTGTTTCGGTTTTTCAAGAATGTGTAGAGTTGTCTTGTAGTACCTGTCACCATACACAGGACATCATCTACATATCTAAACCAGTATTTGATGTTTACACTCAAAGGTTCAGTTTTTAGAAAATTTTGTTCGAAATGGTCCATAAATATTTCAGCTAACAGTGGACCAAGAGGGGAACCCATAGCTAAGCCATCTAATTGTTTATAAAGAGTCCCTTGGCAGTGGAAATAGTTCTGTGTGAGGCATGTCCGTGTGGCCAGTCTCAAGTCATTCAATTCTACAGGATTTACATTAGACTTGTGCATCAGATCTCTCAGAATATCAATGGAGTCTACTACTGGTATGTTAGAAAACAAATTGCTGACATTAAAGGATACTAATTTATTACTGGGTAAGACAGGTATGTCTTTTAACTTGTTTACTAGGTCCACAGAGTTTGAAATATCATAATTTGCTTTAAATTTAGTCTTGCTCTTAATTAGGACATTCAGTTTACTGGCTAGTTTATAAGACGGAGCAACGAATGATGATACAACTGGACGAATAGGAACATCTTGTTTATGCAGTTTAGGAAGCCCATACATTCTAGGAGGCACTGGGTTCATATTCGTTAATAATTTTGCTTCAAATTCAGAGAATATGCTTTTGCGTGAATTGATTGCATATTTAAAATCCTCATTGAACAATTTAGTAGGGTCTTTACGAAGGACTTGGAAGCCTGTGGTATTGGGAAATCATTAACCTTGTCCATATAATCAGATTTTGTGGCAATGATACCTTGGTGTTGTAATTTCTGTTTTAAGTACTTGATAGTGTGAAAGTCAGTAGACTGTGGGATCTTACACGCGAATTTGGTTTCTTTCTTTAGTGCATTGGCAACTGTGGTGGCTTTCGTTAGGGCATATTCAATATCAACTTTCATAACATCCAGTTGTTTTTCTGATGGAGGGTGGGGAGGAGCAAATTTAAAACCCTTCTCAAACACTCTTTGTTCGTTTGGAGACAGAACCAAGTTCGATAAGTTAATAATGCGTTGCGAAAAATTTTGTTTACAGTTTGAGGTTAGAGGTACACTCACCTTCCTAATCATAGATAATTTCTTTTTCTGCCACAAAAATACGTCACTTACACTTTGACGAACTTCTCGATCGAAAACGTCGAACTCACAGAGGTGTAACTCAGATGTAATTGCTATATATACCACTTTTAGATGTGTACACATGTTGTCACGACCACGGTACCATTTCTTCATTTCTTCCTTTATTCACGTGTATCTTGCGACGTCAACGGCTTTGTTTGCAGCAGCGGATGTTCCTCTTGACTTTATGTAGACGTATTTTGCTTAATTTTGCGTTGCCAACACTGTTTGTTAAACCATATGTGTTGTGTAGACTTTGCTGTTTGTCTCAGTAATCTACTATAAAAGACGAATAATTGTGCGGTTGTGTCATATTTTATCATATTAACAGAATCTTCCGTCGGTTCTTGGTGGAACAGCATTATAATAGACGCAAAGTATAGGGTTTCGTACTATGTCAGGAACACGACAGCCCAGTGTGTTTTTAATATCAAAGACAAGAACCATTTATTAGCCAACAGTGGGGTATACAAAATCACCTGTTCTGATTGTGACAAATTTTATATTGGTCAGTAAGTCAGAGACATATCAACTAGGCTGGCTGAATGTGAACGCAGCTGGAGGTTGCAGAATTCACGCTCTGCATTTGCTGAGCATGTACTGAGTGAGGGTCACAACTACCAGCCAGTGTCCCATCTACTTCACTTAGCAAACAAAGGCCATAACCTCAACCTGCTCGGAGCCCTGGAAATTAACAAACATCTTGCTCACAGTCCAGATCTCATCCTAGATGACCAGACACAGCTCAACACTTCGCCTCTCCTAAACTTCATATAATCATCTTTGTTGTTCATTACTTCCCACACTCTCTCATCCAACATATTCCCAGTTTCCTGTATTCATTAAGTTGTTTTATTTTATTGAAGTTGTCTTTGTATCCCACATAGACTGTAGTTTCATTAATTAAGGCTTTCTTTTAACTGGTAGTTGTATTACTTTCCATGTTTAACAAGCCTTGCAGTTGTCTCATCAAATACTGCTCATATTTACTTTGCTTGTTTATTTAATGAAATCTGTTACACAGACACTGCTTTGATTATAATGTTAATGTTAAAATGCAGTACCACCACACTCTTAGACTGCAGGATCCCTTAAACACCTCCATTTTCCTGTATTTATTTATTTCTGTTTATCTTACTGATATTGCTTAAGTCCATTATGTATTCTGTATTTACATTGATAACTGTCTCTTCTTTTAATTTGTTGTGTATCACTCTCCATGTTTTATACCTCCTGATGAAGCCTTGTCGAGTATTAATTTTATTTTATTTTATTAATTTTGTTTATTAATAGAAACTGTTATGTAGGCATGCTGTTCCTATTTTGTGCTAAAGGTTTTCCTCTCTACTCCATTTTTATTCATGTACAGTTCAGTTTTTACTTCACCATTGCAAAGATGTTACTTACTGTATGTTTCTACATCAGTCTATATGTGTTACTTCTCTTCCAATGTTGTCTGCTAACATTTGACTTCTTTGGTGATGTTGTTGTTGTTGTTGTCTTCAGTCCTGAGACTGGTTTGATGCAGCTCTCCATGCTACTCTATCCTGTGCAAGCCGCTTCATCTCCCAGTACCTACTGCAACCTACATCCTTCTGAACCTGCTTAGTGTATTCATCTCTTGGTCTCCCTCTACGATTTTTACCCTCCACGCTGCCCTCCAATGCTAAATTTGTGAGCCCTTGATGCCTCAAAACATGCCCTACCAACCGATCCCTTCTTCTAGTCAAGTTTTGCCACAAACTTCTCTTCTCCCCAATCCTATTCAATACCTCCTCATTAGTTACATGATCTACCCATCTAATCTTCAGCATTCTTCTGTAGCACCACATTTCGATAGCTTCTATTCTCTTCTTGTCCAAACTAGTTATCGTCCATGTTTCACTTCCATACACGGTTACACTCCAAACAAATACTTTCAGAAACGACTTCCTGATACATAAATCTATATTCGATGTTAACAAATTTCTCTTCTTCAGAAACGCTTTCCTTGAAATTGCCAGTCTACATTTTATATCCTCTCTACTTCGACCATCATCAGTTATTTTACTTCCTAAATAGCAAAACTCATTTACTACTTTAAATGTCTCATTTTGTAATCTAATTCCCTCAGCATCACCCGATTTAATTTGACTGCATTCCATTATCCTCGTTTTGCTTTTGCTTATATCCTCTTTTCAAGACACTGTCCATTCCGTTCAACTGCTCTTCCAAGTCCTTTGCCATCTCTGACAGAATTACGATGTCATCGGCGAACCTCAAAGTTTTTACTTCTTCTCCATGAATTTTAATACCTACTCAAAATTTTTTTTTGTTTCCTTTACTGCTTGCTCAATATACAGATTGAATAACATCAGGGAGAGGCTACAACCCTGTCTCACTCCTTTCCCAACCACTGCTTCCCTTTCCTGCCCTGCGACTCTAATAACTGCCCTCTGGTTTCTGTACAAATTGTAAATAGCCTTTCGCTCCCTGTATTTTACCCCTGCCACCTTCAGAATTTGAAAGAGAGTATTCCAGTCAACATTGTCAAAAGCTTTCTCTAAGTCTACAAATGCTAGAAACGTAGGTTTGCCTTTTCTTAATCTTTCTTCTAAGATAAGTCGTAAGGTCAGTATTGCCTCTCGTGTTCCAACATTTCTACGGAATCCAAACTGATCCTCCCCGAGGTCCGCATCTACCAGTTTTTCCATTCGTATGTAAAGAATTCACGTTAGTATTTTGCAGCTGTGACTTATTAAACTGATAGTTCGGTAATTTTCACATCTGTCAGCACCTGCTTTCTTTGGGATTGGAATTATTATATTCTTCTTGAAGTCTGAGGGTATTTCACCTCTCTCATACATCTTGCTCACCAGCTGGTAGAGTTTTGTCATGACTGGCTCTCCCAAGGCCGTCAGTAGTTCTAATGGAATGTTGTCTACTCCGGGGGCCTTGTTTTGACTCAGGTCTTTCAGTGCTCTGTCAAACTCTTCATGCAGTATCTTACCTCCCATTTCGTCTTCATCTACATCCTCTTCCATTTCCATAATATTGTCCTCAAGCACATCGCGCTTGTATAAACCTTCTATACACTCCTTCCACCTTTCTGCCTTCCCTTCTTTGCTTAGAACTGGGTAGCCGTCTGAGCTCTTTATATTCATACACGTGGTTCTCTTCTCTCCAAAGGTCTCTTTAATTTTCCTGTAGGCAGTATCTATCTTACCCCTAGTGACATAAGCTTCTTCATCCTTACATTTGTCCTCTAGCCATCTCTGCTTAGCCATTTTGCACTTCCTGTCGATCTCATTGTTTAGACGTTTGTATTCCCTTTTGCCTGCTTCATTTACTGCATTTTTATATTTTCTCCTTTCATCAATTAAATTCAATATTTCTCCTGTTACCCAAGGATTTCTAGCAGCCCTCGCCTTTTTACCTACTTGATCCTCTGCTGCCTTCACTACTTCATCCCTCAGTACTACCCATTCTTCTTCTACTGTGTTTCTTTCCCCCATTGCTGTCAATTGTTCCCTTATGCTCTCCTTGAAACTCTGTAAAACCTGTGGTTCTTTCAGTTTATCCAGATCCCATGTCCTTAAGTTCCCACCTTTTTGCAGTTTCTTCAGTTTTAACCTACAGGTCATAACCAATAGATTGTGGTCAGAGTCCACATCTACCCCTGGAAATGTCCTACAATTTAAAACCTGATTCCTAAATCTCTGTCTTACCATTATATAATCTGTCTGATACCTTTTAGTATCTCCAGTATTCTTCCATGTATACAACCTTCTTTTATGGTTCTTGAACCAAGTGTTAGCTATGATTAAGTTATGGTCTGTGCAAAATTCTACCAGGCGGCTTCCTCTTTCAGTTCTTAGCCCCAATCCATAATCACCTACTATGTTTCCTTCTCTCCCTTTTCCTACTGACGAATTCCAGTCACCCATGACTATTAAATTTTCGTCTCCCTTCACTACCTGAATAATTTCTTTTATCTCATCATACATTTCATTAATTTCATCATCATCTGCAGAGCTAGTTGGCATATAAACTAGTACTACTGTAGTAGGCATGGGCTTTGTGTCTATCTTGGCCACAATAATGCGTTCACTATGCTGTTTGCAGTAGCTTATCCGCACTCATTTTTTATTCATTATTAAACCTACTCCTGCATTACCCCTATTTGATTTTGTATTTATAACCCTGTATTCACCTGACCAAAAGTCTTGTTCCTCCTGCCACCGAAATTCACTAATTCCCACTATATGTAACTTTAACCTATCCATTTCCCTTTTTAAATTTTCTAAGCTACCTGCCCAATTAAGGGATCTGACATTCCACGCTCTGATCCGTAGAATGCCAGTTTTCTTTCTCCTGATAACGACGTCCTCCTGAGTAGTCCCCGCCCGGAGATCCGAATGGGGGACTATTTTACCTCCAGAATATTTTACCCAAGAGGACGCCATTATCATTTAATCATACAGTAAAGCTGCATGTCCTCGGGAAAAATTACGGCCGTAGTTTCCCCTTGCTTTCAGCTGTTCGCAGTACCAGCACAGCAAGGCCGTTTTGGTTAATGTTGCAAGGCCAGATCAGTCAATCATCCAGACTGTTGCCCCTGCAACTACTGAAAAAGCTGCTGCCCCTCTTCAGGAACCACATGTTTGTCTGGCCTCTCAACAGATACCCCTCCGTTGTGGTTGCACCTACAGTACGGCCATCTGTATCGCTGAGGCACGCAAGCCTCCCCACCAACGGCAAGGTCCATGGTCCATGGGGGGGGGGGTCTTTGGTGATAATACTCAGTAAATTTCTGAGGATGGCCTTGTAAGCCGAAAACCGGTTAACAATAAAAGTAATATTGTAGACCAAAAGCAAACTGGTGCTTTTCATTTATTATAAATTTTAATATTCAGGCTCATTCAATGTTTGTGATGGCTGGCTGTGAGCTTTAGGCTCGATTAAATTTCCACTGAAATTCTGTGCTCTTTCTTAGCTCAGAAAAACGTGTGAAATCATATGAATTATCCAGCCTTTTCTTTAGTGATGAACTTCTTGAATCTCTCAACAGCGTCTGTCAAGAGTTCTGTTTGCTATTTCGTAATTTTATTTTTTTATGTACCAAATCTTGACAGGTTTTAGTATCACTGCTTGCTTTCTTACATATACACAGTTGGAAGGCAAAGACATACCCTGCTCAATGGTCAGAGATATCACCTGCTATGTCCATTCCTTTCCGTTAAGCTGGGTTTTCCCAATAGATTAATTTTGTGATTGTGTACTTCTTTTGTATGTGTACTAACTTTATCTCTTTTTCTTCTTTCTTGCTTCGGGTATATATGGGTAATTACAAGAAAATCAATTACATTTATTCTAATTTAAACTGTGAAAAAGTGAAGAAACAGACATGTACACCTCTTATGTCATAACTAATCAATGCAGATTGTTATTCTACTTTTGATTTTATACGAATGAAGACGATTTTCACCAGATCTATATTACTGAGAAAATTTTAAAAAAGTCCTTGCTATGAACGCTTTGTCACTGGCCATTAAAAATATTTATCCAAACTCTGCCTCTTCAGGCATTGACTCCTATCGCTAAAACATCTCCCATGAGCGTTCAGATGCAAATATTTTGGAAACCCAATTTTAGTTTGAATACAAAAGGAATAAAAATCGCTACTCTCATGTGTTTAATGGTTCCGTGTCCATAAGAAGCTAGAAACTTCTAGAGGATGAATTTCCATCACATCAACTAGTTAAACGAGTGGTTACTTTAATCTAGTAGAATTATGCTTTGAGTTTTCCTATGTTAGTACTATGTGAACTGGAAAACTAGATGTCACAGACAAGTATTTTATCACTGACATTATGTGATCAAAGAAACTTCAAGACTCAAAATCTTTCAGGTTTTAGAACCATCTTTCAGATCAGATTCACTACCAAAAATGCAAATATGTTTCCATTCAGTATTAATAATTCACATCTGTACCAACTGCTACAATTCAGAGAGAATTACGGAACCGTTTATAAACAAAGAAGGTTGTGCAGTTTTTCCCCTTTTCAACAATAGTTTTGAGTTTTCCTGATTGCTATCGCTGCTCCTCATTGTGGTCATCTTCTCAGCCACTGGTCTTGAAAGTCCACCAGAGATTCCCCATTTACTCTGTCTCTCTTGTGTCACCATCAGAATCTGTTCCTTTTTCTTTGTAACACCAAACACATCCATACCACAACAATATCACCTGAAAAACTTGCATTTACTATTGATGACTATGGGAGATGGTAGTATAAAATTTGTCATCTCTGGCAAAGTGGTCCTCCACTTTGGCCTATACCAAAGCCTCCCTTTCTTTGGATCCAATTAAAGACCATCCTCCATTACTATAAATATCATCCTTCTTCATTGTATCATTATTATAACATACTCTCACCTAATATATATCTTCTTTACCTATCTAGAAAAATGAAATAAAGAAATGTTGTCAGAACTTTTATGATATATAACTGAATGTTATATATCGTTCTCTTCGCTGCAAGAGTAGAATTTTTGGCTCCTCCAGATTCACATAATATATTGTAATTGCCTTTATTTAATTTACAATATTTCTCCATAAAGTTGTTCATTCTACACATGGATATAATAAAGTTAGTTCTGATTTCATATTCCTAAAGAACACATGAGCAGATTTACAGATTGGTTAACCTTTGTCTATTTGCTTCCTGGGAATCTAATCTTCCACTCAATTGTCATATGTATAAAGTACAGGAATTCAAAAATTGGTGGTGAATTCAAAATTTAGTGAGAAATTTAATGATTCCCAAGTGTGATAGGTGGCTTTCCCCACTCCTATGAGAGAGCATTGGATGTATGGCTGTAGTCCTAAGTATAAATTCTCTGGAAATCCATGGTGGTGCATGATCGTGCTGGCATTTGTAAAGAATAATGTAGGATATGGGCACAACTTGCATTGTTATAAGATTTCGCATGTTTCCCTTGTGACTATCATCTGAGACAAACAAAGTTTTCTTTGCCTGCAGGTTCAAGGCTTGTAATGTTGTTGCTTTAATTTGTTGTGAAAGCGGTGCTGATAGACAATAAAAGCAGGTTAAAAGCTGTGAGCTGTCTGGGGAAGTTAACCTTGCATTACTGAGCAACTGTTTCACCGGGTATCCTGTCTAGCTTACCAAATTCCCATCCAGGCTAATAGTTTAATCGTCATACTGCAACCAGTGATATATGTATATAAAGAAAATTTAAATAAAAAAAATAAATCAGTTTATATTTGGAAAATTATTTTAACATTGATCATTGAAATTTCAGTATATTAAACTTGATTCAGAACCGAACTGGTGCCTTGTTTAGGATTATGAAAATGTTAGTTTGTAATCTTACAGAACACATCAAATATGGAGCCAAGATTGGGAGACTGCATACAACACTGTATTCATAAAATAACACACGAAGAACGTTGAAACATATGCAAGAGGAAATTAACCACAACCAACCTGTTCAATTTTCACCCAAAGAAGTTACATTCGTAGCGCAATTCTGTCTGTCATGTAATTACCACACACTGGTATACTAAATCCATACTAACGCTCTGTAAAATCTTTCCAAAAAGAATAGCTGAGGACTACTTTGATGATTACACCACATGCTTCACGTGGTCAACTTGGTTTACACAAATATTGTAACTCCACAATAATTTTGATAATGAAAATAAATTAGACCGACAAGCAATTTACAAAAGAAAAACCTCGAACTGGTTACTATCGTCTTATTATTAACCTGATGGGTCAAACAATTGTATAAGCACGTGGTACTGGTCTTACAAAGTACACCCCACATGGGTTGAAAATAAAGAAAAGTTGCTATATTGAAAAATATTGTCAAGACGCGACGTTATAATCTCATGCACATTCGCATTTATGATTGATGATCTTAGTTAGAGTTATTGATCAACACATGGTTCCACTTTACTCACAAAGTAGTGATAAAGCAACTACCGGAAGACGTTCTGAACTTCACACTCAAATTACACTGCGTTGCAATTTAAGATAACATTAGATATTTTAGAGCTAAACCTGAAATAAAGTTGATTAAATTTTCAGTTAGGCTGAACTTAAGAAATCCATTGTCCTATGGACTTAGCAGAGACGCGCGTAGCTGGAGATCTTACCACTTCAGACGCTCGCCACGGACAGATCGACCTGGGCCGCTACAGAGCGTGCTTAACAGATACAATGGAAGTGACCAGAGAGGCAGCTTCCTATACCAACATGACAAGGGACGGACAGGACCATACTAAGAATAGAAACCTCTCTGATTTTAGAAAGCATAGCTACCTGTTCCGACGTTGGTCCTACTGTTCTCTAGCAGACAGGCTTGTCTGCTACCATCAAGCATGCAACTAGAAATACATTTGCTCATTCATTCTCTCACACAGAAGGGAAGGGGGATGATAGTATCTTATCATATATAGTATATAAAAGGAAGTGGATGTAGGTTCCGTATGAGACTGTGTGACACGAATTACATATAAACTGTGTTGTAAAGTGTAGTAGTGTGACAGATCGTTCTTGTTTATGTGTAACACTAACACGTTCCACTGCTCAGTCTCCTCCCACATAGTCAGAAACACCAAAGTAAATTTAGAAGAGGAATTTATGCCGTAAATGACAACATATTTAAGAAATTAACATGAAGGGAATCCAACAGACACCTTTCATAACCCGAACACTCCAGGAAAAGACTGTGGAGGGAATTTTCTGGCCATGCTAGGACATTCCCAAGCAGGCTTATCACACACAACTTAAACCAAAAATGTAAAGAAAAGCAAAAGATCACAAGCTACTTGCTAAAACACAATAATATCAACACATTTTTAGAATCTACCAATTTTGAAGAGAAAAAAACAATCTGTGATACCTATTCAAAAGATAATGTAGACCTAATTCGGTCAGCAAGTAAAAACAATGGTTCCTGTGTCATTACTATAAAAACAATTTCTGAGTGTTACCTTTATGGAGTTCAGCAGTATCTGCTCATTGCAAGAGCCAACTCATCACAGGAAAATTTATGACTGTTTATTAACAAGTAATATTTTTGAAAATAGCAAAGGTGCCACAGCAATTAAAAAAACCTAACAATACATTCAGTATTTTAAAGCAGAACATTACAATGCACTATCCGCAAAAGCAAAAGAAGATAAGAGAAAAAACATGTTTTACAAAGTGATTATCGCAAAAAAATTCTAAATCTTATGAAACTAATAATATGTAGAATTAAAATAACTTTGTGGCACTAATTTAGTCACTCTACCATATTTCAGTTAGGAAACAATGATCACTGTGTCATACTGAAACTACAATTAATTATGTGATAGTTATCCTTATGGGGTTCCTCTCTATAAATGTGCCTCATGCAAAGGCTAATCGATCACAGTCCAATGAGAATGAATAGCTATCTGACTGATAAATGAAGCAATGCCACATGAATGAATTTACGAAACAAAATATCACAAATCTAATACATCACACAAGAACAAACATTGATCAATAAAACACCTCTGAAAATACAATAGTCAACGTCTAAAAAGACACCAATAAATAGAACAACTGAAAAATACAAGAGTTGAAGTCTACAAAAAAACAATAAATAGAACACGTGCAAAACACACGAGTCGAAGTTTCTCTGACAGAAACACACGTATATGCATTGGACCAAGAACCATATAATCATTGTTCACTGACACACTCCGTAGTTCCACTGTTCCAAGGCACAATTTAAGGGGAGGGGGGGGTTCATCGCCGCAGCTGTCAGTAGGGTTTTTTGTCCATCTGTTGCGTGCAATCCCGTCGTCTCTGCCCTCTCATGAAGTTTCTCTTGGTGGCCCGTGTCACGTACATCTCAATTTGGTTCCATGTTTATATTTTCAAATTCGTGCGGTATCCTCGTTTGACACGCCAGGTTGATATTCATGGGTAAGGATGACACTTAATGGCTCTTCTTTGTGCCACCCTTAGCAAGCAGGGAACACCGAACCATGATTTACTGTTGCTTGACAAATGGACTTCCGCCAGGAAATGTTGATAGGCGTCGTTGGCAGTACCTGTCAAAAGGCTCCACGCCCCTTTATCTCCTGTCTTCTG
Organism: Schistocerca gregaria; assembly: GCF_023897955.1. NCBI lineage: Eukaryota > Metazoa > Arthropoda > Insecta > Orthoptera > Acrididae > Schistocerca > Schistocerca gregaria. Next base: position 7,018,297 of record NC_064930.1, on the reverse strand, counting down.
TCGTTTCACCGCGGCCGTCTCATCACGGTCGCTTGCGTGTGGTGCGTTGTCAGCAGATGGATTTCCACGTGGTGGACAGCTTGGCCATCTCAAGTCATCGCCTCCACAAAGGGTCGCACTGGTGCGGCCGGCCATTAGCTCCAGGTGCAAGGGAAAGTGTTTGCCCCGCAGCCCTTCTTTTGTTGGCGAGCGTGCTCCAGAAGTGGCCCGGCTGACAGTGTGTCCTGCTGGGAAACCCGCCAGTTTACAACTAGCCCCCCTCCTCGCTGCTCTCACTGTCTTGTAAGAGTTTAGCCGGTCCGTTTTCACGTTCTCAACTGCATTCACAGAAATTGTTCATCATATTTATGTGATTACAAAATGTCATACATAATACCGCTTAGTATTGTGTTTCACAATTTTTAAGAAGAAAAGTGAGACATTCTCTTTCTAAATAAAAAAAGTTACATGAATCGACAATATAAAAATAAAAGTTAAATGACTTGACAATATAAAAAAATAAAAGTGAAATAGCTTGACAGTATAAAAATAAAAATTAAATGAACTGACAATATAATATCTAAATCCACATCACCAATGTGGTTTACTTGCGTTTTAATAAATCAAATGCTACTTATTAATTCACTAAAATGAATAGGATTATGCCTTGTGCAAGTATAGGTCAGAGCAGCATAGGGTTCACATGTTATTTACACACACACACATGCACACCTGTTGTCTATACTACAAACTTACTACCCATAAACATGTATTACTCAAAATTCTGCTTCAATCTGCTGCTAGTTAATCCAAAAAGCTACTTCAATGCTTCTTCAACACAGTGTTTATACCACTACAACATTGTTCTAATTCGTCCTCTTCTTAACGCTCACGGCATATATCTTCTCACATGATAAATATGGAGAAACTTTCCTTAAACATACATAGTAAAAAGAACAATGGTTATTTGCACGCTAAAACATTTATACCAGTTGATAAACCTGATTAGAGACTCACAATTATGCATTTATCATACTCATATGTTTATACATAAAACAGTAAGAGAATTTCATATAAAATTACGTTATCACAAGAATTAATCACGCAGATGACTCTGAGAAGGGTAAAAATATTTTCATCCTGCAAGTTATATTACATTTATGTACCCATTTTGCTTCAATTTCGTTCCTTCTTTAAGTTACCTTTCGCTTCCAAATCAGTTATTTCGCCTATGGTGGTTATTCTGGATTCATTTCTCATGAATGGCAAAATTTTGGTCTCCTCTATTCTGTAAAACAGTTTAATCTTAACATATTAAACTTACAACAGACACAAAAGATCCGAATCCTCCTGCAGTTTAAACGACAAATGTTTTGCTTCATCCTTATTACATTAAACCAAGCTTTCCTTCGGTCCCATAATCAAAATTATTTAATCTTCCTCTACCTTCAAGAGGGACATTTCCTCAGTTCAACTCATATAGTCTGCAGTGCATCTCGCACCAGCGAAAACAGTAAGCTGTAATGCTCACAGCATCAGCAAAACAAATAAACTTCGCTTTTCTATGACAAGTATTAACGCAGAATAATTTTTCAGGCTCTGGCTCAACATCAATCAAGACTAAAGAAAGGATCCATATTTTTGTTCCATTCTCTATTTGCTGAAAAACTGCTCGTATTTGACTACCATAATACTATTTCAGGGCCACGTAAATTACACAAACCACAACTCCTCTTTCACCTTGAAGGGAATCAATCTACTTACGAAATCCACAGTCAGCACTTTATGTACTCAGCTATAAAGAACAAAAAAGATATATCATCAATATTAACATATAAGTGCATATTGGGAAGCCATTGGTAAAACAATCGTATTATCGCATCCTGTTTTCAAGATTCCAAACTTACTCATTCTTTTCTCAGAGTTCTCCTATCTTAAAAAAAATCATACAGCACGCATACTGTAGTAAGAGATCCTCATTTACACTGATAGATATTGAATAGTAATAGATATATAGTAGTACTGAAAGCAGAAAATCGGAAACAAGGCTACTAACAGCTTGGGACCTGGGTTTGCCAGACCCAAAATACCACCAGATCGGATATTTTGCATTAATTCAACAGAGATCTTGCTTCTCTCAGGAGCGGCTCTTTTCAATTTACACAAAAAACCATAAACAGCAATTTACTTGTTCACAAAGAAACCTTTTATCTTCACATTTGAACCAACCTAAATCCTAATTACACGGGGAAAGAAAAAAACCGCAAACATCAGTCAATCACACAGAAACATCTTTATCATTATTTTTACCAACATATTATTCAAAATGCATATGTCACAAATTTAAACTAATCAAGTCTTTCTCCTCACCGTCCTCTCTACTCTTTACTGTTCTCTCTTTATACCCTATGTACTCATTTGCCATGTCACTCACTTGTTCCGATGGGGCGCCTTCTGCGCTGATCATTTGCCATTGTCGGTTTTGTTCATTTCCATTTGCTGGATTATGTCTAGGGTTAGCCAGCCGAATTTCAACATCATGAGGTGCTCCGCCTACAGTCCTGTTTCCACCGTGTTCAGCGTTGTATCGATTCTGGTTGCCGTAACTGCTGCGTTCACAATCCTGTCCACGTCCTCGATCATTTCTACCTGTGTTTGCGAGTGTTATCCCAGTTTCTATACGGCCGGTTCCGATTATTGTTCCGTTCGCGTCGCGACGACCAGTCACGCCGTTGATTAGTACTACGGCCACGACTGCGATCGCGCTGCTGTGCCCCGTGATAACTTTGTGCCTGATTAGGCGGGAATTCTCCTGTATTATATTCCAACTCTTGGAGAAGGGCCTTAAACGTTTCCACGTCCTCTTTGCATCGTCCCGCAAGAATGACGTGGCGCAAGTGCATCGGCAATTTGGTGATGCATATGCTAATTAGTTCCGCAGGCCCGTATGGGTCGTATAGAAATTGATTTGCCTGCAGCATGTGGACGAATAGGCGTGCTGCTCTGCCGAAACCAGACTGGTTCAAATTTGGCAGCATAATTATGCCATGCTTGACCCTATCTTGAGCCGCTTCCGACCAATAGGTGGACAGAAAGGCTTGTCGAAACTCTCGAGTGGAGTTGTAGTGACGCGCTGCCGACCTCATGCGAATCGCCGGTTCGCCTTCCAAATAGTCACACATATTATATTCTATCTTATGTTAACTTGCCCAGTCGGGGCGAAGACAGAACTAAAATTGCGCGAGCCATGCTCGTGGATGTATTTCTTTTTGCGAATTTCGAAATATCTCAAACTTTCTCACCGTAAGGAAATGTTTGAAATCAAATCCCCGCATTTCCTCCCTGCGAGACCCTTGAATGTTTCTATTTTTCTCATGTCTGTCCCTCGACATACATTCTTCCCTGTCGTTAAAATCTCCCTCGTGGCCGGAGTCCCTCTCTGCACTGTTCGTACGGCTATTTTTGATGCTATTGGCGAGTTCGGAATCACACCCAATGCGGCTTTCCAGATGGGCCACGCGTTCTTGTAATTCGCCTGCTACAGCTTTGTGCCGCCTGTTCACTTCGAACTGTCCCTTCTGAAATCTAAGAAGCGAAAGCACTTCTTCGGTCTCTGCGACCGCTACCTGTGTAGTATTGTTATTGCTCTCCATTACCTTCATCGTGCCTACGATATCCGCTAATGCCGCAATCTTATCATGTATTTGTCTGTTGTCCTCCGCCCCAGTTTGCTTCAATTGTTCTACTTGCTGTTCGAGTGCGTGAATCGCTTGACTGTTGTCCGCTATTGTGTTGCTAACGGACGCGGGACAACGCGTTTCCGCTTCCTGAACCCTGGAGAGTACCTGCTGGCGTTCCCTTTGGCACCCTTCTCTCAGCGCTTGGAAATTCCTAAGTAGCTGCTCCTTGCTCTCTTTCGATTCCGCATCGCGCCTCTGCTTGCCCTGTTCTAAGGCTTGCAGACGATCATCGATTTGTTCAAATGTACGGCCTAATTCTTTCATAATATCACTTTTTATTTCACTTGCCAGATTGTATATTCTTTGTGAGATATCATCGGACACTCTCTGCATCGACTTGTCGACTTTATTTGTCTGCTGGATTAGTTTTTCGTCTATTTGTTCGCCTAGCTCGAAGATAGATTTTTCAGATTTCTGCGTCATCTGTTCGCCTAGCTCTCGAATCGATTTTTCAGATAAATCTTTTTGTTCTCGGAACGATTTTTCTGATTTCTCTGCGTTTTCTTTATTTTGTTGCAATAAGGTATTCATGAGTTCTGCCAAATCAATTTGGTTAGTAGGAGGCAAATTAATTTCTGGCTCTGCTGTGAGCCGTTCGTCCTGTTTTGCATTTCGTCTGAAGTATTCCCCATTGCATTCTGGGAACCGTCCGACGCGTTTATATTCGAAATCAAATTATCGCCTTGGTCCATGTTGTTTGAGTTGTTGGACCACCTACTTTTAGCTTGCTTACGAGTCTGCATTAGTTCAATTTATCCCCGGTACGCAACACACTAACCACAGTAAATGTATCCCCCAAAAATTACGACAGTTACACGAAAGGTACCCAACCTAGTACGCTCTTTTCCACACGCAAAACAAATTTTTATCTTTGATCGAAGCAGTGCAATTTACAAGCGAGAAAAAACACACACACACACACACACATATATATATATATATATATATATAAAACACACAAATATAGAAAACAAAACAACAAGACAAACAACACAACGCCGCTCAACAACGCCGTAAATAATTTCAAAGTCTCCTCAGAAGCAACGCAGAAGTTGTTTGAGCGCTGCAGGGGAAAAAAAATTAAGATTATACAACGCTCGCAATCTAACGTTTCAGAGATTCCAGAGTCTAGCGGAAACACAGAACAGGGTCGCCATGTGTAATGTTGTTGCTTTAATTTGTTATGAAAGCGGTGCTGATAGACAATAAAAGCGGATTAAAAGCTGTGAGCTGTCTGGGGAAGTTAACCTTGCATTACTGAGCAACTGTTTCACCAGGTATCCTGTCTAGCTTACCAAATTCCCAACCAGACTAATAGTTTAATCGTCATACGGCAACCGGTGATATATGTGTATAACGAGAATTTAAATAAAAAGAAATAAATCAGTTTATATTTGGAAATTTAATTTAACATTGATCATTGAAATTTCAGCATATTAGACTTGGTTCATAACTGAACTGGTGCCTTATTTAGGATTGTGAAAATGTGAGTTTGTAATCTTACAGAACACATCAAATATGGAGCCAAGATTGGGAGACTGCATACAACACTGCATTCATAAAATAACACGCGAAGAACGGTGAAACATATGCAAGAGGAAATTAACCACAACCAACCGGTTCAATTTTCACCCAAAGAAGTTACATTCATAGCGCAATCCTGTCTGTCAATTAATTACCACACACTGGTATACTAAATTCATACTAACGCTCTGTGAAATCTTTCCGAAAAGAATAGCTGAGGACTACTTTGATGATTACACCACATGCTTCACGTGGTCAACTTGGTTTACACAAAGATTGTAACTCCACAATAATTTTGATAATGAAAATAAATTAGACCGACAAGCAATTTACAAAAGAAAAACCTCGAACTGGTTACTATCGTCTTATTATTAACCTGATGGGTCAAACAATTGTATAAGCACGTGGTACTGGTCTTACAAAGTACACCCCACATGGGTTGAAAATAAAGAAACTTCTGAACTTCACACTCGTATTACACTGCGTTGCAATTTAAGATAACATTAGATATTTTAGAGCTAAACCTGAAATGAAGTTGATTAAATATTCATTTAGGCTGAACTTAAGAAATCCATTGTCCTGCGGACTTAGCAGACACGCGCTTAGCCGGAGATCTTACCACTTCAGACGCTCGCCACGGACAGACCGACCTGGGCCGCTACAGAGCGTGCTTAACAGATACAATGGAAGTGACCAGAGAGGCAGCTTCCTATACCAACATGACAAGGGACGGACAAAACCATACTAAGAATAGAAACCTCTCTGATTTTAGAAAGCGTAGCTACCTGTTCCGACGTTGGTCCTACTGTTGTCTGGCAGGCAGGCTTGTCTGCTACCATCCAGCATGCTACTAGAAATACATTTGCTCATTCATCCTCTCACACAGAAGGGCAGGGGGATGACGGTATCTTATCATATACAGCATATAAAAGAAAGCGGATGTAGGTTCCGTATGAGACTGTGTGACATGAATTATATATAAACTGTGTTGTAAAGTGTAGTAGTGTGACATATCGTTCTTGTTTATGTGTAAAACTAACATGTTCCATTGCTCAGTCTCCTCCCAGATAGTCAGAAACACCATAGTAAATTTAGAAGAGGAATTTATGCCGTCAATGACAACATATTTAAGAAATTAACATGAAAGGAATCCAACAGAGACCTTTCAGACTATCTGTCAGATGAAGGACGCCACTCAGACCTTATAGATATGCAAACATGTTATTCACCCGGGAGATAGCAAGCATTTCACCGAAATGAGAAACCACGTAAGATGGTTGTTTTAAGCCAGTAGTCACTCAGAACTGCATGGTTATTTATAACAGTCTGGTCACTTATAGAATTTATGTGTCTATTCCATGGATATCACACACATATTGCTTATCCTGGGTCCAATTTTCATTACATTTGGATCTGTCCACTTGTGCTAAGTTTTTAACACTACGTGATGGGGAAAGAAGCTCCCCATTGTACACCACCATCCTGTGCTCCTACACCACCCCTTGCCACAACACTGAGCAAGTGTGTACAAAGGGCCAGATGTGCCACGCCTCTGACCATGGCGTGCTAGGTAGCACCCAATGCACATCACCATCAGCCAGGCTGGGCAGTCAGATGGCTAATTTACCTGTGTTGCACTGTCACTCAACCCACTGAGCTAGCGCTATTCCACTCACCTGCCTAGCATTAACTGTAATCATATTACAATGCTTTTAATGAAGTGTAAATAATGCCATCTCAGAGAAAGAAATCTACAATGCAGACGTACATGCCTACTGTAAAAAAATATGGCACTTTAAGCAGACATTTGTGTCTGACTATAGCACTAAAATAATGAAGTGTAATTGCATTCATTATTCTCATAGAAAAAGATTTAAGATTTGTGCAATTCTATATATATATATATATATATATATATATATATATATATATATATATATATATATATCTGTGTGTGTGTGTATATATATATATATATATATATATATATATATATATATATATATATATATATATATATATATGTGTGAGTGAGTGAGTGAGTGTGTGTGTGTGTGTGTGTGTGTGTGTGTGTGTGTGTGTGTGTGTGTGAGTGTGTGTATGTGTCATACTTTAAATAGAAAGAAAACAAATAACTTGATTTCAACAAACTATACTTATTTATTCATCAACGTTGATTCCCACCAACATGCTTTTACAAAATCATATCTCCCATATGTTTTACCAGTTCACATTCAAATAATATACATATTTTAGCACAGAAAACACAATAGGATTTAACATAATATAATATATTTATTTCAACACAGAAAAGGAATGTACAAAACAGTGCAAACTGTGCATTCAATATTTACAAAAAATCATTTAACAATGTACAGAAATACATACACAATATGTCTCCTAGGTTAATAATTTTTTGTCTGCAGTTGATGCACTCACACATTTCCCTTCCAATAGCTAGGAGTAGGTATAACATAATTTAAGAAGTTGTAATACAGTTGACGGGCTTATACACTTATGGACTTTAACTGCAGTGGGCAAGGAATTTTTATTCACAAATTTCGTAGGAGATACAACATTCATTTAAAATAAATCCCTTCTGGTATGGCCAGCAGCAGCAGAATTTAACACAGTGTACAGACATACACACATCATGTGCAAAAAAGTATAACTCATTTATATAGTGAGCAAAATACAAACACAAAGTATGTATGCATATAAGCATCACATGAAAAAACTACAAAGAACGAAACTCGTCTAGCTTGAAGGGGGAAACCAGTAGGCGCTATGGTTGGCCAGCTAGATGGCGCTGCAACAGGTCAAACGGATATCAACTGCGCATTTTTAAATAGGAACCCCCATTTTTTATTACATATTCGTGCAGTACCTAAAGAAATGTGACTGTTTTAGTTGGACCACTTTTTTCGCTTTGTGATAGATGGCGCTATAATAGTCACAAACTGTAAGTACGTAACTTCCTGGCAGACTAAAACTGTGTGCCCGACCGAGACCCGAGCTCGGGACTTTTCCCTTTCGCGGGCAAGTGCTCTACCATCTGAGCTACCAAAGCACGACACACGCCCAGTAGCCACAGCTTTACTTCTGCCAGTACCTCGTCTCCTACCTTCCAAACCTTACAGAAGTTCTCCTGCGAAAGTTGCAGAACTAGCACTCCTGAAAGAAAAGATACTGCGGAGACATGGCTTAGCCACAGCCTGGGGGTGTTTCCAGAATGATATTTTCACTCTGCACCGGAGTGTGCGCTGATATGAAACTTCATGGAAGATTAAAACTGTGTGCCCAACTGAGACACGAACGGGTCCTTTGCCTTTCACGGGCAAGTGCTCTACCATCTGAGCCACCGAAGCACGACTCACGCCCGGTACTCACAGCTTTACTTCTGCCAGTACCTCGTCTCCTACCTTCCAAACTTTACAGAAGCTCTCCTGCGAAACTTGCAGAACTAGTATTCCTGATAGAAAGGATACTGCGGAGACATGGCTTAGCCACAGCCTGGGGGACGTTTCCAGAATGATATTTTCACTCTGCAGCGGAGTGTGCGCTGATATGAAACTTCATGGAAGATTAAAACTGTGTGCCCAACAGAGACTCGAACTCGTTACCTTTGCCTTTCACGGGTAAGTGTTCTACACATCTGAGCTACCGAAGCACGACTCACGCCCGGTACTCACAGCTTTACTTCTGCCAGTAACTCGTCTCCTACCTTCCAAACTTAACAGAAACTCTCCAGCCAAACTTGCAGAACTAGCACTCCTGAAAGAAAGGATACTGCGGAGACATGTCTTAGCCACAGCCTGGGGGACGTTTCCAGAATGATATTTTCACTCTGCAGCTGAATGTGCGCTGATATGAAACTTCATGGAAGATTAAAACTGTGTGCCCGACCGAGATTCGAACTCGGGACCTTTACCTTTAGCGGGCAAGTGCTCTACAACCTGAGCTACCGAAGCACGACTCACGCCCAGTACTCACAGCTTTACTTCTGCCAGTACCTCGTCTCCTACCTTCCAAACTTTACAGAAGCTCTCCTGCAAAACCTGCAGAACTAGCACTCCTGAAAGAAAGGATACTGTGGAGACATGGCTTAGCATCAGCCTGGGAGATGTTTGCAGAATGATATTTTCACTCTGCAGCGGAGTGTGCGCTGATATGAAACTTCATGGAAGATTAAAACTGTGTGCCCAACAGAGACTCGAACTCGTTACCTTTGCCTTTCACGGGTAAGTGTTCTACACCTCTGAGCTACCGAAGCACTACTCACGCCCGGTACTCACAGCTTTACTTCTGCCAACACCTCGTCTCCTACCTTCCAAACTTTACAGAAGCTCTCCTGCGAAACTTGCAGAACTAGAACTCTTGAAAGAAAGGATACTGTGGAGACATATCTTAGCCACAGCCCTGGGGATGTTTCCAGAATGATATTTTCACTCTGCAGCAGAGTGTGCGCTGATATGAAACTTCCTGGCCGATTAAAACTGTGCGCCCGACTGAGACTCGAACTCGCAACCTTTGCCTTTCGCGGGCAAGTGCTCTACCATCTGAGCTACCGAAGCACGACTCACGCCCGGTACTCACAGCTTTACTTCTGACAGTACCTCGTCTCCTACCTTCCAAACTTAACAGGAACTCTCCTGCCACACTTGCAGAACTAGCACTCCTGAAAGAAAGGATACTGCGGAGACATGTCTTAGCCACAGCCTGGGGACGTTTCCAGAATGATATTTTCACTCTGCAGCGGAATGTGCGCTGATATGAAACTTCCTGGCAGATTAAAACTGTGTGCCCGACTGAGACTCGAACTCGCAACCTTTGCCTTTTGCGGGAAAGTGCTCTACCATTTGAGCTACCGAAGCACGAGTCACGCCCGGTACTCACAGCTTTACTTCTGACAGTACCTCGTCTCCTACCTTCCAAACTTTACAGAAGCTCCCCTGCGAAAGTTGCAGAACTAGCACTCCTGAAAGAAAAGATACTGCGGAGACATGGCTTAGCCACAGCCTGGGGGACGTTTCCAGAATGATATTTTCTCTCTGCAGCGGAGTGTGCGCTGATATATAACTTCATGGAAGATTAAAACTGTGTGCCCAACCGAGACACGAACTCGGGTCCTTTGCCTTTGACGGGTAAGTTTTCTACCATCTGAGCTACCGAAGCACGACTCACGCCCGGTACTCACAGCTTTAATTCTGTCAGTACTTCGTCTCCTACCTTCCAAAGTTTGCAGAAGCTCCCCTACGAAACTTGCAGAACTAGAACTCTTGAAAGAAAGGATACTGTGGAGACATATCTTAGCCACAGCCCTGGGGATGTTTCCAGAATGATATTTTCACTCTGCAGCTGAATGTGCGCTGATATGAAACTTCATGGAAGATTAAAACTGTGTGCCCGACAGAGATTCGAACTCGGGACCTTTACGTTTAGCGGGCAAGTGCTCTACAACCTGAGCTACCGAAGCACGACTCACGCCCAGTACTCACAGCTTTACTTCTGCCAGTACCTCGTCTCCTACCTTCCAAACTTTACAGAAGCTCTCCTGCAAAACTTGCAGAACTAGCACTCCTGAAAGAAAGGATACTGTGGAGACATGGCTTAGCATCAGCCTGGGAGATGTTTGCAGAATGATATTTTCACTCTGCAGCGGAGTGTGCGCTGATATGAAACTTCATGGAAGATTAAAACTGTGTGCCCAACAGAGACTCGAACTCGTTACCTTTGCCTTTCACGGGTAAGTGTTCTACACCTCTGAGCTACCGAAGCACTACTCACGCCCGGTACTCACAGCTTTACTTCTGCCAACACCTCGTCTCCTACCTTCCAAACTTTACAGAAGCTCTCCTGCGAAACTTGCAGAACTAGAACTCTTGAAAGAAAGGATACTGTGGAGACATATCTTAGCCACAGCCCTGGGGATGTTTCCAGAATGATATTTTCACTCTGCAGCAGAGTGTGTGCTGATATGAAACTTCCTGGCCGATTAAAACTGTGTGCCCGACTGAGACTCGAACTCGCAACCTTTGCCTTTTGCGGGAAAGTGCTCTACCATTTGAGCTACCGAAGCACGAGTCACGCCCGGTACTCACAGCTTTACTTCCGACAGTACCTCGTCTCCTACCTTCCAAACTTTACAGAAGCTCCCCTGCGAAAGTTGCAGAACTAGCACTCCTGAAAGAAAAGATACTGCGGAGACATGGCTTAGCCACAGCCTGGGGGACGTTTCCAGAATGATATTTTCTCTCTGCAGCGGAGTGTGCGCTGATATGGAACTTCATGGAAGATTAAAACTGTGTGCCCAACCTAGACACGAACTCGGGTCCTTTGCCTTCCACGGGCAAGTGCTCTACCATCTGAGCTACCGAAGCACGACTCACGCCAGGTACTCACATCTTTACTTCTGCCAGTACCTCGTCTCCTACCTTCCAAACTTTGCAGAAGCTCTGCTGCGAAGCTTCCAGAACTAGCACTCTTGAAAGAAAGTATACTGCGGAGACATGGCTTAGCCACAGCCTGGGGGATGTTTCCAGAATGACATTTACACACTGGAGCAGAGTGTGCGCTGATATGAAACATCCTGGAAGATTAAAACTGTGTGGCCGTCCGAGACTCGAACTCGGGACCTTTGCCTTCCACGGGCAAGTGCTCTACCATCTGAGATACCGAAGCTCGTGTCACGCCCGGTACTCACAGCTTTACTTCTGCCAATAGCTAGTCTCCTACCTTTCAAACTTTACAGAAGCTCTCCTGCGAAAGTTGCAGAACTAGCACTCTCGAAAGAAAGGATACTGCGGGATATTTTCACATTGGAGCAGAGTGTGCGCTGATATGAAACATCCTGGAAGAATAAAACTGTGTGGCCGACCGAGACTCGAACTCGGGACCTTTGCCTTCCGCGGGCAAGTGCTCTACCATCTTTTTTTTTTAACCTTAGTCCATTTTTTTCCTTTTCTTTTCTTTTTTCTTTGTTTTTTTCCCTAGACCACTTTTTTGTGTATATCAAAGACGATACACCTAGACCACTTTTTTTGCCTTAAACTAGTGCCTTTCTTTTCTTTTTTAATTTTTTTTAATTTCTTAGGAAGGGAAAATAAACATGTGCTCCGATTTGTAATGAGAATAGAATGAACATAGTATATATCAGTTCTAGGCTGCCGTTGCGTAAAATATGAAAAGAAAGGAAATGTCTTCATGAGATGCACAAAAGACTATCACTTCATTGTCGAAAGGAAAGTTGCTCCGCTGCTCTGCGAGAGAAGGAAAATGTCGAGAGGAGATGTGGAAAGAAAAAAAAAAATGCCTTCTGCATTGGTGAGCATCAGAATAGTATCTTAAAATTTCCGGCAAGTACTAAAGTCCCAGGAAGCAAATAGGATTCATACATACAGGCAACTGGTAACCTCTACTATCCAAATGTTGTATTTGAAGCATTTAACCGTTAATTATGATTTTCAGCATATTTCTAAATATCCTCCTGTAGTCACAATTTTGGCTTATTTGAAAGTGTTCAATTTCTATGTAAGAATAATAGTCTAGGGAAGTAGCATGCCTATTCTGCATAATAAACGATGCTGTGTGGCCCATGATCCACGTTGTAGCGTTGTTTTTTGCTCGTGGATACCTCAGTTTTTGTTGCTGAATGATCTCTAAAATGTCTACACCACTCTGCGTCGTACGGTCTATCACTGACAATAGTTGACGAAGCAATGTTGTAATTTCTTCTGCATGTCCGCACGTGAACCTATGAAGGAGCGTATCAACTCTTCCGCATGCGTCACAGTTGGGCGTTGGATGAAGGCCTATTTTATGTAGCTTTTCATTCGTTGCTACTTTATCGTTGACTGTGAGATACCAGTCGGCTATGACGCGTGATGGTAACATGTCGTTGTGCACATTCCGCCATATTATACTCCAATGTGTATGTGGATGTTTTTCTTCGAGACGATTCCTGTGGTTTGTTGTCATGAGAAGGTCATAAAGCTTCCTATTCGTCAGGCTTCCGGTATCGACGATGTTGTGTCGAATGTAGCTCATTTCCATGTAGTACAGTAGCACAGGTCGGTAAGAAAGTGGAATGCCGGCGATATTAACGGGTGGGTCCAAGCTATGAGGCTTCCACCGCTGAATGAGGTTTCTGATGAGACTGGTCCTCCGGGTACGAAACTCCTTCCTGATGCGATTTAGGAGCAGGGTGACACATTTTTTGTGTACTTTAATGAGGTTAAGGCCACCTTTGGACGAAGGTAAGGTTAAGGTATCGAAATGAACTTTGAAAATATGCCCCCTAAAAATAAACCAACATAACGCTTGTTGTATACTCTTGGCTAGGTGGTCGGAGATTGGAAGAATTTGCGCCAAATAATTCATCTTGCCCGTAATGGCGATCTCGATGGTCTTAACTTTCTGTAGTATGTTCAAGTCACGGTCGGAGTGAAGCATCAAAGCAGCACGTAATTTATTAAGCATATGTGACCAGTTCTTCGTCAGTAATTTGTCTGGTTTGGCCTCAAAAGTAACACCGAGGCTTGTGTGAGAATCCTTTACCTTGCACCAGGTAACATGGGATATGTCTCCGATACCGCCACCGATCTTCAAAACTGTGGTTTTAGTTCTATTGAGTATTGCTCCTGAAAGAAACGTGAATGTTTGTAGAAGAGTTGCTGCTGACAGAAGTTGTTGCGATGATGACACAGTTACACATATATCGTCAGCACACGCAATGCAAGGGATAGTGACAGACTCGACGCTAAGCCCGATCCCGCTATGCACTAAGTTGTTCAGTAGCGGCTCTACTGCAATGGCGTACAAGATCATTGACAGAGGACATCCTTGGCGGATGGATTGCTCAATGGAAACTTCTTTTGTAAAATGGCCATTAATGAGAATCCGTGGCGAGGCGTTTGTAGTAAGTTTGCGAATTAATTCTATGAGATGAGGTCCAAATCCTAGTTTCTTCATGCTTTGAAAGAGGAAATCATGACGTACACGGTCATAAGCCTTCTCAAAATCTAGAAAGATCAGAGCGCCCTGTCCTTTAGTTTCAACATATGAACAGATGATGTCCCTCAAATCGCAGGCAGCTGAGATTGCACTTCGACCTTGCACTGAACTGTACTGGTAACTGCCTAAAACCTTGTACATAAGGGTTTGCATCCTTAGCTTAATCGATCTGGTGATGATTTTGAAGTCGGCATTCAGGAGTGTGATGGGTCGCATGTTTTCGACCTTCCTGCTGTTCCCTTTTTTCGGTAAGGGCAGGATGATACCTTCCGTAAATGCCTTGCGTATGACTTCCAGGTGCCAGAGTTCATTCGCTATCTCGAGGAGTGTCGGACCGAGGACGTTCCAGTATCGCTGGCAAAACTCAGCGCTGAGACCATCAGGTCCTGGTGATTTCCCTTCCTTTGCACTGTGCACCGCCAGTCGGATTTCATCCTCTGTGAAAACAGTTTCCAGCTTTGCATTATCCTGTTGTGACAAGCGACAACTCAAGGTCCTAAGAAAATCCTCGCACGAGTGTTCATCAACGAGTTGCTTCTTGTAAGGTTGACTATAATAGTCGTAGACGTGCGAGATGATGTCACGTTGCTTCGTGATGGCATTCTCAGCGTCATCAACGACGGCTTCAATCAATATGGCTTTACACCGTTTCGTCGCTCTCAGGATGTGGTACAGAGAGGCCCGTTCTTCGGCGGCAACGTCCTTGGGGTGGGCTCGCACGATGACGCCATGCATGCGTTGGCGTTGTATCGCCGTGATTTTCGCTTTATATCGTTTTATCCTTACGTCGATATCGCGAGAAGGATTGTTAGTGGGACTGTACAGTTCTCTCAAACAGCGATAATAAAATTCAATAGTCTGTTTCTGCCAAAAGCTTTTTTGTCGGGCGTAGCTCATGAGGGTGAGGCGTAATTTAGGCTTAGCACACTGAATCCACCACTGTAGAACGCTAGCGTAACGACGTCGGTGCCGCTGGAGCTGTTGCCACGTTAAGTTCACCTCCTCTTCAAGTTGGGCATCCTGCAGAAGGCTGACATTCAATTTCCAGTAGCCCTTCCCGCGGTAAATTGGCTGGCGTTGTAGGTTGAGGTAACACTGATATGCACAATGGTCGGAGATGTTGACAGGAGCTATGTCACAGTTCACAGTGTGTCGCTGGAGGGCATCGGACACATATATCCTATCCAGCCGACTGGCAAAATGACTGGTTACGAAGGTGTACGCTACCCGTTCACCGTGCAGTTGTTCCCATGTATCGTGAAGACGCATGCCATGAATTAAATGTTCAAGCTCGATACATCTGTTCGTGTTAGGAGTTTGGTCTCTGTCGTTGAGCACACAACTGAAGTCACCACCAAGGATGAGATGTTCACGATAACCGCTAAGAAGAATGGGAACCTCGGTTTTATAAAATTTTGAACGATCTCTCTTATGAGTGCTACCTGAGGGGGCGTACACGTTAACAATCTGCACACCATTCACTCGAAGAGAAATGCCACGACCACTGGGCAGCCGCTGCACATCCGTAAAGAGTATACCGTCGCGCAGAAGGATGGCAGTGCCTACAGCATCCTGAAGATTGATGTTATCAATAAGAACGTAACCGGGCACTTCTAAGGCTGTGACTACCTCCTGTAGGAGGGCAATGTCAACGCTGGTACCATACAAGAAATCATTTAGCGAGCGGAGTTTCACCGCACTTTGAATTCTACTGACGTTAAGTGTGGTAATGTTGTAGGTTTGGCTGTCACCCATGATGGTTCAGAGGACAATGAGCTCTTAGTTTCGGATCGTCCTTCTCTCCGGCTTTGAACCAAACTCGTTGGTAACGTTTGGAGTACGAAACGAAATGTCAAAACCAATAACGGGTCAGAGGGGAAGGTCGCATCGCGATGGTCATGCGCGAGAGCAGCTACTGCTGCATCTCCTCGTTCTGCTGCCACCACGGCTCATTGCTGTCGGGGTGCTGCGCGGTGCGCGCGCCGCCCTGCCCGCCACCGCCGGCTGAGTCTGTCAACGTGGTCGCATCCGCCTGGCCTCCACGCGGGGCTGCGACTGACGTCAGCGAGTTCCTGCGAGATCGCTGCTGCAGCTGCTCGCTGCTCTGCTCGCTCTTCCTCTTGGCCGTTACGGTGCTCTGATCCCTTTCAGCGCTCAGTAGTGCCTTCAGGTGTTTGGTTTGTTCACGAATGCGTTCTTGCCTCGCGGTGTCCTCGCAGCGCACGGAGCAAGAAGATTGAGGTTCAGTCTCGCTGCCACTTTCTGACATGTGGACGGGTCCTAAATCGTTCGACTTTTCCTCTTTGCTACTATTCCCTTTGCTTCTCCTTCGGCGGCCTTTCTTCGTGTCTGCTACAGTCTCTACCGATAGGGGTGGTTCAGGCAAACTGGTCTGCACCCGCTCCTGTATCTCACACGGCTTAGTTTCAGAGGTGGCTGGCGCATCGTTGGTATCCAGATGTAACTGCCCCGGTGAGGATGACGGTGCCGAATCGACGTCCGTCCTACCGCGAATGTCTTTGGCACTGCATTCCACCTAAACTGGCACCTCCGCCTCGCTGACATGTTCCGGGTGCCGGGGTGGTGGTACAGTCCCCGCGACCACCTCACTCAATAGTGGAACAAGCTTTTCACTACCGTCTGCAGGACGTTCCCGTGGAAGTTGAAATGGACGTCGACGTGTACAGTTCATCCGCAGATGTTCAGTTGATTGGCAGATAGAACAGGTAGGGGGTTGTCCAATGTAAGTTACCTGTGTACGACAGCCGCCAATGGCAACATACGAAGGTATGTGCTTTTTCAAGTCTACACGTACACTTCGCACCCCGCTGTTATCTTGGTAGCGATAGGCACTCGACCATTTTTCATTTGTAACTGGCAAAACAGCGCCGTACAGTGACAGAGAACGTGCGATCAGATCATTAGGGCACTCAGGTGGCACATTAAATACCCTGACGGTTCTTACTCCGTATCCGGAAGGCACGATTTGGACATTACTAATACTGCCATCATTATGACGGAATGGTCTCACACCAACATGCTCCTCAACGAATTTCTCATAAGTGTCACTCGAAATAAATTTGATAAATAACGAGTACTGCACAAAGTCCAACTGGAACGTGTCGACTATATCTTCAGGCAATTTCAAATCTTCAAAGATCCATTCATGAATTTCAAACGCCGTCGGTCTCAAGGCAGCGCGATGGAAAACACACTGAACGCAGTTCGCTCTGTTAATTGTCGACATCTTACTTACAACTGTTATACAGAAAGAAACGTTAACAGCGCTCGCACACGCTGCTCAGCTCTCCACCTCAGCACTGCTCGCGACGTAAACACTGGCCCGCGCTACCGCCCGTCACTGCGCGATGTGCACTGGCCGAGTGGCGTAACACGACTGGACCATCTGAGCTAGCGAAGCACGACTCAGGCGCAGTACTCACAGCTTTACTTCTGCCAGTACCTCGTCTCCTACCTTCCAAACTTTACAGAAACTCTCCTGCGAAACTTGCAGATCTAGCACTCCTACTTTGGGAAGGTAGGAGACGAGGTACTGGCAGAAGTATAGCTGTGGGTACCGGGCCTGAGTCGTGCTTCGGTAGCTCAGATGATAGAGCACTTGCCCGCGAAAGGCAAAGGTCCCGAGTTTGAGTCTCGGTCGGGCACACAGTTTTAATCTACCAGGAAGTTTCATATCAGCGCACACTCCGCTGCAGAGTGAAAATATCATTCTGGAAACATCCCCCAAGGCTGTGGCTAAGGCATGTCTCCGCAGTATCCTTTCTTTCAGGAGTACTAGTTCTGCGAGTTTCGCAGGAGTGCTTCTGTAAAGTTTGGAAGGTAGGAGACGAGCTACTGGCAGAAGTAAAGCTGTGAGTACCGGGCGTGAGTCGTGCTTCGGTAGCTCAGATGGTAGAGCACTTGCCCGCGAAAGGCAAAGGTCCCGAGTTCGAGTTTCGGTCGGGCACACAGTTTTAATCTGCCAGGAAGTTTCATATCAGCGCACACTCCGCTGCAGAGTGAAAATAGCATTCTATAAGTACGTAGAGTCACGTAACATTCCGTCAGTGCAGACGGTATTTGCTTCGTGATACATTATCCATGTTAAAACGTTCCGTTTACTAATTGCGGAAAAGGTCGATATCATGTTGATGCATGGCCATTGTGATGAAAATGCCCAACGGGCATGTGCTATGTATGCTGCTCGGTATCCTGGACGTCATCATCCAAGTGTCCGGACCGTTCGCTGGATAGTTCGTTTACATTATTTAAGGAAACAGGAAGTGTTCAGCCACATGTGAAACGTCAACCGCCACCCGAAACAAATGATGATGCCCAAGTAGGTGTTTTAGTTGCTGTTGCGGAATCCGCACATTAGTAGCAGACAAATTGCGCGAGAATCGGGATCTGAAATACGTCGGTGTTGAGAGTGCTACATTAACATCGATTGCACCTGTACCATATTTCTATGCACCAGGAATTTTATGGTGACGAATTTTAACGTCGTGTACAGATCTGCCACTGGGCATAACAGAAATTACGGGATGATGACAGATTTTTTGCACGCGTTCTATTTAGCGACAAAGCGTCATTCACCAACAGCTGTAACGTAAAGCTGCATAATATGCACTATCAAGCAACGGAAAATCCACGATGGCTGCGACAAGTGGAACATCAGTGACCTTGACAGGTTAATGTATGGTGCGGAACTATAGGAGGAAGGATAATTGGCCCCCATTTTGTCGATGGCAATCTAATGGTGCAATGTATGCTGGTTTCCTATCTAATGTTCTACCGATGTTGCTACAAGATGTTTCACTGCATGACAGAATGGCGATGTACTTCCAACATGGTGTCCGACACATAGCTCGCGTGCGGTTGCAGCGGTATTCAATAGCATATTTCATGACAGGTGGATTGGTCGTCGAAGCACCACATCATGGTTCACACGTTCACCGGATCTGACGTCCCCGGATTTCTTTCTGTGTGGAAAGTTGAAGGATATTTGCTATTGTGATGCACCCAATATCTGAAAACAGGCGTCAGCGCATTGTCAATGCATGTGCGAACATTACAGAAGGCTAACTACTCGCTGTTCAGAGGAATGTTGTTACACGTATTGACAGACATCATTTTGGACATTTATTGCGTTAATGTGGTATTTACAGGTAATCACGCTGTAACAGCATGCGTTCTCAGAAATGATAAGTTCACAAAGGTACAGGTATCATACTGGAACAACCGAAATAAAATGTTCAAACGTAGGTATGTTCTGTATTTTAATTTAAAAACCTACCTGTTACCAACTGCTCGTCTAAAATTGTGAGCCATATGTTTGTGACTATCACAGCGCCATCTATCACAAAGCGAAAAAAGTGATCCAACCCAAGCATTCATATTTATTTACGGGTACACGAATATGTAATAAAAATAGGGGTTCCTATTTGAAAAAACATAGTTGACGTCCATTTGACCTATGGCAATGCCATCTAGCGGGCCAACCGTACTGGCATCTGATTTCCCCCTTCAAGCTAGACGAGTTTTGTTCCTTGTAGTTTTTTGGTGTGATGCTTACTTTGTGCGATATTTGGCCCATTCACGATCAGTGGACCACCCTGCACACACACACACACACACACACAAAATACCATCTGCAAACACACACACACACACCTATTTTCACCATATATATGTAATATACACTCCTGGAAATGGAAAAAAGAACACATTGACACTGGTGTGTCAGACCCACCATACTTGCTCCGGACACTGCGAGAGGGCTGTACAAGCAATCATCACACGCACGGCACAGCGGACACACCAGGAACCGCGGTGTTGGCCGTCGAATGGCGCTAGCTGCGCAGCATTTGTGCACCGCCGCCGTGAGTGTCAGCCAGTTTGCCGTGGCATACAGAGCTCCATCGCAGTCTTTAACACTGGTAGCATGCCGCGACAGCGTGGACGTGAACCGTATGTGCAGTTGACGGACTTTGAGCGAGGGCGTATAGTGGGCATGCGGGAGGCCGGGTGGACGTACCGCCGAATTGCTCAACACGTGGGGCGTGAGGTCTCCACAGTACATCGATGTTGTCGCCAGTGGTCGGCGGAAGGTGCACGTGCCCGTCGACCTGGGACCGGACCGCAGCGACGCACGGATGCACGCCAAGACCGTAGGATCCTACGCAGTGCCGTAGGGGACCGCACCGCCACTTCCCAGCAAATTAGGGACACTGTTGCTCCTGGGGTATCGGCGAGGACCATTCGCAACCGTCTCCATGAAGCTGGGCTACGGTCCCGCACACCGTTAGGCCGTCTTCCGCTCTCGCCCCAACATCGTGCAGCCCGCCTCCAGTGGTGTCGCGACAGGCGTGAATGGATGGACGAATGGAGACGTGTCGTCTTCAGCGATGAGAGTCGCTTCTGCCTTGGTGCCAATGATGGTCGTATGCGTGTTTGGTGTCGTGCAGGTGAGCGCCACAATGAGGACTGCATACGACCGAGGCACACAGGGCCAACACCCGGCATCATGGTGTGGGGAGCGATCTCCTACACTGGCCATACACCTCTGGTGATCGTCGAGGGGACACTGAATAGTGCACGGTACATCCAAACCTTCATCGAACCCATCGTTCTACCATTCCTAGACCGGCAAGGGAACTTGCTGTATCAACAGGACAATGCACGTCCGCATGTATCCCATGCCACCCAACGTGCTCTAGAAGGTGTAAGTCAACTACCCTGGCCAGCAAGATCTCCGGATCTGTCCCCTATTGAGCATGTTTGGGACTGGATGAAGCGTCGTCTCACGCGGTCTGCACGTCCAGCACGAACGCTGGTCCAACTGAGGCGCCAGGTGAAAATGGTATGGCAAGCCGTTCAACAGGACTACATCCAGCATCTCTACGATCGTCTCCATGGGAGAATAGCAGCCTACATTGATGCGAAAGGTGGATATACACTGTACTAGTGCCGACATTGTGCATGCTCTGTTGCCTGTGTCTATGTGCCTGTGGTTCTGTCAGTGTGATCATGTGATGTATCTGACCCCAGGAATGTGTCAATAAAGTTTCCCCTTCCTGGGACAATGAATTCACGGTGTTCTTATTTCAATTTCCAGGAGTGTATATTCATACATTCTACTGCTCAAATGAAGAGTGCGGCTATGGTAGCAAACCAGTTCTGTCACCAAAAATGACCTGCTTGTCATCATGTCATAACAGGCCCATCAGAAGTTATGAAGTACTGCACACCTAATGACATTGTGATTGAGTAATGAGTTGGTGTTCAATGTGTGGTGTGGGAGACAGAATGCGGCGAACACGGCCACGTGGGTACTTCAAGTAGACTTCAATCTTCACAGACATTGGTGCCACACAGCACACACCCATAGCCGGTGTGTCAACACCTCCTTTATTTGGGATTGGAATTATTATATTCTTCTTGAAGTCTTAGGGTATTCGCCTGTCTCATACATCTTGCTCACCAGATTGTGTAGTTTTGGAAGTGCTGGCTCTCCCAAGGCTATCTGTAGTTCTAATGGAATGTTTTCTACACTCGGGGCCTTGTTTTGACTTAAGTTTTTCATTGCTCTGTCACTCTTCACGCAGTATCAGATCTCCCATTTCATCTTCATCTACATGCTCTTCGATTTCCACAATACTGTCCTCAAGTTCATCGCCCTTGTATAGACCCTCTATATACACCTTCGAACTTTCTGCTTTCGCTTCTTTGCTTAGAACTGGGTTTCCATTTGAGCTCTTGACATTCATACAAGTGGTTCTCTTTTCTCCAAAGGCCTCTGTAATTTTCCTGTATTCAGTATCTATTTTACCCCAAGCGATATATGCCTGTTCTCCTTACATTTGTCTTCTAGCCATCCCTGCTTCGCTATTTTGCACATCCCTTCGATCTCATTTTTGAGACGTCTTATTCATTTTCGCCTGCTTCATTTACTGCATTGTCATGTTTTCTACTTTCATCAATTAAATTCAATATTTCTTCAGTTACCCAAGGATTTCTACTAGCCCTCATCGTTTTACCTGCTCGATCCTCTGCTGTCTTCACTATTTCATCTCTCAAAGCTACCCATTCTTCTTCTATAGTGTTTCCCTCCCCTGTTCTTGTCAATAGTTCACTAATGTTCTCCTTAAAATTCTCTACAACCTCTGGTTCTTTCAGCTTATCCAGGTCCCACCTCCTTAAATTCCCACCTCTTCGCAGTTTCTTCAGTTTTAATCTACAGTTCATAACCAATAGCTTGTGGTCAGACTGCACATCTGCCCCTGGAAATATCTTACAATGTAAAACATGGTTACTATATCTCTGTCTTACCGTTATATTTCTGAAACCTTGCAGTGTCTCCAGGCCTCTTCCACATCTACAACGTTCTTTCATGAGTCTTGAAACAAGCGTTAGTTACGATCAAGTTATGCTCTGTGCAGAATTCTACCGTGGGCTTCCTCTCTGATACCTTACCCCCATTCCATATTCACAGAATAGTTTTCCTTCTCTTCCTTTTCCTATTATCGAATCCAGTTCCTCATGACTATTAAATTTTCGTCTCCCTTCACTTCCTGAATAATTTCTTTTTTCTGATCGTACATTTCTTCAATCCCTGCATTATCGGCAAAGCTAGCTGGCATATAAACTTGTACTACTGTGGTAGGTTTGGGCTTTGTGTCTATCTTGCCTACAATAGTGCGTAAACTATGCTGTTCGTAGTAGCTTACCTGTGCTCCTATTTTTTTATTCATTATTAAACCTACTCCTGCATTACCCCTATTTGATTTGGTATGTAATACCATGTATTAACCGGGCCAGAAGTCTCGTTCCTCCTGCAACTGAACTACACGAATTCCCAATATATCTGACTTTAACCTCTCCATTTCCCTTTTTAAATTTTTCAATCTACCTGCCCGATTAAGGTATCTGACATTCCACGCTCCGATCAGTAGAACGCCAGTTTTCGTTCTCCTGATAATGACGCCCTCCTGAGTAGTGTCCGCCTGGAGATCCGAATGGGGGCCATATTACATGAGGACTATTTTACCCAAGAGGACGTATTAGTACTCTTAACTAAAATTCTCATTGTGCCTTTCAGCGAAACAAGTAAGACAACTTTTTACACAAAACAATTTAAATGGTGCCTCTTTATATTAGCTTGGCACTTCCTAAGTCTATAAAACAGGAAAGATTAATCAAACACTTGGAAGTAACCCCACATAGTTATAAAATTAGAGTGAAACAACAGGGTAAACCAGTTTTTTTAAAGTTCACGAATTATTATTCATTAACAAAACACAGTTTAAATTAATGGTTCACGCTTTGCAAAAGTAAAATACTGTACCAATTGAAAATTGGCATTCAAAGCTTCTCCTGCTCCACAAGGGTGTTGCCTCAATCACCGCTGCCACAGACTGTGAGACTCACTTTCCGCACTTGCTCTAGGTAGCGCGCCATTTTGCCCTTGCCACCTCTTCCATTTCCAGAGCCACTTTCGTTGCATTCAAAAGCAACCTGGCTTTTACATAACACCTGTTTCTGACATTTTTCCTAAGTGTGACCATTTATTACAATTAAATTACTCACAATTAAATACAAAATGTTATCATAAAATTATTTATCGTGATAGACAGTTTACATAGTATTTCATGTACATTACTTACATACAATGCCAAGAACTTCAACCTCCAGTATAGAGACACTTTACTTTGCATTTTAAAGCAAAAATTGTACAAATTTAAATGAACCGAAAACAAATTGTGTTATAGTCTATTTACATTTTGAAAAATAAAATAGACGACAATGAAAATTACTACTGGCACACTTTTGGAAAACATGGGCTTAAATACGAGAAGGCATGAGTGTTTTAAAACATGTCTTAGCATAATGAAGCCTTAGTAGCATGATCACAAAATAAATACAATATCAGCTTAGCATCGTTGCATACACACTGACGGGGAAAATGAATAAAACAAGAAGGAGTCGTGCGACATAAATGGAAGTTGAGAGGCGTGTTTATACATCTGAGATACGATGTCTGTTCAAATTTCGCGTGAGTCGCATCTGTGTGGCGCTAGTAGTGCCACTATGAGGATGCAGACCAGGTTCGCTTTAAATACACGCTTTAACGGTCGTCAGTGTTTTTTATCCTTGAGATTGGACGTAGCGAGGTGATGTTAGTCAAGAATGCCTGTAAAGCTATGAAGACTCCCTTATCAACACCTCACTGAATTTGAATGAGGTCATGTAATAGGGCTATGACAAGCTGCGATACTTATGAAATATTTGGTAGGAATAAAGGCACTGTGCATTATTACAGGCACAAGTCGTCATGATAATACACAGTCGGAAGAAAACCGGGCTCAGAACGACAGAGAGGAGAGACCATTCTGTTCTGCATACGGCTCTGATGAACCGTACAGTAATCTGAGTAGCAACTGGGCTCACAGTGACGTAACAAACTGTTACAAATCAACTACTTTAAGGGCAGCTGCGAGTCGGCCACCCTGTAGCGTGCAGTCGACTGAAATCAAACTACTGCCACTGGCGAGTTCAGTGGCGTCGCGAGAGAGCACAGTGGAATGCAGGGCTGAGGTCTGCCGTACTTTCTGATGAAATTTGGTTGTGCCTCGGTGTTAGTGATGACCTATCTGTGTGCTGGACACTCTGGTCCTACATCTGGAGCCATGGTCTGGGGTGGATTTGCTATGACAGCAGGAGCACTTTCGTGGTTACCCCAAGCACCCTGACTGCGAAATTTTACGTCAGTGTGGTGATACGAGCTGCTGTACTGCCATTCATGAACAACAGTATGCAACAGCATAATGCTCGCCTACATTGTAACCCAACATGGTCTATACAGTGCCAACAGGCTTCCTTGACCTGCTCAACCACTAGATCTGTATCCAGTCGAACACGTATTTGACATCATCAGATGACAAGTCCAGCATCATCTGCAACCAGCATTAATTCCATTCCACAAACTGACATCCGCCACCTGTACAAGACAATCCATGCACGTTTGCATTCTTGGACTCAAGATCCTGGCGGTTACACCGGTTATTAATGTACCACCATTTCATATTTGCTATGTCTTATCTCGCGCTTACATTAATCTATGATCTTGAAATGTTAATCACTTAAATGTGTTAGGCAAACAAATACATTCCCGATATGCCATTACTCTACATAAATTTTCTTTGTATTGTTATTTTTTCCATCAGTGCATTTAAAATATAGTGTAAACTAGGCCATAGTGTGGAGAAAGTAATCTTGTTAACAGCGCTGTTGTTCACAACACCCTGTTGAACAGTAGCCAAAGGCTACCCACATTCATCATTTACATAATAGCACAATACGCAATGAAGGAAGAGTGCAGTAAGTAAAATTTACAATTGGCTTAACGGATGTATAAGCTACTACAGTGATAGAATGCAACAAATGAAAATGTGCCTGAAGTTAAATTTAAAACGAAATGGTTAAGATACAATATGTAATTCTGTATGCTGCTGTAGCGATTTTATGTACAAAAAAATTATGACGTACATGAGAACACGAAGCTAACATAATTATATAAAAATGATAAAGTAAATATGGAAAAAAGTCAAATGCATGAAAATACAGTCTTCAGTAAGTAATCTGCGCACTCTCGTGGCATGGCCACTAAAATGCCCTTAGGCGACAAGGGGTTAGAGCAACAGAACCACTAGAGAGTTCATCATACCCTGTGACACGCTGGCGCCAGAACAGAATAATAAAACACCTTAGCACTCAATTTATGAAATTATAAAGTCAATGAAATATATTACATAAACAGAGAAAGGACAAGTAAACACGAGCGTGGTACGTTCACTGTAAGAATACGAAGTAAATATGTAATTCATTCCTGGAAATGGAAAAAAGAACACATTGACACCGGTGTGTCAGACCCACCATACTTGCTCCGGACACTGCGAGAGGGCTGTACAAGCAATCATCACACGCACGGCACAGCGGACACACCAGGAACCGCGGTGTTGGCCGTCGAATGGCGCTAGCTGCGCAGCATTTGTGCACCGCCGCCGTCAGTGTCAGCCAGTTTGCCGTGGCATACGGAGCTCCATCGCAGTCTTTAACACTGGTAGCATGCCGCGACAGCGTGGACGTGAACCGTATGTGCAGTTGACGGACTTTGAGCGAGGGCGTATAGTGGGCATGTGGGAGGCCGGGTGGACGTACCGCCGAATTGCTCAACACGTGGGGCGTGAGGTCTCCACAGTACATCGATGTTGTCGCCAGTGGTCGGCGGAAGGTGCACGTGCCCGTCGACCTGGGACCGGACCGCAGCGACGCACGGATGCACGCCAAGACCGTAGGATCCTACGCAGTGCCGTAGGGGACCGCACCGCCACTTCCCAGCAAATTAGGGACACTGTTGCTCCTGGGGTATCGGCGAGGACCATTCGCAACCGTCTCCATGAAGCTGGGCTACGGTCCCGCACACCGTTAGGCCGTCTTCCGCTCTCGCCCCAACATCGTGCAGCCCGCCTCCAGTGGTGTCGCGACAGGCGTGAATGGATGGACGAATGGAGACGTGTCGTCTTCAGCGATGAGAGTCGCTTCTGCCTTGGTGCCAATGATGGTCGTATGCGTGTTTGGTGTCGTGCAGGTGAGCGCCACAATGAGGACTGCATACGACCGAGGCACACAGGGCCAACACCCGGCATCATGGTGTGGGGAGCGATCTCCTACACTGGCCATACACCTCTGGTGATCGTCGAGGGGACACTGAATAGTGCACGGTACATCCAAACCGTCATCGAACCCATCGTTCTACCTTTCCTAGACCGGCAAGGGAACTTGCTGTTCCAACAGGACAATGCACGTCCGCATGTATCCCATGCCACCCAACGTGCTCTAGAAGGTGTAAGTCAACTACCCTGGCCAGCAAGATCTCCGGATCTGTCCCCCATTGAGCATGTTTGAGACTGGATGAAGCGTCGTCTCCAGCGGTCTGCACGTCCAGCTCGAACGCTGGTCCAACTGAGGCGCCAGGTGGAAATGGCATGGCAAGCCGTTCAACAGGACTACATCCAGCATCTCTACGATCGTCTCCATGGGAGAATAGCA
This sequence comes from Schistocerca gregaria, assembly GCF_023897955.1. NCBI lineage: Eukaryota > Metazoa > Arthropoda > Insecta > Orthoptera > Acrididae > Schistocerca > Schistocerca gregaria. Next base: position 6,990,932 of record NC_064930.1, on the reverse strand, counting down.
GCCTGCATTGCTGCGAAAGGTGGATATACACTGTACTAGTGCCGACATTGTGCATGCTCTGTTGCCTGTGTCTATGTGCCTGTGGTTCTGTCAGTGTGATCATGTGATGTATCTGACCCCAGGAATGTGTCAATAAAGTTTCCCCTTCCTGGGACAATGAATTCACGGTATTCGTATTTCAATTTCCAGGAGTGTATATTCTATACTAGGGAAAGACAAAGGCAATATGTACATAAGAGAAGTTCAAGGACTGAACTGGGTACAAAATCGCTCTACCCATTGAGCGGTCTTGCAGACTCTTGTTTTTCTCTGTTTACAAACTTCATGGAAATTTGTGGTAAGTTCCTACGGGCTCGTATGTCGGCGTGTGGGAAACAGTTCTGAAAACTGAAAGCTGTAACCACATTCACCCACTCACTCATTGGCAAAGGCTCCCCCACACTTCCAGCGTCCAATGACAAAATATCCTCAAACTCTGTGCACAGCTGTGTGAATGTGTCTTTACTCGCTCAGAAGTTTCCTGAGCATCCCTACACGCCTCAACTTTTGGATGGAATACTCTTGCACCAGCGATGCCTCCCTTGTCGTTCCACAACTAGCGTTAACTCCGGTCGCTCAGTAAAGCTGTTTCGAACGCCTTAACGGACGTGGATAATAGTTTTGAACATCCCTTTATGTGCAATCTCATTATCATCATAATCATCACCATTATCATCGTCATCATCATCATCATCATCCTTACTATTTCTCTGCTGTCCGTTGGAAATCCATTCTCTCCATTATTTGTATATTAGGAAAACACTGATGGAAATTCGCAGCACCGAGGACAGTGGCACTGTAGAGACCATGCGTCTGAAAATCATGAATCTCGCTACACGGACGCTAGTTGGGACTAACAAAACCGATTACAGTTTAACATGTTAATATGACTGGAGAAAACGGTTTCCGGAATTTTCGTCATGCGAATGTTGTGTCCCATGTAAACGGCGTATGTGTCGTACCGTCACCTCACATCGCTCAGTAAATACATGGAAAGTCGCAGCAGGTATTAAAGTCTAGCAGCCCAACTTGATTAAGGCCTTGAGGCGAAATTTACCAACTTTCAGTATAGTCAAAACCGTTAATAAGTAGAATGGTGTTTGCCTGTGGTTGAGATATAAAGCGAGAGCTACTTCGTTACATAGATTATTATGCATGTATATTAGGTACATATCGAGATACAAACAGGACTTAATATCACTGTATTTAACAGTCTCTTTGTCGTCATTTCGAAATCACAGACGCTATAAAAGTATTTCGTCATTACTCACTATGATGGGAACAAAGTGACCAACACAGTTAACCGTTTTGCTTCATTTTCAATACTTTGGCAATTGGCTAACGATGCATAGTCCTTCTTTTCATTAACACCGATTCTGTAGGGTCACGTATGGTGCCCTATAATAGTGCGACGCACATTTTTGTCACTAGATTTATTTATATAGTAGCTTACTAGAGGGCTTTTTGTAATCAATAAATATATTTTTCATCTTATTTTGTAACACCTTGGTCATACGTATCTCGTTTCCTTTTGCGTACCTACTGTGTACCACGGCATTGTGCCGTTTTTAGCACATCAGGCTGTCACTTCACGCCAGGCGAATATAATGGTGCTGCAGGGCAAACCTCGCTCAACCAGCACTGCTTGCGTCATGACGTTTCTATCCACGCGCGTCACACATACGTCACCGAACGACTTCCAGTCGTGTCGTCCGCCTCCGCTCCGCCACGTCACTGGAACGCCATCACGTGACACAGAAAGCCACCAAACCAGCATCAGAGGACACCGAACTCATTTTGAGCACATTCAATCACAAATGCAGATCCCTGAAATGCAGAAACCGAATGTATTTCTCCGTCAATTCTCCGTTTCCTGCAGCCGAAAGAGCTTTCTCACTGCCTTCCCGACTGATTGTCACCATTAAGATTTCGTGAACGACTTAGCTGTCACGACAGCCCTATGATGGCAGACATCTATAGCTAACTCTTTCTATTTTACGCTAGTTTATCGTTCTAGCCGCCAAAATTGCAGCATTCATTCATACTACGCAGTACATAACTCGGTTATTCGTGTTACTAAATATTCAATTTATGAGGTTACATATGAATTGCTTGTAGAGGTAATTACAAAATCATTTCTGCGCCGCAACAGGTAATGCTCTGGCAGGAGGAATTGTTTCCTGGATGACTGCATGCTAGACGCAAGACTGCTGTGTCCTGTGAGCATTTTGCTCATTCTTTACCTAAGAAAAATAAGAGAGTAGTAATAGTAATGGTCAACTTCGTCAAGAGTTAGAGTCATAGTTAACTCTGATTCATAAGAAGTAGTTGAAGACAGTTATGAGTAAAATGAAATGTAGCAAGGACGATAACGTTAGTTAATTTGTCTGTGGAGAGCGTAACTTTAAACCTGGGTTTGTGTAATAGCTGTTAACTCAGTCCTACTGCGTAATTTACCGTTTAAAATTGCCATCGCATAAGATCACCAGAAACGCGCAGTTTTCCTGCTAGCTGCTGCGTTCGTTACTTCTTATTGTTTTCATTCATTTAATAGAATCCCAATCACTCCGGAGAAAGCCTGAGTTTAACGGTCGTCATTCCGTGGCTCCAACAGCAACAATCGACCGACGATGCAGCCATTGAGGTCTGTGGTCTGCAGGATACGGAGAACGGACGGAAAAATAAGCTCAGCTTCTGCATTAGTAGCCTGCGATCGGCATTTCCGATTAATGTCTGAATGTGCTCGCGATCAGTACAGCATCGCTATGCGAATCTGACGCTGGTTTCGCGATTTTGTAGATCGCGTGCTGGCTTTCCAGTGACGTGGCGGAATATAGGCGGAAGACTGGGCTTGGAGTCATTCAATGAGGCATGTGTAGCGTACCTGAAAATTGAATAATTTGAACAGGGCTGGTTGAGCTAGGTTTGCCATCCATCGCCGTTATACAGGGCGTGCGTAAACAATTTGACCAAAAGTGCCGGGGTGGAAAAGACAGCATGAAAAACAGAAACTTGTGTATGGCAACTAAGGTTCGTAACTACATTTTCAGCGCTATAGGAAAGTGATTGAAATCTGACATACAGATGTCTTTACTCAAAATGATGAGTAATTTGCAGAAAATGTATTCGTAAACAGGATGTTTGGATGAACCAATCGTCACGCTAAGATAAACTTAACGTAGCACCTACACGGGCATCGGATTTAGCTGATGTACCAGACAGTACTTTTTCAGAGATTAAGACAATAACATCTCCGTGTTTCATGTCTTTAAAGGACCAAAATGAATGAAAATTTTAAGTGTGTTCCGCGCTGCTGTAGCACCATAAATAATCAAATGCGACCTGTAGTTTCGTATTCAAATTCTTTCATTTCATGCTGTCTTTGTGACCTACACTTTTCGTCAAATTGTGTTTCCGCATTCTATATATGCTAGACGAGGCGTGACAGAATGTTGATCGAATTATTAGGAGTCCAGTACACTTAGTCTTTCGCAGAAAGTGCTAAAAACGGCAGAATAACGGAATGCGTTGCTAGCGATATGTAACTTTAAAATTCAGTAGAAAATAACTACGCCAAAGAAAATGCCATACGTTTAGCAAAGGAGCTAAGAAAATAGGTGTACAATACCTTTCTTGATTACAAAAAGTCCTCGAGAAATGAAGTAAATGTATAAATGTCGTGACAAGAGAGCCGTCACGCTATTATGGACCAACATATGAGACCTCACAGAATCTGTGTTAAGGAAAGAACATAATTGCCAAAGCATTGAAAACAAACCAAATCTTTAACAGCTTTAGTCACATTGTTCCTATCATCGTGCATTGCTCGCCGGGCCATCCCAATCATCGCATGCTTTTCCCTGCCATGGTCCTCCCTCTGTCCGAACGGCGACCTAGGTCTGGGCTTTCCGTTGCTGTCCGCGTCCAGCCCCTGCTGTCAGAACTGGGGTCATTCCCTCTTCGGCCTCCCTTCCGGGCCTGTGCACCCACGCCTCCCTGTTGTATGCCCCAGCCGTCCGTCCGCCTGGACTTGGCACGGGGACCCAACGACTCGGTCCCGCCTGTGGCCCTCCGTCGCCGTTTTCTTGCGCTCATCGCCTCATTTTCAGGCTGTGAGCCTGTCTACACTGATGGTTCCCTGGTGGATGGTCGTCCTGCCTACGCTTTTGCCCACGCTGCCCATGTTGAACGGTGCTCCTTGCCGGCTGGCTGCAGTATTTTTACTGCAGAGCTGGTGGCCATATTGCGCGCTCTTGAACATATGCGTTCCTGCTCCGGTACGTCCATCGTCATCTGCAGTGACTCCCTGAGCAGCCTCCAGGCTATCGACCGCTGCTATACCTCTTCTCCTCTGGTATCCTTTATTCAGGAGTCTGTTTTTGCCATTACCCGCTCTGGTCGTTCGGTGGTCTTTGTTTGGACGCCAGGTCACGTTGGCATCCCGGGGAATGAACGTGTCGACAGGCTGGCCAAAGGGGCGGTCGACGCCCCCACTTTGGCGATCGGCCTCCCGGCTCGTGATCTGCAGCTGGCGTTGCGCCGTAAGGTGTTTCAGATGTGGTATGACGAGTGGCGTAGCCTGACTTCGCCGAATAAACTGCGGGCTGTTGAGGAGACGACCGATGTGTGGCGGTCCTCCGTGCGGGCTTCTCGCAGGGACTCTGTCGTCCTGTGTCGGCTCCGCATCGGCCATACCTACCTGACGCACGGACATCTTTTGCGTCAGGAGGATCCCCCCCTGTGTCAGTGTGGGTCCCGGTTGACGGTCGCCCACGTTTTGTTGGAGTGTCCCCGCCTGCGCACCCTCCGGCAGATTTTTAATCTCCCGGGCACGTTGCCTTTGGTTTTATGCGACGATGCCTCCATGGCTGACGACGTTTTAAATTTTATCCGTGGTTGTCCTTTTTATGGTTCCATTTAGGGGGGACCTGTCCCTTTCCCTTTCTGTGTGTCTTGTCCTCGAGTGTCTCATTGGTTGCAGATTTTAATGTGTGTATTCGGGTGGTTGATTCTTTCACTTTTTTGTTCTCATGGTCAGTCAACCAGTCTCCGGCCCTCTTCTTTTCTTCCGTTTCTTTCTGTCCGATGTTCGTCTGTACTCTTCTTGTCTCTAATGTTCGCTGTCACACTTGTGTTCTTTCAGAGACTGGGGGGGGGGCGTCCCCTCCCCCTTGAGGTTTTACCTGCTCCGTAATTTTTCGTCTCGCCTGTTTTTGGAATGGGGGACTGATGACCTTCGCTGTTTAGTCCCCCTTAAACATTCCAACAACCACCATCCTGTCATCGTGAGCAATAACAAAATAATTTTCTTGTCTTCAGTTATTCGGAAGTGATGACTGTTAGATACGATGATATTAACTCACATTTGTATCTCGATATATACCTACAACACATGGACCATGTTCTATGGACCCATGTAGCCGTCGTTTTTCTCCCGCACGGAGGCAAACACTATTCGCTTTAAAATCTGTTTTGACTATACTGAAATGTGGTAAATTTTGCCTCAAGATCTCCTTCAAGGTGGGCTACTAGCTTCCAATACATCCTGTGAGTTTCCTTGTATTTACTGAGCACGCGAGGTGGACGGTACGACAGACACGACGTTTACACGGGACGCAAGATTCAGCTGACGAAATTTTCGGGAACCGCTTTTCTGTAGTCACGTTTACATATTGATGCTTAATAGGTTTTTCTAGTCCGAAGAAGCGTTCATGTTGCGAGCTTCATAATTTTTACTCACATGGTCTCTGCAGTGCAACTGTCCTTGTTACAGCGAACTTATCGGTGTTTCGCTAACATCGAGAGGAGACGTTAACGAATGGTGGAGGATATGGATTTCCTACTGACGCCAGTGAAATCATGCGAATGAGGAGGAGAAGTCGGCTCACAAAAGGTATGTTCCAAAGTGTTATCCATGTCCGTTAAAGCGTGCGGAGGTGCTTTATTCAGCGACTAAAGTTACGCTAACTGGGGCACGGTTTTCAGTTATGTCTAGATATAGGATGCGCACCTATCTTTTATGGCTTTTGTGGTATCGACTATTCAGACACGACGGAGAATGGGCGGCATACTTGTCGACAGGTTACAAAAATGATCACTTTACGTGTTTCCACATTGCCAACAAGACGACCATGTTCCTGTTTTTATGTACGACCGGAATGTGGAGGAGAACAGAGCACCGTTTCGGGAAAGAAGGTGTCACAGCGATGTAAACATGTCGTCTACACGGCTCGCGCGATCCTTTTGCTGAATCAGAAGTTCAAGAGATTAACAATTATATATTTGGCAGCTGTAACCGGGAGAGTTAAAGCCTATGGGAAAGATGTCTGCTGTTTGCGTTTTCAAGGTGTATTAGGCGTATGCTACAGCAAAAATGAGACATATTAACATGGAAAAAAATGTTTCTTCAGATTTAATGAGAGGAACTCGGATATAGGGGTAACGTGTTTGACAGTGCAGTATCGTTCATAATAAATGAGTCGCGAGTGTTGATGTTACGACGTCACCATAATGTCACAGCAATAGACGCCATCCCGAGATATAACACAACTGAAGCGAAGGGAACAGTTAATTCTGGGAAGCGATGCATATTTATAGCATTTTCCGTCGTTTTCTACTTGCCTCAACTAAGTATAATACTTCGCCTAACGTTTTACGTAAAAATATTTAGACTACTGTTATCAACGAAAAAATCGAGGAATGCCGACAATCTTTTATATAATAAAGGGGATTTCAATTTTCTGTCATCAGAGAGGCCACGCAGATCAGATCTCGCAAAAATAATTTCAACTTTTACAGAGGCTGTTCGTCGAATCATTGCGATTACGTTGATGAGGTGAAGCATTTTCTTAGTTGCAGTGTAACCGGAAGCACGTGTGTTTCCTGTGGATTTTGACAGACAAAACTGTGTTCTTTCAGTCCGTTCCCCTGACCAATGAAAGAAACAGAAGATTTACCCCAGTTGGCAAATCGCTTCATCGCCTGGCTAGTAACGACGACCAGATTTGATAGTGTCTCTGGTTTGGAAACGGAGAGTCAGCCGTTGGCAAAAGTTCTCTACGATTACTAACTAGAGACGTTACCTCAGTTCCCAAACGAAGCATTCCACACAGTGAGAGGCGAATAACATTCACAGAAATGTAGGACGACCTTAAATACTCAAATGTGAAGCGTCTTTTTTCCTTATCTGGTCTCACTGTGAACCTAAGGCATTATAGCAACATACTCTGTGTGACGTGGTGATTGTACGTGCAGCAACGGTTAAGAATAAAGAGACGTTACAAGTTTCTTCCGACAAGAAGACAATGTAGCTTCCTATGTTACCAATACTGACTAAACTGAGAGCCCCTTAATACTGTCTCCAGAAAGATATTTGCATTCGCTCCAAAACCTTAAAAGTAGCTGGAAATTTCGACGTTTACATCGAAGCATCGGTCTCAACGAAACAACAGAGTCGTAGAGCGCATCATTCATAGAAATGTTATCAGTACAAGAGGCGCTTCGCTACGTAAAAGTCGGTGCATTAATGACAAATGGAAAATTATAGTAGTGCACAGTAATTCTAGTACAGCAATTAGGTTTTCTGTAATTTGGTCATTGTTTTTAAAAAAATGTACATGTACCATTCGCTCAAATTTCTAGTACAGTCTTCTAGTATGGACTATTTCAAAACACCAGAGAGTAGACAACACATTTGGTAGAAGCAGATATTAATGATAAATTTCTTGTGTGTCGACATCAAGGCAAGTTTGATACTGATTTGATACGCGGCCAGAATGTGTCAAGATGCGGCAACACTACTTCAAGGAGGAAAATGCAACTACACCGTTAACAATTGGGCAACAGAATTTGGGAGGTTCATTGTCGAGAGTAGAAACAAAGCGATGGCAGTTTGTGCGTTTTGCACTTGCAGCCCACAGTGTTCCTAACTGTCGTTTAATTACACGCCATTTATATGTTAAAATAGTATATTACAATTGTAGCTGAACAAAAAATACCGCTTTTAGACGATTGAACTTAATAACAGGAGGAATCTTTTGGAATACTAAACGTATCGTCTTAGTGAGAAGAATATAAGGCCAAGCTCTGTCGATTGTAGGGACTGAATATATGAATGGTGTTTGAGAGTAGTTCGTAATAAACAGGTCGCGAGTGAAAATTACATAACGTCACGGTTGTTTATCATGGAATGCGATGTGTATAGAATGTACGTAAATTTTCTAAAGTAGGTGTCTACACCTGCGTATGCGTTCCAGGGCTGGGTTAACGGTGGTGAGTTCTCGGTACTGCTTAAGATGCAAGGGCATGCCGACCATCACAAACCCACGTGAAACAAAAGTGGTTACTGTTTTCTCTGTAACGGAGGACTGAGAAATGTTTGGACGCACTCTTTCAAAGGGAGAATTTCAAGCCAAATGACTTAACAAGCTGCGCAGCAGACATATTCCAAAATCCTTCTTTCGATGAAAGTAGGGATGTAGGCTACGTCGGTCGTCAGATATAAGACTCTACGAATGTTGAAAATTTTTTACACAACAAAACGTTAATCTCTGACCCAGTATTATGAATTTCCTCTACAAGTAACGTTTTCTGGCACAACACGCTATCGATATTATATCGATAGCCTTATTTGATTAAGAAAAATTCATAGCCTTTTATTCCATGTAAGAATCGGACATTACGGATGGTACTTCGTAAATCATGATAAAACACATCACACGTACTCCTGAATAAATGGCCATAAAAGTAATATGCTTCCCGCCAAACCGATGTTAGGTCTCCTGTAAAAATGGTCATTTAAATGAGCCACAGTCCAACAAGAACAGGAAATCGTCGAATTACTGTAATTCCTTCGTTTGTGGAAATAAAGAACTGTCAGGTCAGCGTTTGAAACGTTTGGTGTCGTTCAAGCTGGTCAAACGTAACAAGGATAGTTATCGGTCTAACACTGCGACTCTTGGGTAAATTTGATTAATTGAACAAAGAGATCAGTTGTTGAAATCATTGCTTAATTCCAGCTACAGATACCGCTACTGTCTGATTGGTTTCAAATACCATCACGGCAGGGATAGAGGCATGCGCCATCTATTACAACATCTCTATGGTCCAAGGTTAGCGTTTGCCCACATACGACAACGAGGAGCGTATAACCCAGTCAAGCACCGCAAAATAAAGCTTTGGTGGCCATCGTTCTCGCGATCGGTGCTCCCCAGCGGCACGTGAGAATGATACCGCTGACAAAAGTTTCTTTTTCTTTCCATCGCATTTTCAGGGAATTAATTGTTGACTTGGATGCAGTCTACCTCCTCTCATGTGCAGTGTGTAAAGGCCCTGGATGGATCGTTTATTTATCTGTTACCTTTTAACGAACGCAATTTATAGACACAAAGGGAGAACAGAGGACTGATTGCCACGAAGTAAAACGCTTCTCACACTGTGTATAAATTTCACAGGGATACAAAACAGATGATGCTGTCATCTTTTTTGTTACGTCTACAATAGCGATAGCTGGTGACAACATGTCCGCTAATTGTACATACACGATTAAGACCTTATTTTAAAAAAAAATTGGGAGGAGTATTTCTAGCTACTCCAAACTTCAAAGCCATGGAGTGTGAATATGTTCTCCCTTTTAGCACTGCACATAATCTTCACAACGCATGTCATCCAGGTCAGCATAATAACACAGTATTACGTGAGTTAACTGGCTTGGATAAAAACATTATGAAGATATCTTTGACGATTGCTTTACGCGTTTTCCTTAAGATTTTCTCACACATTCGCCTCCTTCTCAGGCCTGTAGGGTAACATCAGCTGGAAGCAGCTGTGACATAAGGCCATCCATGAATGTGCGGAGTGCGAAACAGCACTCTCCGGATCCTAAATTAAAATTGTGCAACTGGCCAGCGGCTGGGAATGTGATTCATATGTGGGAATGGATACTCATCTCGCAACTGAAGGGGTACACGAGGTTCTCATGTGGGTAGACATTAAAAATTAAGTCGCTGCATCATGTAGGGATTTCGATAATGAACACTTGCATGTGATTTACTGTTCCATTTTCATTTACTTCAGAAAACTGCCATTACTCACGAAAAGTTAAAAAGTGCCATTCCGCGGTGCTAGTAGCAAGAATCAATCGCTGAGGCAGCAACAATGCTCTGTCGGTTGCAGCAGACGAAACATTAACGGAAAAATAAATTCAGGTTCTATATTACTACTATCTGCATTTGCGATTAACGTCTAAATGTGCTCACAGTCAGCACATTGTAACTATGCGGATCAGAAGCTGCTTTCGCGATCTTTTGTGTCGTGTGCTGGCTTTGCAGTGACGAATCGGCGGACGACCGGGCTGGAAGTCATTCAGCGACATATGCGTAGCGTACGTAAATAGTATATAATTTCAGTAGTGGTGGTTGAGCAAGGTTTACCATCCCGCAGCATTATACAGGCTGCGAAATAACAATCTGCCCGAAAGAGTAGGGCGAAAAAACACTATGAAACTAGGAATTTGAGTACAGAAATTCGCGGTCGCTAATGCGTATTTACGGCGCTACAGGAACGCAATTAAAATCTGACATACTAGTCACCTTTACTCAAAATGAAAGTTAATTTACACAAAATGTATGCGTAAACACAGTCTAACCAGTTTCCAGGATGAAATCGAGAAAATCTTGAAACATCACAAACATGTGTATAATACTCAGCCGACGTTCCAGACAACAGTTCTTTAGAAACAAAGACAACCACATGTCAATGTTTTATGTTTCTAGATGTCTTAAAATGGTCAAAGTAAGTAATAAATAAGCGACCACAAACTAACATAAGTATGTTGTAACAAAGGTTGAAACATATTACCGCATTCATGCTGGCATAGCGCTGTAAATATTCAACTACGACCTCTAGTTACTATACCCAGATTTTTTTTATGCTGTCTTTCTGCCCTACAGTTTCGGTCAGACTATTTTTCCGAACACAGCATATGCCGGACAAGAAGTTACAGAATCATGGTAAAATTGTCAGGAGACCATAGAAAGTAGTGAAAATACCAAACTGACGGAATGCGTTCGAGGCGATTTATAACTTTGAAATTTGGTAGACGCTAACTGCGAGACAGAAAATGCGATATGTTTAACAAAGGTGTTACAATCTAAGATGTCAAATACGTTTCTTGATTACAAAAAGTTATCAACTGAAACAGTGAATGTTTAAATATCGTAACAAAAGTGTCTGTATGTTATTGTGGGCAACATATGAGACTCTAAAGCATCGGTATTAATGAAGCGAAGACCATGCACTATTGGTCAATTCCCAAAGCATTGAAAATGAAACACAATTTGCGTTGGTCACATTGCTGCTATCATGCTGAAAAAAACGGAGTAATTTTAAAGCTTTTGTGATGTGGAAGTGATGATTCAAAGACTGATGCATAGTGTGGTATCAACTCCTCTTCTGGATATATACTTGCGATGCAGTATCCTATGGAGTAAGCCTTGAATGCGTGGTACTCCTTGTGCACAGTAACTCTTGGACATGCAGTAATGGTTGTAGATGTGGTAACTCTCGTATGTACAATAACTCTACTCTTGTGTGTACAGTATCTCCAGTGCGTGCAGCAACTTTCGTGTGTGCAGCTACTCTCATGGGTGCAATAACTCTTGCATCTGCAGTAACTCTTGTGCAAGCAATAACAGTAAGTATTATGTGTGCAATAACTGTTACGCATGCAGTAACTCTCATACATACAGTTACCATTTTTCATGCTGCAACTATTGTGCATTCAGTAACTGTTGTGTGTGCAAAAACGGTTGTTTTTGCAGTGACTTTTGTGTACACAGTAACACTTGCATGTAGAGCTACACTGGAATGTGCAGGAACATTCAGCAATTCTAGCTCATGTAGCAACCATAGCGTGTGCAGGAGCTCTTGCATGAAGAATATCTGTAGTGCAGAGAAAGTCTTGCATGTGCATTAGCTCCTGGATAAAGAGTAACTCCTGCATGCACAGTAACTCTTGCATGTGCAGTAACCCATATGTTTAAGCTAATGTGTGTGCTGTAACTGTAGAGCTTGCATTAACTGCTTTGCATGGTGTAATGCAGGAGAGAAAGAAGAGTAGGAGGCAGAAGGAATGGAAGGACAGAGGAGGGAGGGGTGGAGGCTGGGAGAAAGAGAGGCAGGGAGGGTGCAAAGGAGTGAGGGAGGTAGGGGGGAAGGGAGAGGTGTAGTGGAGGTGGAAGGTTTGGGAGAGGAAAAATGACAGAGGACAGAAATAAGGCCTTGGACTCGGCAGTGGACCTTGACACAGTTTGATGACGTTATTATGTCAGCCAGGAGATCTTAATAATTGTTGACTTAGGTGCGCTTTGCATGCTTGCATGTACTGTTACAGCTAAAGGCAATTCATCTGTTGCCATGCTGTAATACTGAATAATTATTTAATTAATAACTTAGGATAAAAAAGTAAAAACATTGAACGTTCACCACGCCATTTCTAAATATCCTGTTCCACCAATGTCATTAAACCCCATTTTTACAAATCACAATATTACAACGTTTCTTAATTTTGACCAGTACAATTTCGGAAATTCAGAGCCCTATATTATACTCAACACTGACATTTTCTTAAGGCTACTTCGTCTGTATTCACACACTCATAAAATGCTATGTTGCCACTTATCTTACGACAGTAATTCCATTCGCCACATCCACAAAAATGGACAAAATCAATGCAATAAAACCAATGCTGTCCGCATGCGATCTGTTCCTGAACACACAGAACTCACTGCCGATGATATGGCTCCAAAAAGCCAATATGAGACGTTTATCGCACTAAATGTCGAACAGAACAAGAAGTGTTAATTTTACAGCAACGGGGCTAATTAGGTACGCGTCCAATATGGCCAGCTCTTACCCACCTCTGTGAGGCTTATGAGGGTACAGAATTTTTTGTAGTTTAATTCTGGATTATTTTCAATAAAAATTAGAAGTGTAAAGTTTCCTGTACCCTGGTCTCCTATAGAAGAGAAAACATGCAGTCGCTTAACATGATGTTTCCTTTTTAACGATTCACACTTGCACACTTCGTGGATAGCGTATTATTGGAAAGGATATTATGTGCTAGTACAAATATTAGTTAGTTCTATATTATTATTATTATTTTTTGAGCTAATCCTTGGGCGACGAGCAACAGTTGAAGTTTACTAGCAGAGGCCTTTATGTCACAGCAAGTGCAGCACGGAGATTCCAAAGATTCCAACTGCATGAGGAGACTCCCAGAAAACGCGACTTTGAGAACCGCCAGTGAAAGATATGGTTAAGAGTGTGTACAACTATACTCCCATAGAAAAAAGGTCAGTTCATTTCAGTATTAAGAACGCTTCTGTACCGAAAACATATCTCTACAAGTTTTCCTAATGAATGTTCATAGTCGTACAAATCAGACTAGGATATTACCAAAGCTTTAGGGGAATGGTCAACCCATCTATGTTCATAGACCGCTATCCTACAAAACCAATAACAGTTGCAGGTTTGTCTCTCTAACGGCTTCCAGGGCCAACTGAAATAGGAACTTCAGTATTGCGCGTAATTAATGACCGACTCTAAGAAATTAAAATTCTATCAAAATCTACTGTTTGAAACTTGTAGCGTTTCGTTAAACGTTTAACACAGCGAGGCAGATAATAGAGTTAGAATCTGTGTGTTTGTCTTGACGCAGCGCAGCTGATGCAGTGCAAGTACCCGGACTTTACTCATCCAGTGTCTGAGGCTGACAGCACTTGCCGACGCTGCAAGGTTAGCCGCGTAGCGATGGTCAACAGACGCAACAGGCCCCGCTTATTAGGCGGCCAGGGAATGTGCGTAAAATAATCTGTCCAGTTAGATACGAAAAGGCATTCCACCTGCTGTCCACTGGAAAGACGATGACGTCCAAATCTACTGTGGATTTTAGCTCGTTTGTAAAACGGAGCGCTGGGTACACCGAACATGTGTGTTGTAAGTCGTCAACAGCGTAAAACTTACTGGGAAAGCCCCTAATTTTTTCGAGCTAATCTTAGTAACCGAATGAATTATAATATAGTTGTACTGATTACCAATAAAAAGTAGGCAATACACGAGTGTAACATACTCATTTTTGTAAGTCTTCTACAACAGCCTTTCATTGCTTCCACAGTGTATGTACTTTTCTTACAGTACTTTCGATAAGAGCCGTGTACAGCGAACTTTGCATTCTTGCTGGTGGATTCCTTCTGAAAAGGAGTTATGGTCTGGCGGTTTCTGTGTTTCTTATATGTTGTTTCTTTGCTGGTCGCTGTGCAGTAATAGGACACAATACTATTGTGTAACAACAGTAGAAGATATTAGGTGAGTGAAATATGATTTTATCTAGTGGCCGGGAAGCTCGACGTCAGAAAAACTATAAACACTGAGAATCAAGCTGCCTCATTTGTTTTGTTAATACAAGCCATCCAGTTAGTAAATATTTTTAAAAAAATGCATTTGTCTCGTACGTGCAAAGTTTACAAAAGTGTAGATATCGGTCATCGATGTTTGATCTGATAATAAAAGTTAAAGGTTATGTTGCAGTAAAGATTAATTTGTCACTGACACATCAGGTGTGGCACTGACTTTTTGAAACCTACCATACAGGGGTGTAGTACTGGGTGCCAGGTTTCACACCGTGCAGCCATCCACCCTGGTGGACCTCACGTTGTGAAAATCTGACGAAACTAATGCCTCGTGAGGCACTACACCACTAAAGATAACACGAGTTTACCCAGCAGCTCCCCAGCATAGTGACTGAGGCTCTAGGCTCGTGAGCTAAAGGTCGCATACTCAGTACCTACACAACGCTAAGTTTAGAAGAATCTTTATCAAATGGATGTGGTCTTTATTTTGCATTTGATTTTTGTTTTAAACATCGTTCTTTTCTTAAATTTAATTTCTGATCCTTGAAAGCCTGACTCCAGTTATTGTATTAGCTTTATTATTTTGTACGATTTAAATGACATGAAGTTGTATTTAAAATGTGATTGCAGTAACGTAGCATTTACATTTTCTCATAATACGAGAAGAGTTTATGTTATAAATATTTGTGTGATGATAACCATCCAAACAATCTACATATTTTTTGAGAACAATGTGCACCAACTATAAAGTCTGTAAAATATTTAGTGAGCCCTCACTCTGTAGGGTAAATGTCAGAAGAATTCAATATACACCGAGACACTTGTAAATGTTGGCAGTCTTTGCTAACTGCAGCGTAGACACGCTGCTGACTACAAGTAAATGAGACACACATGAAGGTGAGAAACTTTATAACAGACTTTAACAACTGTGGTTGAAGCCAGACATCAATGACAGTTATACAGCCCTTGAGACAGAACTTGCAGGATATCATTAGTAATTTTCCTGATCATGCCGTTGCAATAGGGAGTGACTTTAACTGTCCAGGTATATATTGGGAGTGTTATGCCATCAAAACTGGTGTCAGAGACAGGGTTTCGTGTGGCGTTGTTCGGGATGTCTTGTCCGAAAATTGCCTTGAGCAGACAGTTAGGAAACCAACTAGTGAGGGTAACGTCTTAGACCTCATGGCAACTAACAGACCTGAACTTATCGAATCAGTTAACGTAGAGGAAGGTATCAGTGATCACAGAGCTGTGACAGCATCTATGGTGACGGGTTCTACAAGGAATGTTAAGAAAGGTAGGAGGATATATTTACTCAGCAAGGGTGACAGAATACAAATATCAGAATACCTCAGCAGTCAGCATCAAATACTCGGTGATGAGGAAGAAGACGTGGAGAACAAATGGAAAAAATTGAAAGGCATCGTTCAATATGCCCTAAACAAGTATGTTCCGAACAAAGTTTTAAGGGATGGGGAGATCCTCATTGGTTTAATAGCCGTGTCTGAAAAAGCGCGGTGTAATCAAAGAGCACTGCATCTTATATTCAACAGAAGTAAAAACCTAGCTGACAAACAAATGCTGAGCAAAGCGAAAACGAGTGTAACGAGAGCCACGAGGGACGCGTTAAATGTACTTACCTGATTCCGATAACGTTTTCAATAAACTGCACAGTTTGGCATAAGAAGTTCAAACGTAACGTTTCAAAGAGCAACCCAGCATGCCACAGCTTATGGAAACGCACGTTCGCTGTCCACCAGGAAACGTGCTGCCTGTGCGTCTGCCGTGTTGCGTTGAGCCCATGTCGCTTTGCTGCTCAGTTCTAGGACCAGGTTAGCATTACGTTGCTTTCTTCCTTGAATTTTCTTTAGTCTGTCTCGAAATTTTTTCCTATCACTGCGAGCACGGTATTCCACGACTTGGGGTGGTTTTTTCGTCTATCAGCTTTGGAGTCACTTTCGTTCTAGCTTGCTTCCTCTTTAGAGAAACTGTTTCAGTTTCATGCTCAGGATGAAGAAATGTTTTAAAGTGTTTGAGGCAGGTGTCTTGTGAAAGGAGTGACTTGTGTTGTTATCTTCCGGTGACTCTAGTCCCTCGCCTCTTCCATTTCACGTAACTTAATCCTACGAGATAGTGGATGTTAAGCGGCTGCATTTGGTTTCGCAGTGTCATTTCTTCGTGAGGTTTGTCGAATTTTGGATACTATGGATGATCGTGAGCCTTTTTACTAGCACGTCGCGGAACTTTCTTGAGGTCGTCAGTAATGGATGACATTCGCATCTGGTATTAATGCATGTACATGCAGTTACAATTAAAAGAACAAACTGGAATTATCAATTCGCTTTAAGGAGCACACATACTGGCAGAGTTGCGCTGCCTTCGGTGGCAGGGGATTTATGGCGCAGGAAATTTGTTCACTGTGACCAAAAGAAGGATGCCTGATTTGATGGCGGAAATAGAAATTTAGGGCAATAAGAAAAGGGGTATTGATCAAATGCTAAATCAGCAAGGTGAATTCGATCAAAACTAGTTTTTCAATATTTTCTGTGACGTATGTTGCAAGTTAGGATACTAAAGGCGCTGTTGTGATGGACCAGTTTGAAAGTGTTCTCCACAGAACACTGTGACACGGGTTTCTGTTCCTCTCGTGGTCGTCCTCAAAAACGCGTTGACATCGGCTCCACTGCACACACACACACCCACACACGCACACACACACACACACACACACACACACACACACACACAAACACACACACACACACACACACATACTGGGAAATGTCCCATTCATTGGATTATAATTTTTCCGTTTGTACTCACTCGGTTAAAAAATGCATATTAGGTTCCTTGATTTTGCCGTTATTTAAATAGTTCCCGTCTGAGAGCTGCTATGTGCTCTGATGTAGCCTATTCCTGGTAAAGTTACTGCGAAACTGACATAAGTATTGTGATTTGCATTTGTCATACACGATATGCACTTACTACATAATTTGTTTTTTCTTATAATGATAATAATAGTTCTATTTCATTATTTGAATTGTAACTATACATATGTATGGGCCAAATAACGATTATTCTGGCAATATTTGATTGGCACCAACAAGTAAACGCAGCATTTAATGTTTTGGTGTCTTCAAACGGTGACAGCAAGGTTGGCTATCTTTTCAAATTTTTGTATTTTACGTTCTTAATATGACAAGTTACATTTCTAATGAAGTTTTAAAGACCTAGCGTCGCTTCTTAACAAACATAACATGTATCATTATCTTCTGTACTCACTTATTTACTTACGTATTGTATAATGGAAGCAAACATGTACATACAACATCTGTAAACAAATACGCACAGTCACTAGCTAGCACATTCTTACATCTACAGATCTAGTTGTCTGATATATTAGATTGCATCATCGGATGCGTGATGAATGCCCATTAAGGTTTCCTTGTTGGCTCGAAGACAATGGTCAGCAGCAAGACGGTGGATTGACTGTAAGGCGGGACCACAGTCGTGATTTGCATAACTCGCTCACCCAAATTTGTGAATTAAATGGTAGAGGAGGATTGTTCTTTTATGGATAGTTCAAGGTCCCTCTCTAATTTCGCCAGTTGCCCTAGTCTCAGTACTGTCATAACAACAAGAAGATCTTGTGGCAACACCCCCATAGGTGGTTGTGTCCTCTACCCCCTGATGCAATGTGGCACGAGGACCCAACTCTGATGAGTGGTGAGACCTCTGCATCCCCAGATGTTTTGCTTCGATTACCTGCATATTTATTATAATTAAATTATGTTGTTATTCTCCTGCTGTGCCTGGATCCTGAGATATATGTCATCATTTCATCAGATATTATGTAAGATATTATCAGACGATTATGTTGTTCCTTGGGTCCTGATCCTTGCATTCAAAGATGTATGTCACAAGTTTGTCCGATAATTACGCTTCCTGTAATGTGATATTTTTCGTTATACTCTTTAAAAATGAAATGTATATATCAGGGTACTTGACTATAACATTAATTAAATCGTCAGGCATGCCTAATTTGTTCAAGTGTTTAGTGAGGAAATGCTCAAACTGTATGTGCCAGGGAAGTTTATAACTCAAATTACAGAATTTAATTGTTAAATGACAATGATCCCTAACAACGTTTTTAGTTGTTTTATCCAACAGTTGACTGCAAATGCATTTTCATATAGTGAATAACTTTCAGATGTTTCGATTATATGAACAATGGTATGACAATGATCATCAGTTCTCACTGCATGTTCTTCCAGCTCAGATAGCAACCATTTTGCAGGACCTTTACCAATGTACAGGTGTGAGTAGAAATTACAAGCCTGCGTACACAGCAAATGGTAGTCTCTCTTTGTGGTGAAAATTTTTAAGTTCTGTGAATTTATCATGACCTGTTTACACAGTCGAAAGCTTTTGTAAAACAGTCATGCTGCTGCTCAGGAAAATTTTCACTCATGCCGAATGTACTCAAATATCTACTATAGATATACTGTACTCTATGATGTTTATTCAGCTGTGATGAAATAAGATGTGATGACAAATAATGATGCTGCTTTGTATTGTTTTCATCAGAGATGATCAGCAAATCTGCATAGTTTTCCCGTTGCCTGGCAAATTCTGAAACACCTTTATGAGCAATCTTACCATCACTCTCGTTGCACGCATCCAAGGAGTATGGGAGATATGTATATTCTACATCTACATCTGCATTTACTCAGCAATTCACACTTAAGTTCCTGGCAGAGAGTTCTTCGAATCATTTTGATACTACTTCTCTACCATTCCACTCTCGAATGGCGCGCGTGAGAAAAGAAACCCAAAATCTTTCCGTTCGAGCTCTGATTTCTCTTATTTTATTATGACGATCCTTTCTCCCTACGTAGGTGAGTGACAGCAAAATATTTTCTTATTCGGAAGAGAAAGCTGGTGATTGAAATTTCGTAAATAGATCTCGCTGCAAAGAAAACCACCTTTGTTTCAATGACTGCCACCCCAACTCGCGTATCACTCTCACCCCTATTGCGCAATAACACGAAACGAGCTGCCCTTCTTTGCACTTTTTCAATGTCCTCAGTCAATCCTACCTGGTAAGGATCCCATACCGCGCAGCTATATTCCAGCAGAGGACGGACAAGTGTAGCGTAGGCTGTCTCTTTAGTAGGTTTGTCCCATCTTCTAAGTGTTCTGCCAACAAAGGGCAGTCTTTGTTTCGCCTTTTCCACAATATTATCTATATGGTCTTTCCAATTTAAGTTGCTCATAATTGTAATTCCTAGGTATTTAGTGGAATGGACAGCCCTTAGCGTTGTGCGATTTATCGTATACCAAAAATTTATCGCATTTCTTTTAGTATCCATGTGGATGACCTCTCACTTTTCTTTGTTTAGTGCCAATTGCCACTTCTCGCACCATACAGAAATTCTTTCTAGATCATTCTGTAATTGGAATTGATCGACTGATGATTTTACTACATGGTGAATTACAGCGTCATCTGCGGACAATCTAAGTGGGCTGCTCAGATTCTCATCTAGATCATTTATGTCAATTGGGAACAGTAGAAGGACTATCCCCCTATCTTTCGGAACGCCAGATATCACTTCTGCTCTACTCGATGATTTACCGTCCATTACTACGAACTGTGACCTCTCTGAGAGGAAGCCTTGAATCCACTCACACAACTAAGACGATACTCCATATGCACGCAACTTGATTAATAGTCACTTGTGAGAAACAGTATCAGAAGCCTTCTGGAAACTTAAGAATATGGAATCGATCTGAGAACCCTTGTCGACATTACTCATTACTTCTTTGGAATAAAGAGCTAGCTCTGCTGCACAAGAACGATATTTTCTGAATTCGTCCGGGTTATGTATCAATAAGTCATTTTCCTCAAGGTGATTCATAATGTTCGAGTACAGTATATGCTCCAAAATCCTACTGCAAATTGAGATCAGTGATATGGGTCTGTAATTCAATGGGTTACTCCTATTTGTTTTCCTGGATATTGGTATGACCTGTGCTACTTTCCAGTCTTTAGGAAGAGACCTTTCGTGAAGTGTGCGGTTATATATGATTGGTAAGAAACGCGTTATTGTGTCTGCATACTCTGAAAGGAACCTGATTGATATACCATCTGGACTGGAAGACTTGCCTTTTTAAGTGATTTGAGTTGTTTCGCAACACCTAAGATACCTACTTTTATGCCACTCATGCTAACAGCTGTTCTGGTTTCGAATTCTAGAATATTTACTTCGTCTTCTTTCATGAAGGAATTACAGAAAACTGTCTTTAGTAACTCCGCTTTAGTGGCACCATCATTGGTAACATTTCCATCACTATCGCGCAGTGACGGTATTGACTGTTTTTTGCACTGGTGTATTTTACATACCATCAGAATGTCTTTTGGTTTACTACAGTATTATGAGTCAATGTTTCATCGTGGAAACTATTAAAAGCATGTCGCATTGACGTCCGCTCTAAATTTCGAGCTTCCGTGAAAGTTAGCAAGTCTTGGGGATTTTGCTTTCTTCTAAATTAGGCATGCTTTTTTCGTTGTTTCTGCAACAGTGTTCTGACGTGTTTTGTGTACCATGGTGGCTCAGTCCCGTCTCTTATGAAGTTATGCGGTATGAATCTATCTATTGTTGTCGTTACTGTATCTTTGAATTTGAGCCATATCTGGTCTACGCTTACATAATTAGCTTGGAAGGAATGGAGACTCTCTCTTATGAAGGCATCAAGCGAATTTTTATCTGCTGTTTTAAATAGACATATTTTGCGTTTATTTTTAGTGGTTTTGGTTGATATGGTTTTGAGCTTCGCTACAATGACCTTGTGTTCATTAATCCCTGTATTCGTCATAACGTTCTCTATTAGATCAAGATTATTTGTCGCTAAAACATCAAGTGTGTTTTCACAGCCATTTACAATTCGCGTGGGTTCATGAACTTATTGCTCAAAGTAATTCTCAGAGAAAGGATTTATTACAGTTTCGGAAGATGTTTTCCATCGTCGGTAGAAGGAGCCAATTATTGTTTTGGTATGGTTGTTGAGTGTAACCTCTACCCATAGTGATTCGCAGGAACTATCTATTTCAACTTCACTACAAGGTAAACTACTACCAACGGACCCAAACACACCACCATCTACTTTATTTGATCTGTCATTTCTGAACACGGTTTGCGTCTCTGCAAAAATTTCGGCAGAATTTATCTCCGGCTTTAGCGAGCTTTCTGTTCCTATAACGGTTTCAGCTTCAGTGCTTTCTATCAGCGCTTGGAACTCTGGTACTTTTCCAACGCAGCTACGACAGTTTACAACTACAATAGCGACTGTTGCTTGGCTGATTCTGGTCGTTTCTTTGCCCTGTACCATTTGAGACTGGAAACCTTTTTGATCTTTACCGAGTGTGTCTAACCTAAGAAACCGCCCAGTCCACGCCATACAGCCCCTGCCACCCGTGTGGCCGCCTCCTGTGTGTAGTGGACACCTGACCTATTTATCGGAACCCGAAACCCCACCACCATAAGGCGCAAGTCACGGAATCTGCAGCGTACACGGTCGCAGAACCGTCTGAGCCTCTGAGCCCTCCACTCTGCTCTTCATATTTATTGATATCCTGAATTTTCATGGGGTAACCAGTGCCTTCATGCTTATAACTACTGGGAACATCGTACTTGACATATTTACCAGAAACTCTGGAACGGAGTCAAATTTATTCTCCTGGGGCGCACTATACAAAACAGAATTCATCTTTGTTTATTACCTGAACAGCCGTATGTTACAATGCAGTATCTCCTGGAAGGAACTGTCATTACGTTGACAATGGATGGATGCACAAATATCTAAGTACAGCACGTTACTTCGTACTTTCTCAGAGTGTCTTTCTTCGAATTCTGACAACTTTGTTTGTAAGCGGTCGTAGACATACTTCTCGTACCATTCAGTGAGCGAGGTGGTTTGCAATATTACGTTTATTCTACTCTACAAGTGTATGTGTGCCATCTCAGTCACATCGTGGTGTGTAGAAATTTCAGACTCACATCATAGCATTGCTTTACAATTAACTGAAGGGTACTGAAGCTTCTTCGAATTTTAGACGTCCTTTGGCTCCAAACAGGTTTACATGCATCAGAAATATAAGGGGAGGGGGTCCAGATATCAAACACCACTCTTAATTCGAGGATGTGCAATTCTGTTTCTGGTAACACACCAATAAGTGAATAATTTAGGTCTATAGTCTAGCTGATCTCAAGCAACTGGACTTCATTATTGGAACTGCTGCTAAGACTGCTGTACTCTCTACTGATAGAACTCTACTGCAATGACAATGTTTGCAGTGATTGTGCGCCTCCAGCATGGATAAGAGTTGGAGTGTCTCCCAGTGTGAACATCCAAGTTGAGGTGACGTCACGCAGCTTCTGCCACTGCTGTGTGTGGTAGGTGTTGGGGCGAGAATATCAGCGGACCTGTCACTGACATCATGCTGCTGCCCCCACCATGGCCACCTCCTCGCTTATGTTGATGTAACGAGTTTACACAAAGAGGTGTTGCTCTGCAGTGTGCATATATCACGTGTATATCATATCCCCATACCTTTTTTCAAATGTACTTGCTCGATTATTTCTTCTCCACAGAATTTGCAAGTTGACTTTCTTGGTCAACAACATTCACCTCAAGCGTATCCAACGTTTCAACGGTTACAGGCAGATATATAACATTAGATGGAGCCTCTAATGTTTTGTATCCAGCACCTACTGCAGGGGAAAAAACAGGAATTGTATGTAGCAGTTTATCTTTAGATACATATCTGTTCCAAAACTGCATTAAGCATGAATTATCAGGAATATATCTACAGCTAGGGCAGACTTGTAAACCTTTTTAGCATCCAATGCTAGACGTTCTTCTCTCAGAAAGCCTAAAAGTAGTGCTACTGAAGCTTCAGTTGCTCATGTCTCTGCTTTAAGTGTCTTGGTATTTGCAAGTAACTTGAACCCATTTGATGCTGTTAAAAATGTGTGTTTATATCGTCGAAACTTACTGACACTCTGCCATATTTACACTATTCACTCAGTGAGTGAGTATATTTATGTATATATGTTTGAGTGTTTGCAGAATAGTATGACCTGTTTATCATATCTGCAAATATCTTGCATAATGTTTGTTTCCCACTGCAGTAAAAGTTGCAGTAAGAGACGAATATACATTGTATATAATTTTGTTTATTAACTTTTTTATGTACAGAAAATAAAAAAAGTTCGTTGTTGACACATTTATTATTATTCATTCTGCTTTACAGCCTTACAGTATTGTCTAAATCGCTTTTTTATACCCTCTAAATTCTACTATAATTGTGTTCAAATCAACAGGACGCACAATATATTTTGGTTGTCCATCTGTAAACCAATTCTACAGATTTAATATCCATAGGAGTTATAGTAGCAGACTTCGGTACTGCAAGCATACACACATTTATATGTTGTTCTGAACCGTCTTCTATGGTACATTTCATGTACACAACTTACAGCATCGTTAAACAACGATTTCACATATGGTTGCCACCGATTTTGTCTGTTGCGATCCATATTGAACTTTATAGCCAATAGAACTTCATAACTCATCTAAGTTTTAAATGAACACACTGTGAAGAGTCCTGTGATAATGATGATTACTTTAATGTTGGAGTTTCATACAGATCGATGATGGTTGCCTTATTGCTACAGATGTTCATGTCAGGAGGATGTTGCGATGGATCAGAGTGTGTTGTCATCAACCTCACATTGTGCTTCATCGGCCTACAATGTTCTCCCTACTTTATCTCTGTAAATTGTGTTTTAGCATTAAGACGAACATTGTCAGTTTCTACTATAACTTCACATTCATACAGATACACTAATCTTACATTCGCATGTTTGGAACCACATGCTGTTATCATGTATGTACTGGTAAGGAGTAGCATTCGGAAATGAACTGACAATATGAAATACACTCCTGGAAATGGAAAAAAGAACACATTGACACCGGTGTGTCAGACCCACCATACTTGCTCCGGACACTGCGAGAGGGCTGTACAAGCAATGATCACACGCACAGCACAGCGGACACACCAGGAACCGCGGTGTTGGCCGTCGAATGGCTCTAGCTGCGCAGCATTTGTGCACCGCCGCCGTCAGTGTCAGCCAGTTTGCCGTGGCATACGGAGCTCCATCGCAGTCTTTAACACTGGTAGCATGCCGCGACAGCGTGGACGTGAACCGTATGTGCAGTTGACGGACTTTGAGCGAGGGCGTATAGTGGGCATGCGGGAGGCCGGGTGGACGTACCGCCGAATTGCTCAACACGTGGGGCGTGAGGTCTCCACAGTACATCGATGTTGTCGCCAGTGGTCGGCGGAAGGTGCACGTGCCCGTCGACCTGGGACCGGACCGCAGCGACGCACGGATGCACGCCAAGACCGTAGGATCCTACGCAGTGCCGTAGGGGACCGCACCGCCACTTCCCAGCAAATTAGGGACACTGTTGCTCCTGGGGTATCGGCGAGGAACATTCGCAACCGTCTCCATGAAGCTGGGCTACGGTCCCGCACACCGTTAGGCCGTCTTCCGCTCACACCCCAACATCGTGCAGTCCGCCTCCAGTGGTGTCACGACAGGCGTGAATGGAGGGACGAATGGAGACGTGTCGTCTTCAGCGATGAGAGTCGCTTCTGCCTTGGTGCCAATGATGGTCGTATGCGTGTTTGGCGCCGTGCAGGTGAGCGCCACAATCAGGACTGCATACGACCGAGGCACACAGGGCCAACACCCGGCATCATGGTGTGGGGAGCGATCTCCTACACTGGCCGTACACCTCTGGTGATCGTCGAGGGGACACTGAATAGTGAACGGTACATCCAAACCGTCATCGAACCCATCGTTCTACCATTCCTAGACCGGCAAGGGAACTTGATGTTCCAACAGGACAACGCACATCCGCATGTATCCCGTTCCACCCAACGTGCTCTAGAAGGTGTAAGTCAACTACCCTGGCCAGCAAGATCTCCGGATCTGTCCCCCATTGAGCATGTTTGGGACTGGATGAAGCGTCGTGTCACGCGGTCTGCACGTCCAGCACGAACGCTGGTCCAACTGAGGCGCCAGGTGGAAATGGCTTGGCAAGCCGTTCCACAGGACTACATCCAGCATCTCTATGTTCGTCTCCATGGGAGAATAGCAGCCTGCATTGATGCGAAAGGTGGATATACACTGTACTAGTGCCGACATTGTGCATGCTCTGTTGCCTGTGTCTATGTGCCTGTGGTTCTGTCAGTGTGATCATGTGATGTATCTGACCCCAGGAATGTGTCAATAAAGTTTCCCCTTCCTGGGACAATGAATTCACGGTGTTCTTATTTCAATTTCCAGGAGTGTAGCTGTAGAGCTTATGTATCTCTCTGCAGTATAGATGACCTCTTAATCCTAAGGCTTAATGTAGTAACATGTAAAAATTGTGCAGCACAACTGCAGGGCAATTACACACATTTTGAGCCTTAAAGACATAATAAAAATGACACTGTACAAGGATTCTCATCAGGCAGTACTATTTCAATATCCACGACCGAGTGTGCTTCAAGATCCAGGGACCAAGACCATGGGATCAGCATAATTGATAAACTCACGTGTAATTATTTGTTGAAATTATGACATACATCTCAGGATCCAGGAGACAGCCCCAGGGTAATTACACACCCTGATGATTGAACATGGAGATAATCGAATCAACACGTTTGACGATATAGAGCTCTGAATTAGCACAAGTGGATCATCATGTGACGTCATGACCGGGGACAGGGCATGCACACGCCTCAGAGGGTGTTGCAACATGTGACCTTGTTGTTGTTATGTTGAGGCTAGGCAAATGGAATATTTAGAAAGTGACATTGATTGTCTTAAAACAACACTCACCACCTACTTTAGATAAGCACATATACCTTGTCCAGTGCTAATCCAGTTCATGATCCTCTACTGATGTCTGAGGAGATCGAATCCTTCTGTCACATGAAAGCGTCCTTGACTAGATGTTTGTTCAGTACTGATGTGTGCACTTACTGAATTTTCCATGAATAATTGACAATGAAAGGGGGCACAACAGGGATTTTTGCTGTGCACCATGAGGCTGTCCTTGATTTCAAGCGTTGGTATTCTGGCTGTGCAATATCTTGATGAATGGGTACTTGAGAATTCTTCCAATCATTCTTACAGACCTTTAGGACAGTTGATCTTCTTACAGCTGGAGGTGAGATGATGCTGAGAACAGGAAATCTTATAGTGTTTGTACTCTGAATACATCTCGTAATGCCTAATTGATTTGGACATCTATCTTCTTCGTATGGACATCATTGATCCTGGTCGAACAACAATCTTCGGTAACAGAGCACCTGCGATAGGATTAAAGCTATAGCTCATAAAACAGTGGCATTAGTTACCGATAAGGTACCAACAAATTTTTGAAGACTGTTGTTTCTCCTTTTACCTTTAGCTGCTGAAATAGAAAGATGCTACTTGCATGCAAGTTAAGAATTCTGTATGGCGCTAGCTATTATGGTGTAATGCGATACAGCAAGACTTGGCCTCTGGATCTGACGTCTGGTATGGTTAAAGAGGTTTCAGCATCAGAAACGTTGTGGCTCTGGGCCATCAAGCAAATGTGATCAGTATAAACAATAATCGCGAAGATGTGACCCCAGCACAGATACTTGTAGTAAACCATTATTCAGTTTAAGTACCCTGTATCTGTCTTTCTTAGAGTAGATATGACATCATCTATTGCTTAGCATGTTATAAATTAAGTCCTTAAATTTGCGACATGAGATAACAATCGTAAATTCCTAAAGAAGTCCTTGTCACCAAGCAGTGTCGTGAGCAGCTGATAGGCCCAAAAAGACAGCTACCCTTATTAATTTCTGCTCATACGCATTTTCTATATAAGTAACGAGAGAGAGTTTCTCTTCATTAAATTAATTTCGATTTTTAAGCTGGTATAGTGCCCTTATTTTTGACGAAACGGTGTGTTTTGATTGTCCCTAAACGTTCAGAGTTGCACTCTCTAACTTCGTTGGTGCAACCAACATTCTATTGAAAATATGGTTCATTAGTCTACATGGTATGTTTTCATTATTTATTTTTGCTAATTTCTATGATATCTTAAATAGTGTACTGTTGACATTGACCAGACAGGTACTTTCCATTTACTTACATAGTTCCAAGATATGCTATTAGATGATGTCGTTCAAGTCTACAGAATTCATTGCCACATAGTATTTACTGTGGTGTCACCACCACACACCACACTTGCTAGGTGGAAGCCTTTAAATCGGCCGCGGTCCTTTAGTATACGTCGGACCCGCGTGTCGCCACTATCAGTGATTGCAAACCGAGCGCCGCCACTCGGCAGGTCTAGAGAGACTTCCTAGCACTCGCCCCAGTTGTACAGCCGACTTTGCTAGCGATGGTTCACTGACAAATTATGCTCTCATTTGCCGAGACGATAGTTAGCATAGCCTTCAGCTACGTTATTTGCTAAGACCTACCAAGGCGCCATCATCTGTTGCTATTGGTACTGTGAATCATGTAATGTCAAGAGCGACGTTCTCCATTAATGGATTAAAGTTAAGTATACCACCAGCTACCTCCGTTTCTCTATATTCTAATTTCCTTGTCCTGTTCCAGACCTCACGCCAGCCTGCGTGAGCTGAGACGCGTGTATTTCGGCCTCCTTTAACCGTACGGTTGGCTCTCCTGCCAACCACAACATTGGCGACGAGGCAATACCGCGTTCTTTTCTAAATTGCCCTGATTTACTTGTGTAATGGCTTCGCCAAAATCTCCAGATGTACTGTCTGAATTTTATCGCTTACAGAATCAGCAGACGCAGGCCTTACTGGATGCCCTTGGACAGCTCGTCCAGGGTCAACGTGCGACGCAAAACGATGCGGCAGCAGCCGCTTCACAGCTAACGCAGCCACAGCACGCTGTTGCACCCACTTTTCAACCTTTTGATGCTGCACTGGAAAGCTGGACGGAGAGGTCACCCCAGTTTGGATTCCATCTCGCCGCCTACAGAATTCAAGGTAACGAGTGGCAGCCTTATTTATTATCGTCGGTCGGCGTGACCACGTACCGTGTGATAGTCAAATTATTTCCCCGACACGACGAAGCAACTCTGTCCTACGAAGAAATTTTGTCTGCATTAGATGCATATTTCAAAGAATCAGTCAATGTCGTTGCGAAAAGGTATACCTTCTTTCGTACAAAACGTACAGCAGGTCAGACTAATCGGGAGTGGGTTGCAACCTTGCAAGGCCTTACTAGGGATTGTGCTTTTGAGTGTCAATGTGGACTCCCTTATTCAGATACTATGGTACGTGATGCAATTGCGCAGAACGTTTCTGTTGTTCGTATAAGGGAACAGATTTTGAAACTAGTCAGTCCCTCCCTGCAACAAGTGATGGACATATTGGATCGGCAGGACACACTTGACTTTGCTCAGGAATCATTTGAAACTTCGCCCGCAGTGTGTCAGGTTAACCGGCCCGCCGGGCGAGCTGCACGGAGCAGTAAACAGTCCTCGCGCCCGGCCGCGCCGCAGCCGCCAGGCTCTCAGCCACGTGTGCTGCGCCAGCATGCAAATGCAGTGATCAAATCATGCCCGCGGTGTGCTACTAAACATTAGCGTGAGAATTGCCCGTCACGCCAAGCTATTTGCTTTTATTGTAATAAAAAAGGACATGTTCAGAGTGTTTGCCAGAGAAAGCTCAGATCGGAAGCTCAAAACCGTTCCAGGCCCTTTGCTTCGCGCCGGAATCGGTATCGAACCAAGGATACTCAGGCTAGCGAAACTTCGCCCATGGAAATTCATGTAGTTCATTCCACTCCGCCCAGAGCCACTCTCTCTACCAGTGACTGTGTTCGTCCCAAAAAGTAGTGTGCGTCGACATCGCCGGAACTCCCGTCAAGTCGCAAGTGATAATGTACCAGTGTCAGTTCACGTTGCACGAGGCAGTCGCTCTTGTCGTCAGCAGGACAATAAACTTTTTGTAGACTTGGACATTAACGGCAAAGTGATACCATTCCAGCTCGATACAGGAGCTGCAGTTTCACTGATCAATCAAGGCACTTACAAACTGCTGGGCACACCTCCGTTGCGTGCCGCAAATGTTAAGTTACATAGCTATTCCGGTCATGCGATCCCTATGTTAGGACAGTGCAGCCTTCTTGCAACATACAAAGGACAAACAAAACTTGTGTCATTTTACGTCCTTCGTTCTTCTTCTGCAGTGAACTTGTTTGGTTTCGATTTATTTCAGTTAACTTGTCTATAGTAAATCAGGTACTATCAGTGAACCAGACGGTGCCTTCAGACAGTGTTTCTCGTCTATGTGAAGAATTTGCAGACATTTTTGCACCGGGCCTCGGTTGCGCTAAGAACTATAAAGCACATTTGGAACTGAAAGTAAACGCGGAACCAAAATTTTTCAGAGCATGTTCGCCACGCATTGCGTGATGAGGTAGCAAAAACATTACACGATCTGGAATCACAAGGTGTAATTGAACGTGTGCAGGCTTCTCGCTGGGCATCACCCTTAGTAATTTTGCCAAAACCTTCCGGAAAATTGAGACTTTGTGTGGACTTCAAGGCAACAGTGAATCCACAACTAGTGGTTGCAACTTTTCCTTTTGACAAACTGTACCCGGGTAAATATTTCTCGAAGTTGGACCTCGCAAATGCGTACTTGCAAATACCGGTGGACGAAGAATCCCAGCGCGTTTTGGTGGTTAACACGCATCTTGGGTTGTATCAATTCAAACGACTGCCGTTCGGGTGTGCATCCGCCCCTGCATTGTTTCAGCAATATCTACAAACTGTTTGTGCGCCGGTCCCAACTGCACAAATTATCTAGACGATATTGTGATCTCTGGAAAGACGGAAGAAGAGCATTTGGCCAATCTCAGAACATTATTCCAGGTCTTGCGACAAAATGGTCTCCGCTTACGGAAGAACAAATGTGTGGTTTTTGCTCGGGACTTGCCATACTTGGGACATGTAATCAATGCCCAAGGCATACATCCCAGTCCAACGCACCTCCGTGCCATACGAGACTTGCCTTCGCCGCAGAATTTGAAGCAGCTACAGTATGTGCTGGGAAAAATCAACTATTATAATAAATATGTGCCGCAAGCCTCTTCCATTTCATCTCCGCTTCATCGCTTACGCCATAAGGGTGTTCCGTTCGTCTCGACGACGGAATGCGAACGCGCCTTTCACCAGTTGAAATCGGTGTTGCTTTCCAATACTTGCCTTACACCATTTGATCCCCGGAAGCCCCTTTTGTTGATGGTGGATGCATCTGATTTCGGGATCGGTGCTGTGCTTGCTCACAAAGATGGATCGCACGATCGCCCTATTGCCTTTGCGTCCAAATTGCTCTCGTCTGCGCAAAGAAATTATTCCCAGATCGAGAAAGAAGCATTGGCTGTCATATTTGGTGTTACAAAGTTTCATGATTTCTTGTATGGTCGTCACTTTACCATAATCACATACTACAAACCACTGACATCGCTTTTTCATCCGACCAAGCCTGAACCTCCATGTACGGCGCAGAAATTCATTCGCTGCTCTGTTTTCCTCTCGCAGTCCACTGCTGAGCACGGAAACGCCGATGCGTTGTCCCGCTTGCCTGTTGCTGAGGATAGGGCATTCGATTCCTCCGAACTTGCTTGCATGTTCACTGATGCGGAAACCGATGCCGTGGTCGAATCGTTTCCGATTGATTTTCGTCGCGTAGCTACAGCCACAGCTGCCGACCCTGTCCTTGCTACTGTTTTGCATTTTGTTGCTACGCAATGGCCCTTGCCAAAGTCACGGGGTCCCATTGGTTCGCCGATTTTTTGCTCACAAGGAGAGACTTTTTGTACGACGTGATGTTTTGCTGTTGCCTTCTGATAATGATCAGTCCAGGGTCGTGGTACCACGTTCGTTACAGTCCTCTGTCTTACAGCTTCTCCACCAAGGACATTGGGGTATAGTGAGAACGAAACAACTTGCTCGTCAGCACTGTACTTGGTTCGGAATCGATGCCGCGATTACGAATATGTGCTCTTCTTGCATGGTGTGTGCCGAACAACAGTCAGCACAACCCAGGAAATTGTTTTCATGGCCAAAAGCCACTTCCCCTTGGCAACGCTTACACATCGATTTTGCTGGTCAATTCTGGAATGCTCGACGATTGGTTGTGGTAGATCCATTCAGTAATTTTCCTTTTGTTGTCTGGATGTCTTCCACGACGTCCTCTGCCACCATCCAAGCGTTATCCGCTATCTATTGCATTGAAGGTCTTCCACAGACTATTGTTTCCGACAATGACCCACAATTCATGTCTGCAGAATTTCAATCAGTCTGCAAGGCCAATGGTATTCAACATCTGACGTCCGCGCCGTTTTCGCCACAGTCAAACGGTGCCGCTGAACGATTGGTCAGGACTTTCAAGTCACAGATGTTGAAGTTGAAAAAGTCGCATTCTCGGGAGGACGCGTTATTGCCCTTTTTGTCCTCGTATCGCTCTCAGCCCCGCGATGGTCGCTCGGCGACTCAGTTGCTCCACGGTCGCCCTCATCGAACTTTGATGTCTTTGCTACATCCGCCGCCTCAGGTTCCTGTGCAGCGGCAGACACCTGCTTTTGCTCCAGGCGACGTTGTCTACTATTGCCACTACCGAGGTTCACGGCGTTGGCTCGAAGGGCGCATTCTTCGCTGCCTCGAACGCGCTATGTATCTGGTTTTGGGGGCCTCTGCTGAGGTGCGTCGGCATCCCAATCAGCTGCGCCTCTGTCGTCGCACGGGATCTGCCACTCGCCGTCTGCTTTTAGCGACGGTGCCATCCGGTCAGCGCCCTGGGGACCCACCTACTGGCTCGCCTCAGCCCCAGGTGTCACCGTCGCCGCCTTCCATTTTGCCCCATGGCGACGCGCGGCCGCCGCCACCGCCGTTCTCCAGCCGGCGACGCACGCAATGGACGCGTCGCTGCAACCGCCGGGCGCATCCCTGGGTCACGCGCCGCCGATCGCTTCCCGTGACCAGTTGTCCTCCGACGTGGAACTCTTGCCCGCTCTGGACCATATGTCGTCTTCACCCGTCGGGTGCCCCGGCCTGATGGAGGTCGACCCTTCGCCCCCTCCTGCCTCGCTATGGGCGCATACACCGCATGTTGGTGTGCACCCTGGAGCAGGTTTTCAGGCGTTTCCTAGCTCCCCGCGGTCCGAATGGCAGGGTGCGGGTGGCACAGCCTCGCCTGTTGTTAGGCTTCCCACCTCGTCACATATATCAACATGCGATCCTCCCCGCGGCGGGCGGAAGCCTTATGCCACAACCGTACGCCGATTTGCGGGGGAAGAATGTGGTGTCACCGCCACACACCACACTTGCTGGGTGGTAGCGTTTAAATCGGCCGCGGTCCGGTAGTATACATCGGACCCGCGTGTCGCCACTATCAGTGATTGCAGACCGAGCGCCGCCACTCGGCAGGTCTAGAGAGACTTCCTAGCACTCGCCCCAGTTGTACAGCCGACTTTGCTAGCGATGGTTCACTGACAAATTATGCTCTCATTTGCCGAGACGATAGTTAGCATAGCCTTCAGCTACGTTATTTGCTACAACCTAGCAAGGCACCAGTATTCGTACTATTGATATTGTGAATCGCGTACCATAAAGAGCGACGTTCTCCATGAATGGATTAAAGTTAAGTATTCCACCAGCTACGTCCGTTTTCCTCAATTCTAATTCCCTTGTCATGTTCCAGACCTCATGCCATCCTGCGTGAGCTGAGACGCGTGCATTTCGGCCTCCTTTAACCATACGGTTGGCTCTCCTGCCAACCACAACATTTACTATGAGTGGCAAATTATCAATTCATACTACATAACTTTCATTACATAGAATTAACGAATGTAACTGATGATTTTTAAAGTCAGTTAAACCTAAGGCAATTTTCTGTTTCCTGTTTCTCTTACAGGTCTGATGATAGTTGTTTCGTAGCCAGAACTTGCAATGAATAGTAAATGATTGTGCTCAAGAAAACTAAAAGGTTTTTGTAATTTAGTTTTGATGTTTTAGAAATACATAAGATTACAATTTCCATCACCAATGTCAGGTTTTAATAACATGTGATTATGATCATTCGTTGACTATTTCAAATTGATCTAGTTAAAAAAGTCAGCTTCTAAGTTGCTGATCCCAATTACAGTCACTGTTTGCAGGCTAGAGGTAAAATTGAAAATACTTAAGTTTAGTACAAGTATTAGTATGCCTTGCGAAATATGTAACTGTTCAAAATGGTATCCACTTAATGGTGTTGTCACAGTGTTTGCCTTTAATCTCAGGGTCTTATTTGGTCTGGATATAGTGCGTAATCCTGGTGGATTGGAGGATGATGTGATTCTTATTGCTGAGTCCTTGCATTCACCTTATGGCTCAGTTAAAACATCTGGGTAAAAGACATCACCTGGGATTGTTTGTCGAACGTCAAAGCATTTTGTGTCCTATTCCAGTGTTTTGGTTGTCTTTTCGACTAATTTTTAAAAACTAATCTCTAGTATAATACGAAGGAGTTTATGAAGTCAGATTTTTACAAAAATGGGCTAAGTGCTATGTTATTTACCAGAAACTACAATCTTTTGAATGGTATAGTGATGTATGTTTCTGTGTGCGCAGTAGCATAGCTACATCATATTTACAATTTCTGCTGTCATGAAGTCATAGAGTTTTCGTTTATAGCTAATGTAGTTATGTCAGCTATATCACAAATTACAGAAAGGGAAGTGGACACAGTTGTAGATGAGATAGGAGATGTAATGCTGCGAGAAGAATTGGACATTGAGCTGAAATATCTAAGTCGAAACAACGCCCTAGGAGTAAACAATATTCTGTCAGCACTATGGATTGCCTTGTGTGAGCCAGCCATGACAAAACTTTTCCATCTGTTGTGTTATATACATGAAGAAGAATGTAATAATATCAATTCCAAAGAAAGCAGTTGTTGATTTGTGCGAAAATTACTGAACTATCAGTATAATAATTCATGGCTGCAAGACACTAACAGGAATTTGCAGAAGAATCAGAAAACTGATAACCTCAGGGAAATTTAGTATGAATTGCAGAGAACTGTGGGAACACATGAGGCAGTACTAACCATACAGCTTATCTTAGAAGATGGGTTATAAAGCTTTTGACAATGATGAATGGAATATCGTGTGTGAAATTCTGATGGTAGTAGCGGTAAAATAAAGAGAATGAAAGGCTATTTATAACTTGTACAGAAACCAGAGGACAGTTATAAGAGTCGAGGCACATTAAAGAGAATTTGGATAAGTGGTTAAATTTCATGGAGAAGAAATGAAAGCTTTGAGGTTTGCTGATGAATTGTAATTCTGTGAGATACAGTAAAAGACTTGGAAGAACAGTTGAAGGGAATGGACAATGTCTTGAAAGGAGGATATAAGATGAAAATCAACAAAAGCAAAACGAGGATGATGGAGTGTAGTCGAATTAAATCAGACGATATTAAGGGAACTAGATTAGGAAATGAAACCCTGAAAGCAGTAGATGACTTTTGCTGTTTGTGCAGTGAAGTAGCTGATAGTGGCCAGAGTAGAGAGGATACAAAATATACTCTGGTAATGGCAGAAAAGTATTTCTGAGGAAGAAAATTTTGTTAACCTCAAATATATACTTAAGTCTTGGGAAGTCTTTTGTTGAAGTTATTTTTATGGGGTGTAGGCATATATGGAAGTGAAACATGGATGATAAACAGATTAGACAAAAAGAGAATTGCAGTTTTCGAAATGTGGTGCTACAGAAGAATGTCGAATGTTACATGGGTGGATCACATAACTAGTGAGAATATACTGAGTAGAATTCGAGGGACAAGAAATGTGTGGCACAACTTAACCAAATGGAGGGACTGGATGGTAGGACATATTCTGAAACGTCAAGAGATAACCAATTTAGTCTTGAACTGAGGTGTGGGAGGTAAAAATCGTAGAGGAAGACCAAATGGTGAAAGCAGTAAGCAGGTTCAGAAGGATGTAGGTTGCTGTAGTTATCTGAAGATGAAGAGGCTTGCAGAATATAGTACTGTGTTTAAAACCAGTCTTCAGACTGAAGGGCACAACATCTTTCTGCGTTATAACATCTTATTTTCCATTTGGTGTATTCCTTCATTGTTTATAACTGACTTGCAGAAAATGTCTGACTTAACTTCAAGGGTTATGTGTGGAGAATAAATTATATTTAAAGTATGAGTAATTGAAGGTCCCAGATAAGTGCTGAAGGACAGATTTCGTGAATCCAGGGTTTTTTAATATACTGAGCTCTTCTTTCATTCATCGACCAAGATGTAGCAATGTCAGCTGTGTTGCTCGTGTGTAGTAGTGGAGGCGTGGCTGTTCCACATGCCATCTTTGGGACTGGTGTAAATCTTGTCGAATAGTGATTACCGATAAGGTCTTGTACTTACCTGTTCCCAATAACGTTAGGACCGGATTACCTGTGCTAAGGTTGCCGCTGAATCCGGCCTGTTCTTGGAATATGTTGCTTTATTCCTTGAATTTTTTTAAAATTTGCCTCGAAAGTTTTCCCTATCACTAAGGGGAGAGTATCTATGAGTTGGGGTTGTTTTTTGATCTATAAGATTTGGAAATCACCTTCATTTTAGCTTGCTTCTATTTTAGAGAGACTGTTTTCAGTTTTATGGCCGGTATGAAGAAATGTTTTAATGTGTTTGTGGCAGGTGTTTTGTGAAAGGAGAAATATACGTTGTTTTTTGCCTGTGCCTCTAGTTCCTCGGCTGCTTTTCTTCTATTTCAGATTCCTTAATCTTACGAAGTAGTGGATGTTAAGCGGTTGCATTTGGTTTTTGAGTGTCGTTTCTTCGTGAGTTTTGTCGAATTTTGTATACCATGGATGATCGTGATTTTTCTCTAGCACTTTGCAGAACTTAGTTGATGTCATCAGTAATGGATGACATTGTCATCTGTTATTAAGGCTGGCTGTTCTCAGGTGGTATGCTATGGCTCGTTTGAATTCTTTTCCAAAAACAACTGACACTGTGGGGCCTAATTCTTGTGATTCCCTCGCCCATCACTTGGCGGTCTTCCCTTTTTATTAGGGCATTGAGACTATTGAAATCAAAACGTCCATTTGGTTAGTGCTGTATTGTCTACAGAATTTTATTTCTATTTAATTTTGTTTATTATTTATGTAACTAGTGTTTCTCTGTGTTATGTTGGTTTCTTCTTAGGGGCGTTTTTAGGTACAGCAGGTTGTATTGCTTGCATTGTTTGTTGGTTGTAATACATTATAATAAGTGGTTTCAGTAACTGATGTGCTAGGTTTTGTGCTTAAACTCTCAATCTTAATTTTTCGGCGATTCGAATCCTTGAATCTATGTTGGTTTAATTTTTCCTGCTTTTGTGCTTAATAGCTGTAGATCATACAGTAAATGGCAGGTACTCATTAGCTATGCTGTCGCCTAATTCAGTCTTGCTTCAGTATCTGTGATCGAAGACAAAACTGTCATAGTGATTGTTAAAAGTGGGCGTTATTTCTAAGTCTGGCGAGATTAAAACAGGCTACAACAAGTTCACCATTTTTGTTGTTTGAGTTTTGCAGGAAATATCGTGGATCTAACACTGAGTCTCCTGTGACTTTAACTGGGCCGAGTGAAGATACGAAAAGTGATGACATCATTTGGAAGTTCCTCGGCGAGAGGTACATATATTGTTGTGTCTCTTACACCATCCTCCAATTTTTCATTAGATCGCTTGGTGAATGTTTAGCTTTTACTGTAGGACCATTCCTGTCGTTCTCTGTGAATGTTGCAGAGTAATCAGTGTGGGCGTTGTTGGTGAGCTGTAGCTCATGGAAAACTTGGTGATGTTAGCTAAGTGGCAGTATCGCTTAGGTTAAAATTGACTGACCTGAATGCGGTGATTTCATAGTGATAATCTGAATTTATCTTCCAAATCTGGAAGTGTCGTTTTTTGTCATCCTTACCCAATTGACTTTGACCTGTATATTTCATACAGCCAGTCGAGGGTAATTTCCCGAACTTAGCTATGTTTGTTGGATTTATTAGTGTTCAACACATATATATATATATATATATATATATATATATATATATATATATATATATATATATAGGTTGAACACTAATAATTCCAACAAATACAGCATATGTGTGTGTGTGTGTGTGTGTGTGTGTGTGTGTGTGTGTGTGTTTGGATACACAACGTTTGTAGTAAGTAATCTCAGTGCATAGGATACGTAGACAGAGGCTACCACTTCCAAGTAAGTAGACAGTTAAAAATAAAGAAGACATTGGGAAGAAGAAGTAATGGCTGTACAATATCACATTTAATTACATTCAATGTTGTCATATCAGATAGATTTCACTCATACATAGACAGAGGCTACCACTTCCAAGTAAGTAGACAGTTAAAAATAAAGAAGACATTGGGAAAGAGAAGTAATGGCTGTACGATATCACATTTAATTACATTTAATGTTGTCATATCAGATAGATTTCACTTTTATTGCACGCTTTAATGCAATCTACTGTCAAGACAGTTACTGGAGAAAAATACTGAAGGAGGCTATAGAGAGGATTCTGTAACAAGAGACTGTTCATTGCTTCTCCTGGCCAGATTCCTCTCAGCTGCTGAGCAGAGGTGTCCCCCTGCAGGGATTTTAGTTGGGTTAAACCACACTAGTATCCTGTTCTTCAGTATGGGGAGTGTCGTTCCATTACAAACGAAACAGACGAAGAGCACTGGTCCTTGCACCATTGCAACTAGGTGTACGTAATAGACAAACTGTGCAATTCCTTGAGCCTGGTGGAACCCAATTCTAATTGGAATACCTATTCCAGTTACGATGACAGCCTTAACTGACATAAAAAGACATTGCTTCTTTGAGGCAAATTTATTGTTATTAACAATTTTGAGTTGCCACATGGAATACCAATTATGTAGGTACATGTGTCCAACCAGTCCGAGACAAACCAAATTGAAAGCCACTGACAGAGAAATGCCCACAAGGACTAGAATATGACTGGATCACGTAATATTTACTTGTCTTTTCCAAAGCAACAGCTGCCACACATACTATACTCCACGGTATTAACACGTACAACACCTAACGACAGAATAACTTGCTTACTTCAGCAGGTAGCAGGTCGTTAGGAAGCCTGAGATGACGAACAAAAGCATACATGTGGTAGCAGAATGAGTTTAGCCAGAAACAGCTGAGAAGTGTGAGGGCGCTATCTACCAGCACTGCCGTCGGTAAGTCAGGGACGCCTGCCAAACGATACACGACCTCAGAACATAGGATCTGGATTATGCACGTGATCTGAAAGGACAAAAGTATCTTTCCAGGCAGGTTACATAACTGGGGAAGGTACATGTATACTCCGGCTGTCGAAAAGCGGAAAATAATGTTTACCAGTCTAAATGAGATTTCTAAAGGCTTTAAACTATCGATTTTGAAATCCTTATATTTCAAGTTGTCGTTCTTTAAACGGTTTTTGCAGTTCAGTTTCTTCTGTTAGCTTTTGATACAGTATGCTGCTAGAACTATATTGTTTTATAAATGGGTAATAAATGATGCAAATATCGGAAGCCTTAGTGGAGGGAAAGTCGCGACACTTCAGCAGCAGAATAGCTCTGGATACAGAGCAGATGGCATCTGTAGCGTTCGATTCCAGACGCGATTTATCATCAGGACTATCGAAGTAGCAGCGAGCATCACTCACGGACTGAATCATACTAAACGGGATGCCCTGGCGAATGCTGTACGAGTTGACTGCCATCCAGGCCAGCAGACAGAGGTTGACGTTTGCCCTCTGCATGTAGGCCAGGTAGCTCGTGATGGGTATGTGGGGCGACCTCTGCACCACGTCCTCCCACAGCTGCACACAGCACTGCTCGCGCTGCTTAAGGGCTTCCAGAGGCAGGTCTTCCAGCGGACACGTGGGGTGGTCCAGGGTGTTCCCTAACAGCTGCACGTAGTCAGTGTCCACGGAGAGTGTAGCGCTGCTTCTGTCCTCCAGCTGCCACTCCTCATCTGCAAAAATATGACAGCAAGTATGTGGCGCCCATATACTGCAAGTAGCTGGATCCAAAGTCTCCTCTAGATGACAAGATTGGTCATTGTTTACCTACATTATCCGGGTTCAGTTACTCAGAATTAAGTAAGGCGACATGTCATAACAAATTAAGACTATTCAGACAGACAGATATCATTGTTACCATGAAAGTCTATTTCATCTACAGGGTGTCCAAGAGGTCTTTGTGTCGCTCTTGGCTCAATAAAAATGAGGAAATCAATAAGTTTTATTGATATTACTACTTTGAAGCTGGCAAAAAAGCAATGTTATCAGTATTGTATTTCCGTATCACCACTCTAGTCTCCGAGTTCCGAACCCATGGTGCAACAGCTATATTTCAAAGGAGAGATTAGTGGTAGATTAGTGTCAGCATGAACATCCATAGATAGAAAAAACTATGAAGGGCATGATGAGACAACTTGCCACAGTCTACCTCGTAAAGTAGCCTGCCTGACTGAGATAAATGTCCTATTTTCTCAGGTTGTCTCAAAGACAGGCCACGTATTGGAAGCAATAAAACGTGAGAGGAAACGTGTGTCACCGTCTCTTAATCAGATGAGCTGTCTCCAATGAAATCCATTTGCAAAAGAGCAGTTGGACTTCAAGCATCTTGCTCAACAATGCAAGACCATATTGAAAGAAATTTGAATACGAAAGGATCTAGGCCGATGTTTGTTATTGAATTAACTGACAATGATATGGAGCTACGATTTGTAGCCTATTGTACTTTGTTGGGCTCAAGACTGTTTACTGATAAATGAGCCATATACCGCAGTTTGCACAGGAGAAATATTGTTTTCTTGTCTAAGGAAAATACCTATTATCAGCAAGAGTTAGAAAGAAACCCATTTCATGTCACATGGGCCTTGGTGTGATCACAATACATGTTTGGACCACATTCTTTTGAAGGTTACATGAATGGGAACTTTTATTTAACTGTACAACAGAAGTTTGCAGTACCTCTGATCGATGAGAAGGCAGTCATGGGTCATGTGAGGTTATGGTAGGACGGAGCTTGAGTCACGTTTTGTTGTTCAGGTGTGTGGGTTCTTTAATGAACAATTTTGCCTCAGATTATGTTCTGCAATATCTGAAACCACATTAAAATGGTGACTGTAGCCTCCCCCCCATTTCGCACCAAAATATATTATTCACATACACTGTAGGTGAAGTTATACTTTAATTATTATATTAGTATCTATATCTTTCCTCCTTGTTGTGAGACTCATTGTTGTCCAATTCCGTTATTGTCAAAACTACTAAATGATAACATTTCATTTCTTAAATGCTGGAATTTATTAATTAAATCACTCAATTTATAAAAATTTATGAACATCAAACACTGTGTGCCATTCTGCCACTCATCTCCGGCCTTCCTACGAGCAACCTCTCTCTCTAGCCTCTCACACCCGACTTACACCCATGGACTCCAACACTCGACTACTGCTTACCCTCTCGCACATTGCTGACTGCACTGCAGTCTTTGCTTAAACCATGTATGATCTCTGCATAGTGCATAATCAATATTAGGTACGGGTACTGTACCCTTACATATCCCCACCAAAATAATAATTTAATATGAAAAAATGTAATAGTGATATTAGATTTGAATATTAAAGTAGAAAAATATATAAAAAGACAAAAATGAAAAAAAATGTGAAATTACATTATTTAGTCAAAACTATTTGCTTATTAATGCTGTGATAATAGGAGAAGAGGTGATACTCCTACGTGGCGTGTCGCAGATGGCTGATAGGGAAGTCCTCACTGGTTTACCGGTGGACTTGAGTGAAATAAAATAGCTCTCGTACCAAACACACCCTCTGCGTTTAACAACCATAGTTGTAAATCGGAGCTTCTTCCAACTAAGGTTGACAACCTTCGAAAGCAAAGAAAGGCAACTTCTTCTAGGAAAAAATTCCACCGTCCTGCTTAAAAAGTCAGGAAAAGGCTACATCGGATTCAGTGGGTAGTCACCTAGAAGACAGCAATGAATCGGAGCGTTTGCAACCATTAAAATGCACACTAAAACACAAAAATAAGATTAAACATAAGCAGATAAATTATATAGCAACACACAACATGAACTCACTACTTCAGACCAGAAAACTCAAGGAGCTCACAGATGAACTAAATAAACAAAATATTTTAATAACAGGGATCCAAGAAATGAGAAACACCACAGAGGACTCATTTGAATCAGAAGGATACATAATTTATAATGGGAAACCAGGAACGAGGGCAATGAAACAACGTTCCCATGTTTGGAACAGGGTTTTTAGTAAACATAAAAATAATGGATTCAGTAACGGATTTCCAAGCAGTATCGCCAAGAATTGCAACTCTACACTCAAAAACAATGAATAAAACCTATACAATAATAAATATTCATGACCAACAATTACAAAAAATTGTCTAACAAAAAAAGGAAGAGGTAGATAAATTTTGGGACATCCTAGAACAAACTGTGAACAGAGTAAATAAAATGAATGTAAAAATCTTATTGGGATATTTCAATGCTCAGTTGGGAAAAGAAAGGAAATATAAAGATATAATTGGAAAATGGAGTCCAC
The DNA here is from genome assembly GCF_023897955.1 of Schistocerca gregaria. Classification (NCBI taxonomy): domain Eukaryota; kingdom Metazoa; phylum Arthropoda; class Insecta; order Orthoptera; family Acrididae; genus Schistocerca; species Schistocerca gregaria. The sequence goes on along the minus strand of NC_064930.1, from coordinate 6,948,693 downwards.
AAAAATTTACAAACAAAAACGGTCAAAGACTTGTAGAACTCTACAGAGAATACAAGCTTATATCTAAATCAACATACTTTAAGAGGAAGCCAAGTAAACATAAAACGTGGAAACATCCAGACTGGAGGAAGGGGGAGTGGCAGCTAGACCATGTCTGTATGGACAAAAATTTTCATAAGGAGGTCCACAATGTTAAAGTACCAAGAGGAGTAGACACAGGCTCAGACCATTATATACTTAAAATTAAAATCAAATTCACTCCATTAAAGAAGAGCACCAGAAAAACTAATAAAATAAAAAGGACGTTTGACCCACATCAGCTAATGAAAAATAATAAATACCAACAAATAACACAAACCATCAAATTAACTGATGATCTAGGACAACTAGTGCCTAATCTTAAAAAAGAAGCAGAGAATCTAGCTCCCTTGAACCCATGAAGAAAACATGCATTGTGGAAATCAGAATGTGACAAATTCCGTGAAGATAGACACCAAGCATGGTTAATGTTTCAAACACACAAAACTGAAGAAAATGCCATCAACCTAAAAAGTGAAAGAAAAAAAATTTACACAAAATATTAGTAGAATCAAGAGAGGATTCCATAAAGATATTATAAACTTTATAGAAGGTAATTATCATAAAACCAACTTCAGGAACTACTATAAAATCTGAGAGCCCTACACTAATACTGAAAGATGAAGATGGAAGAATGACTCACCGTAACAAGGAAAATGCAGAAATTATGGAAAAGCATTTAACAAACTTCTGAATTGTGAGGAACCCAAAGAACCCTTACAAATCAACATAAATACCCCAATAAAAACCAAACCTAACAAACTAGACCCTCCAACTTTCCAAGAAGTAGAAAAAATTCTTAAAGAACAAAAAACTTATAAGGCATGTGGAGAAGATCAGGTTTTTGTTGAAATTTGGAAATAGGTAAGTGACACAGTCCGGATCTCCTTACACATGGCTCTAACAAAAATTTGGGTAATGGAACAATTCCCTGAACATTGGACCACAGCTATCATCCAATCACTAAACAAAAAGGGAGATAAGAGCAACCCAGACAACTACAGAGGAATCTCTCTCCTAGATTGCACATACAAAATTCTATCCAAGATCCTATATGAAAGAATCAAAGAGCAATTAGAACAGGAGTTAGGGGAACATCAGGGAGGTTTCAGACCATGGAGAAGCTGTGCAGAGCAGATAATTAGTTTAAAATTGATTATGGCATACTACAAGAAACAGAATAAACCTCTGGCAATAACATTTGTAGATTTTAAGAAGGCATATGACTGTCTCCACACACCTTCAGTATTAAAAATTTTAAGAAATCTAGGACTCCATCCAAAACTAATTAAAATAATACAACTCATTCTAACCAACACCAAATCAAAAGTGAAACTTAGGGGAGAAATTTCGGAACCATTCCTCATAAAAAACAGGCTTAAGACAAGGTGACTACCTATCACTATTACTGTTCAACTGTGCACTGGAATACATATTGAGAGAATGGTACAAGGACAATCCAAAGATGATAAGAATTGGAAGTGCAGAAGATGATATAAGCTTAAACTTCTTGGGATTCGCTGATAATTTTGCTCTCCTAGCCAACACCGTTCAAGAAGCCAGGCAACAAGTGAAATCACTACAAGAAATAGCAGAGAAAGTAGGCCTTAGAATATCATTTGAAAAAACAGAGATTATGCTAACTAATCCACCACTTGCAAACAAAATGTCAATAGGAGAACAGGAAATCAAAATTGTTGATAAATTTAAATATTTAGGCGAAATAATAACATACAATCTAAATGAGAAGCCATCATGGCAGAATAGAATAAAAAAAACTGAACTACGCAAATTACATGAGCAAAACTACATACAACAATGAAAGCCTATCTATAGATGTAAAATTAAAACATTATAAAACAGTTACACAACCAGAAATAACGTATGCAGTGGAAACTATCTTCAAAACAACTAATACAGCAGAAATTGACAGAATACTAAAAATAGAAAGAAGAATAATTAGGACATGTATAAATAAACAGTATAAAATAAATGGACATTGGAGAATAGCATCAAATGAAACAGTATATAAGAAAACAGAACTGACATGAGCATGAACAGGAAATGAATCTCATTCTTTGGACATCTGATGAGAACTCCAGAAAACAGAAGTAGTAAAAAAAAATATACAAAAATTGTGGAATAGCAAGAGCAACATTAAATGGATCACAGAAATTAAGGAAGATATAAAAGAACTCCAAATTACAGTAGATGACCTAAAAAACCAGAATACTGCAAGACCCGCAAACCAGACTACAAATGAAAATCAATAAAAGGAGTACAGGAAGAGTGGTCTCAGATGAAGAAAGAAAGAAATTATCTCGAAGCATGAAAAAATATTGGACAGACAGAAGAGCAAAACACCTTTCATATAAGAATAGACTCTAATAATTATATTACCAAAATATCATATTAAGTTATTGTTGAGCCAAGCTGTATCCCAGTGAAAGAACTTGTTTACAACTTTGTATTTTTGATTAGAGTGGTCCAATGAAGACCACAAAATAAATAATAATAATAATAATAATGGAGAGCCTCAAGTCATTAAAAATAATTCTCATTTGTGTAAGGAAAATGGTGTTTAAGAAATTCAAGTATCACTTAATCACAGTACATTAATCAAATTATATCATTAAATCACTCTCTAATTAGCAACAAGATAATTCAGGTTAAATGAAAATGCTGGTGCACACTGCGTAATGTCATTGAATTAACATAGCAACATGAAAGACAACGCTGCAACGTCCCAAATAAATAGTATGCCTAACTGTGATACACAAGTAACAAGTGTCTATTAGCTTGTTCATGAATTTTTGCTGTTGTAATAAATTAAATACTAATGATCAGATAGTCACTGTATTGAATGGATAGAAACATAGGCCTAATGAATGAATGTGATCAAAACATAAGCAAAATAGTAAACAGACAACTCTAACTACTACACAATATTCACAGGAAAATATTATATTATTACCCCACATAAATTAACACTCTAAGTGGCAGGATATTTTGAAAATGCGATACCGTTATATTTATGGCACACAGTTTACAGGGTTAGTAATACAAGAAATTTGACAAAAGGCACATACCTTGGAAGGTAATCCATAAACAAATAATCACCTTGGAATACACTTTTTTTATGTAGCACTTCATATCTATTTACTCTGCTTTAGGTCCCTGCCTATATGTTGAGTTGTAGATCGCACGCAAACACGCTGGTTCACACTGCACTGGGCTGTGGCATCGATGTCGCCAGGGATATACCACCACAATAACAATAACACTTTCACTGTTTACTCTGCTATTTCACTTCCCTATATGATACGATGCAAAACACACGTATTTGTAGCTTTCACTGAATGATAGGGCTGTGGCATCGCAGCCGTCGGGGACTGTAGACTCGTTGTCTCTGCAAATTGTTGGAATTATAGTAAAAGCGTCATAACAGCGACTCCCGCGCCGTGAAGCTTGTTGTTGTTGTTGATCAGCTGGTCGCTGACGTCAGCATCCCATGGTTCCGCATTCCACACAGCTCGCCAAACTGACGGACTGGCGGAGCGCTGGAACAGGCGACAGTCGCGCTGCGTGCTAGGTCTTCGTAGGGGTTGGTACATGTGACGACCGCGCTGCGTGCGCATCGCTTCAAGTCGGTGGCTCCACATCGGCTCGCCAACATACAAACACTAAACGGAATTACGGCAGTGGCGAAACAAAATACACTGCGCGTGCACGTCAATCAGCCTGTAGTAACCAGAACACTCGCGCCATGCGTTCCCATTATTGCTTATAGACGTGTCTCTGACTTACGTGACGGCATAAAATGCTTAAAACTGATTGCATCTAGCTCACAGTCTACCTACTACTGTCCACTATAACTAACTCACAATAGCTACCGACTATTGTCCATTTATTTTCACACAGGCAAAATGATTGTACAGAAATAACACAATGTTCATTTTTTTTACAGAGCATCTCTGGCTTGCAACACTTCTTATAGATGAAACGGTTTAATGTTTTCTACGTGTTGTAGGCTATGATACTGAGCAGACTGCTGCATTTCAATTTCAACCGAATTAGGGTGAAGAAGTTTTCTAATTTTGAATAGTCCTCTGTGGTAGTGGTGAAACTTTTTTATCTCTTCATTTGCACTTGATGATTTCGTATGAGTTCGAATAAGTACTAAATCACCAACTTTGTACGTTATGGGCGTCACTATCTCGTCATGTACCAGCTTCCGTACTTCTGCTTCAGCATGTATTTGGTTTGAATATTCGCTATTTCAGCGCTCAATTATTTGATTATTCAACATCCTCTGTATTTCCTTGTTAACAGCTTCCCTATTTGCCAATGCTATTGCATATGACAAATTGCGAAATGGTTCATGGTCCTTTACTTTAATTTTACAAACATATCCTTTAATTAATCCTGGTATCTTTGAAAATATAACGACATAGCATCTTAGTAGTTCCCTCAGTTCTTCTCGTTCTGCTTCAGTCAAGTCCACTAACGCTCGAATCTTGGTTTGAAGACAATTAAGAGTATCCTCCTGGTTCCTCTCTTGCAGTTTAGCGCAGTTCTCTGAATTCTTTAATGTGACAGCTTCATATTCTCTTCTATAACGCATCATCCTTATTTTCACGCCCGCAGCGCCCTTATTATCTGTAATAAACCCGTTGAATACAGTTCTTCTTTCTTTATTATCTCTCCACGTCCGCAGACAATTCTCCTCAAAATTAATACAGCATCTCATCTCTGACAACCAATCAACTCGGAGAACTAGCCCAACATTGAGAGAACCAACGATTAAAACACTCTGCTCATATTCGTCCCCTTGAATACGAAATCTTAGTAATGCTTGTTGTTTGATTGGCTTGCTTCGGTTTCCAACTGCACTGACAATATGTACGCTGTTAACAGGAAATGTGGGAATAGCGACAAGATTGTTTAATTGCGAAAATAGATTTTCAGAAATAGTACTTGCCTCGCTAGCTGAATCAATTAACGCATCCATAACAATAGCACATACTTCGACTTCCACAAATGGCATCAGAATTTCTTTATTACTTTCTTCATTTTTCTCGATACAAATCTTTGTTGACATCATTTACATGTTCACACTTTATGGTATTTATCACAATATTCGACCCTTGTCCCTGTGACAGAGTTCCGGAGCGGGTCGTCTCCGAAACTTTGCTTTGTTTAACGGTTCAGAATCTCGCTGATTGCGATCGCGGCTTCTTGCACGTTCTGGCGATCGATACTGTCCTCTCTATCTGTCATTGTGTGGCCGGTTCGGCGGATGATTTGACCTGAATCCGTCTTGTACACTGTATTCGTTTCTCATCGTCTCGGCGATCAAATACTTTCGGTCGTTCGTAACTGAGGATTCCTTTCCGCGCTGGGCCGTTTCGACGATTCGGGTAATTGTTATTACTGTGTTGCTCACGCTGATCGCGTTCGGCATTGAGCAATTCCATTCGGTCAATTAGCAAACACACTTGCTCCATTGTTAACTGTGGTGTGAGTGCTAACTTCTCACGTACCAAAAATGGCAATTTCTGCATTAATATAAGCATTAGCTCTTCTTCTTTAACTGGATCGTCCAAGTATGCATTGTCGTTCCAGTACCTTTGCACAAACTCATGCATTATACCGTTATGTCTTGCATAATTTGGCGATGTGAGGATCTTTGATTTTACGTTCCACTGTTTTGCTTTCGACCATTTTTTTTTTTAATGCTGTCTCAGATTCTTCATACTTGGTGCAATTGTCGGATACACTTATACCCCAAATATGTGCCTCACCCTTCATGCGACTGACGCAAGTGTCAATTTTAACACGTTGCGTATAATGCCTCGGAAACGCATCTTTGAATTGTGTAATGAAAGCAACTGTGTGGATGCCTTGTTTCGGTTCATATGAAATTTTCGACCGCTCAGTCCATTGTCAACAATTACTTGCGGCAAACCAACAATATTGTTATCTGGTTCACGTAATACTGCATTAATTTCATCGTCCAAAATTTCTTTAGTAATCCTATTTGACATTGTGTCGTTGTTCATTACCTTTTGTCGTATCTCATGTACCTCATCACATAGTTCATCACATCGCGTTTCTTCGCCGTTAACCATATAAATTATAGACTCTTTGTTGGCTTTACAAGAACTTTTAATTTTGACGATTTCGTCATCTTGAGCCTTAACTTTGTCATTAACTTTTCAAATAAAATCTTCCGTTTGCCTACACCGTCCATTAACTTGAATTTTAAGATCTGTAATTTCGCTGCCAATGGCCTCATGTTTGTCTTGACATTGTTTTCGGAGCTCATCACGCTTTTGTTCAAAAGAGCTGGCGAGTTCCGTTCGCAAATTGCTAATCGCATTAGTTAGTGCTTCATAATCGTTTTTGATTTCCTGATGGAGCTTTCTTGTTTCCTCATAAAATTTTGTTATTTCCACACACACCTTTTTATTTTCCTCATGAAACGCTCTTGTTTCTAAACGTGCCTGTCTATTTTCTTCATGAAAAGCTTTTATTTCTACACGCGCCTGTCTATTTTCCTCATGAACATTTTTAATTGCTTCTAACAATTGAGATATACAATCTTTACTGACAATAGCAGTTTCTGTTTGCTGGATAACCATTGATGTTGAAATTCTGTTAGGCAAATCGAAACTAAGAATACCACTGTCCTCGGTCGAATTAACTGTAGTGTTTTCCCTCACATTAATTTGTTCTCCGTCAACCACGTTATTAAATTGTCCTCCCTCGTCTTTAGTAACACTACCGTTTGGTTCTGAATTAGCCATATTAACACTGTTCACAACAATAAGTGTTCATTATAACTTATGCTTGCTCTAAATTGAGAAGTCCACTCGCAACTTAAAAGTCAGTAACACTATTAATTATTCCTATTCCTGTTCATTCCTACACAACGTTGAGTTCACTTAATTTCGAAGTGCTGCTGTGCTGAAATACTGTGTTGTCTTCTCCGTCGTTTCTGAAGATTGCTGAGGAATCGAAGTCCGACACACGCGTCGCCATATGTAGCCTTCCCCCAGTTTCACACCGAACTATATTATTCACATACGCTGTAGGTGAAGTTATATTTTAATTATTATATCAGTATTTATATCTTTCCTTCTTGTTGTGAGACTCATTGTTGTCCACTTCCGTTATTGTCAAAACTACTAAATGATAACATCTCCTTTCTTAAATGCAGAAATTTATTAATTAAATCACTGAATTTATAAACATTTATGAACATCAAACACTGTGTGCCATTCTGCCACTCGTCTCCAGCCTCGTTACCGAGCAACCTCTCTCTCTAGCCTCTCACACCCGACCTCCACCCACGGACTCCAACACTCGACTATTGTTTAAACACTCGCACATTGTTGAGTGCATTGCAGTCTTTGCTTAAACCATGTATGATCTCTGGATAGTGCATAATCGATACTACGTAAGGGTACTGTACCCTTACATGACGACGAAATCCCAGCATTACCACCTCAACAACCCTCGTAAATGGCCATGACAAATTTCGGATCTTACCAGTCCAGTAACTCTTTATGAAGAAGTCCCATGTAGCTCAACGCTTAAGCTGTGTAAACGACGCATGTGTGCAAAGATTGTACATATGGACACAGTTAACACGGATTGTTTTACGAACTTCCAACATGCTGAAGCAGCTTGGGTCGCCAACTTCTGTTATTCAGTAAAAGGAAAAACCAGTCCAAGTCCCAATTTTTACTTTCTGTTCATTCTGAATGCGCTGCAAATGTTCATTGCACATTTTTGACATATTCGGGAATGCCATTTTCGACTGTATTATGACGATCTGAAAATCGCTCTCGATCCGAAACTAGTCATCGAATGAATAAAAAGTAAAAATTTGCAACTTGGACAGGTTCCTCGTTCTGCTGAACGGTGGTTTTGTTTGTAACTGGGATAGGTGAGATGGTTCTGCGATTCTGTGCCAGATAGTCGACACACAGGAAGTATTTTTGACATCTGTAGGCTTGCATTTGCGATTTAGTTGATTCTACACAATGGCAGCGACAGCATATCAAGGCTATGTTCTTCATGTGATGGTCTGTTGTGGACGAGATCTGGTGCACGATAGACAGATCGAATGATCGAGTAAGAGATAAGTCCAGCAACGAGAATAGAATAATAAGCCAAAAAAATATATAGTGATCTCGATGAAATAGAATTGTTTCGCAGACAGGTGCCGTTGCTGCAAATACAGTTTTTCTTCAGTCCCAATACAGTCCATAGTATTAACATTTGTAAGAGTAATATTAACAGCTTAGCTTGTCCAATTAACTGTTCAGTTACAAATCAAAATATTATACGTAAAGAAAATTTTTAAATCGAACAATATCATACCAGAGAGAAATTTAGAACACTACACCAGTTACAGTATTAACAAAATGTTTGTTTGTCTGTAGCCGTTATGTTACAGAAACCAACAGCCGTTTTTAAAACAAGCCTCATACTGGGTCTGGAAAAAACTACATGTACAGAGTTTTAGAGTGCTTAGAGAACATAAAAGGGAACACTTTTTTATGTGACGAAAATGTCGCCCCTCCACTGACGTTCAGAGACGGTGTTTAACCTGCTGTGCGATGAATACCCTGTTAGACACGTTGCGGGCCTCCTACGGGAGGGAGACGAGTTGTTCGGTGTACGAGAACTGGCAGACACTCCAGGTGGGCTGGTTGCCTGTCAGGCTGAGGCTGCGACCATTATTTGTGAAATACCCACTTGTCTCGAATGTGTAACATCACTAACACATCTCACAGTCGCTGAACATCACTAACGTCTAAACCTTCATGGACCACGAGCAGGGTCCACCTGTGACGTTTGTGTCACATAAAGTTGTTCTTTTTCAGCGTTCTCTAAACACAGCAAAATTTTCTGAACGTAGTCTTTTTTACTGCCTGTACAATGAAAGAGACAATAGTACATCGAAATGAAGCAGGTAGATTGTAACAGGTCCAGATGGAGAGTTGCCAAGCAATCGAAAAACTGACTTTGTTGAGAGCACCAGTGATTATCTTGCATGCATACAAAGTCACGTAAGATCCAAAAGTAGATAATCAGAAGGGTACTTGAACCTCATTCCTCAGCCGTCAACGCGTAACGATAAAGCGGACGGGTCCCACTGTTAAACTTACCTACAGTCTTGAAATCATCTTCGTAGAACATCGATGTACACAGCTACAGTGTACCAGTTGAAACGATGGTAGGCGTACAGTGTGTCAGCGAGGCTGAACATCTGCGACGCCTCCTTGCACAGCGCACTGAAGTCATCGAGAGAGGAAAGGTTCCACGGCTGGTAGGGCAGTAGGCGTTCACTCAACAGCGGCCCCCTGCAGCACACAAGCCGAAGGGGTTAAAAGTTAAAAATCAACCGTGTACAGTGTATGCAAGAATGTAAATGTATCGAGAATGGATTTCCACTCAGCGGTGGATGATGACCCTCCTGGCAGATTAAAACTGTGTGGCAGACTGGTACTCATACCTGGAAGTTTTGCATTCTTTAAGGGAAGCATAGAAACACAGCAAACAATCGCAAATCTATTCTTTTTTTTAGTATTCTTGCACCTCGAGATTTCCCATTTCAGAGCACTCAAGAGAGATACTGATTTTGACTATTTCTTGCAGGACATCCATTGCGTTGTCTGCTGCTATAACGTTTGAACTGATTTTAAATGTAAATTAGACACGATAAACTGTAGAACTGAAGCGCTTCCTGGAGAATACGTCTTTTCTTTAAAGAAGAATTTCACATGCATTCCACTTCTCCAGTCCCTTTCAGCTAATCCAATGGTTAGGGCAGTGCATTATGATGACTCAAAGTATTTAAAATCCATCTTTGCAACTACCAAAAGTACGTGTTTATTCCACAATATGTGTTTTGTTTTACTCATTTAAACCATTATCAGTTGTGGCTTTTTTTATAATGTTTCCGCTAACATCCGGAATTGCGCATCCCAGCGTCTGACACTGCTATGTATGATATATTTGGAGCTTGACGTCCAAAAGCACATGTATGCTGACGTAAGACTTGACAAAATAACGCACCACTATTGCATACAAATGTTTGTTTACCTGGTTCTGAACCAATTTCTGGGTCTCGCTTCGTGAATTGTTGGTGTGGGTCTCTCGTTTAACAGTGCAAGTTATCCTACGGCATTTGTTGGCCGTAAAACTTGGTTCTAAGAACAGTGTTCTGTAGACAGATTCGATGCATATGTATTAGGTACATCTCATGACTAGAATGGAACCCTCACAATAGGATATGAGAAAATTTTTTCCTAATTAATCTACGACTGCATTCACTATAGCCCATCAACGATGGAAAGGTTACAAACAGCCTGAGATAATGCGCAACAACCTGTACTCCTTGTAGCATGGTTCTTGGTTATCACTGTTACTTGAGAACAACGTTGTCAATTAAAGCATGAAGCTGCATGGTAATGAGTTCCGTGTGATGTCTGGGTCCCCAGTTTCACCGGAAAGCAATCCCTCCCAAGAGATGTCGTCGGTGCCATGGCGCTAAGACTCTCAAATCGTTTGCATGCGACGTATCCCTGCACGGTGTTCTGCCTGGATGTACAGCACCACACCTGCTCCACGTGGCACGCTAGGTCTCAGAGTCCGTGCCGTGATTAAATTCATCATTTGCATGCCCCAGAGGGAGAAAGTACCACATATTGGCAATGATCTGAATAATCATTATACGGAGATTTGGTTGGGTAAGAATTTCGGGAAAGGGCTGTTTTTAAGGCAATGGAACCGTTCATTCCATAAGTCAACCAGAAAACGGATTGAAGTGCGTGAAGGTGGTAAACATACAGTCTCCATTAAAACCAAGTGTAAAGAAAATCTCGAAACTTCTGGACAATTTGCAATTTACTACACAGCAGTAGTGATACAATACTGACTGCCATATTCAGTTCAGGAGCACGTGGGTTGGTGCACAAAGTGGCAGATCAACAGAAGACGCAGTGAATACTCGCCACGGGGACCTGGAGTGTCGACGAGCGAGGCAGACCACAACCACGGGAGACAATCGTCGTCAGTTTGCGCACAGAGGCAGGGGTCAGCGTGCGATCCACGGGTTTGGCTTACAGTGCTGGAGCCATTATCATCTGGGTCCATGAAAGGTGAGAGATGCTGATACGTGAACTATTGTAGAAATGGTAGCCTGCCTGAACTAGAAGGGCGGTACCAAAGCTCCATCACTGCCGTTGGAACTCTGAGCCTCCTCATGCATCTCCAGTACTCGGCTTTGTACTGACATCCAACAGACAATAAACACACCGGAGCTTATTAATAAACAAGAGGACATTCTTTGTAGAGGATTCTCAGTGCAAAAGAACATTTTCTGAGAAAGCTCTTATGAGTAAAACATTTGAAGCCATATTCTCTGACGAGAGTGTTCCTTCCCACTACCTCTGCTCCCTGCTGAGTTCTCGGTGTGTGTGGTCTGCCCTGTCCGGCACAGAAAGCACGCGCCATGTTACATTTCATTCAGCTCGCTCAAACAGGCGACGTTTCATGGGACCGGCATCAGTGTGTTCTCCCAGAGTTTCTCTACGTTTCAATTTACTTATTTTATGTGTGGCTACAAATTATTAAAACGATTACGTGCAGTTTACGAAAATGCGTCTTCTAGCGATGTTACCGATAATTCAACATGAGCTAATCTTTTCTATTATAGTAGTCAGGTGAACACATTATGCAAACGAAACCTTAAGATTACATCACTTTTTATCCACCCCAAACTGAAACTCTGTCAAAGAAATACAGTAGAAGAAGAATGGGTAGCTTTGAGAGATGAAATACTGAAGGCAGCAGAGGATCAAGTAGGTAAAAAGACGAGGGCAAGTAGAAATCCTTGGGTAACAGAAGAGATATTGAATTTAATAGATGAAAGGTGAAAATATAACAGTGCAATAAATGGAGCAGGCAAAAAGGATTACAAAGGTCTGAAAAATGAGATCGATAAGATAATTTTGGTTAAACACGGCGCACAACGGTCTGCTCGGGTGTTGAGGCACGTAAGCGGCCGCCCGTGTGGTTCGTTACGAGGAACACATCGCTAGATTTGTAATAAACTAGATATCATTTTTTCTGACACGCCTAGTTATTTCTAACATCACACAATATAGGACTTATCCTGTGAGAAGACGTGATGGTGAACATCTGGAAATGTCTGTGACACGGTTGTTTGGTGTAGGCCTACACCTAAATGTTCTCGTACATCAGTCTGGAAACTTGGTTAACTAAATAGCAATTAAAATGTTTTAATTTTCACTTCGACTGGATTGTCGCCCTCTCTTCTTTTGTGATTTTCTAGAGGGAAGTGTACCTGGCGGAACTCGTAATGTTCTTATTGTCAGACCGATATAAACATCTACAGTTCCTCTCTTCAGCATTTCGTTGGGATACATATATCTTATTTTGCCTTCTAAGAAACATGAATTCTCCAGTTACTGCCAAAAAGTCGGTAAAACGTAACCTCAACAGAACTTACCAATCTCGAAGATTGCTACAGAGCTCGCTTCAACGTTTTCCGGTTGTGAGAAGCTCCTGTAGTTTTATTCATACCAAATCGGAGAGCGTTCTTTGTTTTGAGCACCATCCCTAACCCTTTCACTGACAATTGAGCACATTCTCGGGTCGAATATATATTCTGACTCGCTTTACCCATACCAACCTGAAAATGTCCTCCCAACATTGCGAGCATGAAGTAAACTCTCCATTACACTGGTACAACTCACAATACTACGACACCACCTCAGCTCTTTCACCTCCACCGTCTTAGTGGTTCTTCGCCAATAATCTCCGAACCCCTTCCTCCTTCCCTTCATTGTTTTATCACTCACGAAGAAGCGTCTTCGCCATTGCCACCGTCGAATGCTCCATCACCATCACTGTCACCTACCCCATCGTCGACTCTCTCGCCAGCAACGTCGCAGCCCCAAAACCGAGGCCTGCCCCACCGCCCGCACCACTGCCAGTGGCAGGAGGTCCAATCACATCCGCCACCATTGTTGCGTCATCACCACCGACATAAATTCCTGTTAGTGGCCCTTATCTTCACCCAACTGGGGCCACTTATTACTCCGCATGCCTCATGCATTCCGTCACAAGACCAAACAAATTAAATAGAGCAGATGAACCTTCACCATTCCAAATAAAACCAAACCAAAAATGTTTTCACTAAATTTATGGACATGAAACCAATATTTCCTCTCAACTATCGTCTTCTGTATCTACATCTACATACACAATCCGCAAGCCACCGTGCGGTGCCTGGTGGAGGGTAACCCGCTCCACAACCTGTCGTTTCCTTTCCTGTTCTACTTGCTGATAGAACGACGGAGAATGAGCTCTAATTTCTCGTATCTTCTCTTCGTGGTACCTACCAGAAATGTATGCTGGTGTCAGCAGGATCGTTCTACAGTCAGCTTCAAACGCCGGTTCCCTAAACTTTCTCAGTAGTGTTCTTCGAAATGAATGTCTTCCTGATTGTAGAATGAAGGCTTTCACGACCGGGTGACATGGCTGTTGATACACTTTCCGGGATGTGAGGTCGTGGTCCAAGAACTTTTCTGCTTCTTACGTTTCGTCCAGGACTGCGCTGGACTTCCTCAGAGGCGCTGCTCCGCTGAGTCTTGCCGACTGACTCGTTGGGTGTCTGAGAGCGACTTATATATTGTGAGAAAGGGGGGCGTGGTTCAGGTGACACGTGATGAGCAGTGATAATCCATAGCAAAGATAAGGTTGACTAACGATTACCACCTTGTCATAGATAAAAATTGTTAGCAATTTTGTAGAGCCACTGTCCATAAGTTTCATAGCCTCCTCTTTCCTATTAAAATTATAGTGATGTTTATAAATTTCAATAGCTTCTCTATATAAGCGTGGAGAGTAATTTAACGTTGTAGATAAAACTTCGGTATCCGAAAACTTCACTTGGTGGTTGCCTGGCCGAAGAGCATGTTCCGCTACAGCTGATTTTTCTATTTTTCCAAGTCGACAAAGACTTTTATGCTCTTTCAGTCGCGAATTTACGCTTCTTTTGGTAGTACCAATATAAACTTTACCACAGGTACATGGAATTTTACACACACCACATGTCGACAGGGGAGGGCGTTTATCCTTCACAGATCGTAGTACTTGACTTATTTTCTTTGTTGGTTTAAAGACCGGTTTTATGTCATGTTTTCGTAAAATCTTACCGAGCCGATCTGTTACTTTTTTAATAAAAGGGAGAACTACTGTATTTTTCTGTCGTTGTGGTTCATTCTTATCTTTTTGTCTTCTGTTCCTTGGACGCAAAATTCTATTTATCTCTTTTTCTGGAGTAGCCATTTTTTTTTTTCAGAAGCCTGCTTCAGATGTTTCACTTCAGCATCCAAATGTTCAGGTGCGCATATCCGTTCCGCTCGATCGACAAGACTTTTTATGACACCCCGTTTTTGTTGTCGATGATGATTAGAATTTTTATGTGAATATCTGTCCGTTTGTGTTGCCTTCCAAAAAACTTTGTATTCCAAGCTTCTATCGGAACGGCTCATAACTAAGACATCCAATAAAGATATTCTGTTATCCTTTTCTATTTCCATGGTAAATTATATTTTTGGGTGAATTTTATTTAGATAATCAAAGAATGTCTTCCTCCCTCCAGGGATCCCCTCCTGAGTTCCCAAAGCATATGCGTAACACTTAGCTGCTGATCACATCCACTGCTAATGACTCAACCTGCTCGCCTCCGAATTGCTTCGATGTCTGCTTTAAATGTGACCTGGCGCGGATCCCAAACACTCGCGCCATGCTTGAGAACACGTCGCACTAGCGTCCTACACGGGGTCTCCTTTACAGATGATCCACACTTTCCTAGTATTCTCCCAATAGACCGAGGTCGAGCATTCGGCTTCCCTACCAGACTCCTCACATGCTTATTTCCTTTCACCTCACTTCACAATGTTACGCCTAGGTATTTAAACGACGTGACTGTTGCAACCTAGACACTACGAGTGCTGTACTCGAACGTTATGCGTTTGTTTTTGCTATTCACACTCTTTAGATAACGTTTTCCTACAGTAAGGGTCACCTGCCATTCATCACACCAACTAGAAAGTTTCTCTAACCCGACTTGTATCACCAAACACTCACTGAACTTGGACACATTACCATACACGAGGACATCATCAGCAAAAAACTGCAAACTGCTGCCAAATCATTTATGTATACAGAGAACAACAGCGGTGCTGTCACAAATCCCTGGGACACTCCTCGCGATACCCTTGCCTCTGATGAAGAGGGACTGGGGAGAAGAGGAATTTGTGGCACAGCTTGAGTAGAAGAAGGGGTCGGTTGGTAGGACATGTTCTGAGGCTTCTAGGGACCACCAGTTTAGTATTAGAGGACAGCGAGGAGGGTAAACATCGTAGAGGGATACCAATAGAAGAATACACTATGCAGATTCAGAAGGATGTAAGTTGCAGTTGGTGCTGGGAGATGAAGAAGCTTGCACAGGATAGAGTAGCATGGACGGCTGCATCAAACCAGTCGCTGGACTGTAGACCACAACAACAACAACAACAACATCTGAGAAAAGGAACTGCTGAGTTTCGCACGAGCGATGCTAACACAGTGCTGATTCGTGCACATGTGCTCCTCAGTCTCGAGAAAGTTGATTATATTGGAACTGAGAACAGGTTCAAAGATTCTGCATTAAACAGAAGTTAGGGATATTGGTCCGTAATTTGTCGGATCCATTCTTTTACCTTTCTTTGGAGTCACGAGCATTTTTTGACAGTCACTTGGTTCTTAGCGCTGATCGAAAGGTTCGCGGTAAATGCAAGCTAAGTAAGGGGCCAATGACGTAGAGTACTTTTTGTAAAACCAAACTGGGATACTATCTAGACATGGCCACTTATTTACTTTCATCTCTTTCAGTTGTTTCCGTACGGCAAGAGTGCTTATTACTATGTCGTCAGTACGGTACTCTGTGAGATGGCCAAACGAAGGTACGTTGGTGCTATTCTCGTGCGTGAACGGTATCTTAAACGAGGAACTTTTAACTTCGGCCTTCCTTTTGGTATATTCTAGCGCTAAAGCAGACTGGTCCACGTGTGACTGAATGGAAGCCTTAGAACCGCTTAGCAATTTTGCAAAGGACAAGAACTTTTCGGATTTTCCGCCAGATCCTTAGTCAAGGTACGACGGTGGTAGCCGCTGTAGACTTAGCGCATGTATCTTTCCACAGACGCAGGTCTCTCTACTAACCTTTGCCTGTCGTCATTTGGGCGTCCTCTTTTTAACCGAGAATGCAACAGACTTTTTCCTCAGCGTTTTCCGAATTTCGTTATTAGACCACGGTGAGTCTTTTCTGCCATTAATCCACTTAGTAGGCACATACTTTTCCGAAGCCCGATTTACAGTACGTTTAAACTTTGCCCTTAATTCCTTTATGGCCATAATTCTGGAACTAAATGATTTAAGTTTATTGTCCAAGTGAGATGCTAACAACTGTTTATCTGCTCTTTCTAGCAGAAACACTCTTCTAGCCTTCTTGGCATATTGACTTTCGTAACCAGTGTCGCTATGATAACATCACGACCACTAATCCCCATCTCTATACTGACGCCATCGATAAGGTCCTGCCTGTTTGTAGCTACAAGGCCTAAGATACGTCCACTACATGCTGGCTGCAGAAGTACGTGCTCACCACTGTTTCCGGAAAACGTTTTTAAAAATACTTCACAAGACTATCTGTACCACCTGCAATGAATCCATATCGTCCCAGTCTATACTTGCTACGTTAAAGTCACTACCAACTAGTGTTGCATGATCTGGGTATTTAAGCACAGCTGACTGTAAACCTTCTTTGAATGATTCTACATCTGTCTCAGCGAGTCGGGTGGGCGACAAAAACATCCAACAATTAACATGGTTCCACTTAGACCTGTTTGCGAGACCAGATAACGTCACTATCACACACAATTTTCAACGTTAGTAGAGAGAATATTTTTTGTCGAGTGCAATGAACATTTCCCCTCCTATGGCGTCTAATCTGTCTTTAAGATAAACATGCAAAGACTCGCTAAATATGTCAGAGTTTTTTACTTTGTGTTTTAGATAGCTGCCGGCCGATAGGTCCGAGCGGTTCTAGGGGCTTTAGTCTGGAACCACGCGATCGCTACGGTCGCAGGTTCGAATCCTGCCTCGGACATGGATGTGTGTGTTGTCCATAGATTAGTTAGGTTTAAGTAGTTCTAAGTTCTAGGGGAGTGATGACCTCCGATGTTAAGTCCCATAGTGCTCAGAGCCATCTGAACCACTTTTTTAGACAGCTCTCAGTACTCAGAACAATTTGAGGCTGAGAACTTGTCTGGAGCTCGGTAAATTCGTGAACTTTGTTACCAATACTTCGACTCCTTATTTATAAATTTTTTACAGTCCATCTATCTTTACCTTGAAAGCGGTCTGATTTCTCTATAGGTGTACCAACTGGCGAGTGTTCATGAGAGTACCTCAAACTATCGCCTAGACTATAGCCCGCCCATGTGCACTTCGCAAGTACTCTGCTACCCAAGTTGCAGCTGCCTTTGCCCCTGTCTAACAATATACTCATCTACATTTTTCAAGTCACCTCCTCAGCCACTCGTACCTTCGTGACCACTGCCTGACAGATTATCCATAATTCTGTCCCATCGCACCATGTGCAGGTTTCCATATGCAGTGAACCAGTAACCCAGTCACAGCGGCCATGACAGCGAACCAAAACTCCCCACACAATAATCAATGTGGAGTAACAATACTGTTCCTCAAAATCAGCACCAATTACCTAAAAATTATGTTCAATCACTCTGAATAATCCTTTATCCTCAGTTTGTATTTTACCAACCTACTGCCTGTCTCTGTCCGAGCCATCCCATACCACATAATTTCCATGCTCACACTGACCATTGCCCCTCCACAGCTTTACATCCACATTATTTACCATGATGAACTTAACTGTGGATGTCAGTTGACCACCTTCGTTTCAGAAGACCTAGCCCATTTCCGAGACACACTCATCCCAAAGTGACTCCCATACCATGCTCTTCAGACTTAACTGCAGAAGTCTTTCGTCCAATTGGAAGCAATGACGACTGAGTCTATTTGTCGATCCTAATCCATGTTTCCCACCTCCATAGCTATCCCACAAGAAGCCACCTAATATAATCCAAGAACACCGCCACAAGACGTGGGTAGCCTACTGGGAGCTGACCCATTACCACATAGGAAGCCACCTGGTCACACTCCATGCTGCCACTATATCTCCTACACTACTCCCTTCCACGGCCTCGTATGTAAACCACTCGATAGACTATTCCGCTTCCCTCTCCCTTGCAACTTCCGGTATTTACGGTATATGCTACTGACTGATTTAAGCACACCAACCCGCTTCCTTCACTCTGCTGACATCTTCCCTCATGGGTGCTTAGATTTTTTCTTCGTCTATTGAGATGAACATGACTTATGGCCTCTTTTCCTCACCGACTAGATGCCAATATATGGGCTAGAGTCCCCACTACACGTTATTGGTGTAATTTATCCCGCAGGTAACTTTCTTTTTGTTCAGCACAAGATGAGGACACACTCAGTTTTTGTGTCAGGTTCCACGTCATTGTTTCCACAAATTATAAAAACTTCGGACGTATCTGCAATCGTCAATACTTTCTCTAGTCAAAGCAGTAACATCGCTCGTTGTGTCTCTTTTCGCGCTGCCTGTTACGTCATACGTGGCACATTTTAAGACATAATACGAACCAAAAAATCAAAGGCTATATGAAATCAAAATACTTTGCAAATGACTAGTTACTGTAGCCATCTCTTTCACTACTGCCTCTCGCTCCTAGTTCTTTATTCCGCCCTGACTTAAATGATCCCAGTATATTCTATTGCAGTAATGAATACTTCCACGGAAAAAAGTGAAATGAACACTAATGAATCATAGTGAGTACGGCAAAGATTTGAGTGCACACTGGTTCATACCTGAATATCAAGTGTCCTGGCCTGTCCTTGTCTTCTTCCATCTCGTAGTGCTCTACCAGTTTGCTGACGAATTGCGCGTCGTGTACCAATCCGGTTACTTTCGTGTGCAGCATGTCTTTCACACGTTCCACGTCCTTCATCCAACCGTGGAGTTGCTGACCACTCGTGTGGTTACCCTGAGACACACAGCAAATAGTTCAAATTACTTGCATAACACTGAAAAGCAGCAGCCTGTCTTAATTTACAGTTACGTGAACCACTAATAAATAACACTGAAATTACTGCCAGCGCATGAGTGTAGTACATTCAGTTTTGTGCATGCATTGAAACATTTACGCACAGCAGATGCCTAGTGGAGTTTTATTAAATACACACATTTCTCAAACTATGACATCAGGTAAGAGAGACGCAGATATTTGTTGGTAGTTGACATTACAAACGACTGGATGTATGAATACATGCTCTCGTAACGACGTGTCCGACTGCAGTGTTCTGGGGCCACCAGCAGTTCCTACGTGCAGAGCCACATGGCGAGGCTGTGGCTCTGGGGAGGTTCTATCCAAACTTTTGAGCGATTTTCGAAAATAGAATGGTGAGATCGCTGACTATTCCGTCAAAATCTTACTCGTTACCAATGCTATCAGAAATCTGAATACACCTGATATACATCAGCCGTTCCATATCAGAAAAATTATCTGAATTAATTGTGACATGTGAAATGTCAGTTTGACTCAGCATTCTGTAGCGTAGCTCCATTGCCTGGCTGCTCACTTTTTCTGAAAATTTCCGTTTATTGCTCGTCACCTAAAACGATGTCGTCTATATCTCAACACGTCTCGAATATTGCAGATTTGAAGGGATGTAGCACGGTTTATTGACGTTGAAGTTTCTTAGGAGACAAAATTAGCCTGTCCCTGTTGTTCTAATTGATGTTAACACAGAAACCAAACAGAGAAAAGTCTCAAAATAACTCCAGTGGATGAAGACACAATACTGTGGAATCATTAGAGTTCGATGTTTAAATCTGTAAAAATGGAAGCCTCATAGAATCGCTTTGCTTTCCGTTTGTCAGTCCGACTGCTAAGAACCCTTGTCGCTACTTATCAAGTTCAAATTCATGTCACGTATTAATGTCTGTGCTCCTGGCGAGGTATCAAAAATTTTACGCTTGAAAGTCACTCCAATCAAGAGATACGACCATTTATATCACATATAATCACAATCGGAAACTCACAACTCAAACCCTGAAAGGTGCTTTCCATTCATCTGGAATCGTGAAATTTGGCAAGCGAGGTTTCACAGTACAAGTAAACGGAAAGAATCCGAAAATTATGAATCTGTAATTATATTAATTATATATCTTCACACTCGGAAACTCACTCGTCAAACCCTGAAAGGTGCTTTCCATTGATCTGGAATCGTGAAATTTGGCAAGTGAGGCTTCACAGTACAAGTGAACGAAAAGAATCCGAAAATTATTAATCTGTAATTATATTAGTTATATAACAATAAAAAATACTTCCTTGTCTTGTTTTTATCAATTTGTCTGTCTGCCTACACGAATGTTAAGATCCTTTTTTTCTGGACCAGTTTGGGGTACGAAATTCAAACTTACGTCACATATTGAGGTCTATGCTCCCTTGGCGTTGGACAAATTGTAAGCTTCTAAGTCAGTGCAATCAAAAGATATGGCATAAATCTAAAAGTCCTTAATTTGTAACTATATAATTCTAGAAAATACTTTTCGTATTATTTTTTGTCAGTCTGTTATTTGTCTGTCCGTCTGCTAGGATTCTTTTTCTCTGGATCAGTTCTGGGTATCAAGTTCAAATTTATGTCAGACCCTTGGCGGTGTAAAAATTGTAAGCTTATAAATCGCTCCAGTCAACAGATACGGCCATTTATGTCACATATTTTGATAATCGAAAACTCACTCATCGAAACTATAGGGTGCTCCCCATTGACTTACAGTCATGAGATTTCGCAACAGCTGAGTTTTCCAGTACAAGTAAGGGAAAAAATCTGAAATTTGTTAAGTTGTCATTATATCACATGAATTTTTTTTTTTTGCCTTTTCGACATGCGTTGCATTGATCATCTGTTAAAAGCATAACATACGAACATTAGTGCATCCAAACATAAATGTATGTTGTAGTCATTTTTTAGTACATAAAGAGAAATGCGTCAGTAAATCTTCTCTCCCTGCTTACATAAACTGAGGTACCCTGCTCGCTTGTTCTTGTTTGTTCGGTCTAGGCTGAAGATCTACTGTAGAAATTCTGAAGCGGTTTTGGTATTGCTAGGACCAATATGTTACCAGTATCATATCGACAGCTGGCAAAAATGGTTGGTATTCTTTATTCTCGACAGGGGGTTTCTGCTGAACCCTAAGTCTGCAAGCCAGTCTCGAACAGGTACAGTCTTTTTGCTTACGTAAGAGCACGCAGTATGTTGTCCTCGAAGGCGAGTGCTCGTCACAGGCAAGGGTGCCATCAGTAGTGGCCGAGGGAACAGTGGCAGAACTACTCTTGTTCTCTCTACATGGTGTCCCAATCCTTTTGGATCATATTGAAACAGGTGACAGGGGTTCCACAACACAGTATACTGAGATAGGGAACGAATGCTCGAAAATGAATATTTATTGTGCTAATGACGTACACAGCATGCACCACCTAACAACAATGTAGCTCATAGTAACTGTTGCAACCAACGACTGTCAGTCTCAATGCATATATTGTAATAATGCCTGCAGTTATTCATACTCTTGCAAAGATCTCGGGTGTCCGTTCTTCACTCGAGCAGTAGCAGCTGATAAACAGTGTACACCCCTGACCACCGAACATACATACTGTACACAACTTGGCTCATAGCACGTGTGTCGTGTGACGACTGCAAGCATCGCACTGGAGCAATAATCTGCGCTGCAAGCACACCACTGACCCTGCTGTCAGCTGTCCATTGCGTCAAACAGCTTGTGACGGGTCATTGTGAGGTGTGTTGCTGTGTACAGTGCACGGTGAGTAGTTATATATGGAACCTCACTTGTCGCAAGAGTTTGCAGACCGCGCGTTTAACGTGCGGTCGAGTAGGATGTGGTGGCTGTAAAGCAACATGAGCGCACAGGGAATGCTGTTTCAACAGACATCATCCTAACTGGCAGAAGTTTACCTCTGCAGACACCGACTTGAGAGAGAGAGGAACATTCACGCCACGGAGGGGCAGCCAAAATACCCACCAAAGATTTATCTGAGCAACAGACTTTGAAACGCTACAAAGAGCAGAGTGTGTCGAGTACTGGTGGAGTAGGTATTACATTCCTAAGGAACGTGTGCAAGCACTGGGACAAAAGGATTCTGAACCTCGCCTAGGCTTCTATCAATACATTATCCTCCACAGTGCTGTACGATAAGACTTCATACAGTTTGTATTGTTTGCTGATGAAGCCTCATTTACCTATGGCGGTGGATAGCCGAACAGCCACATCTGGAAAGAGGACAATCCCCAGACTTCTCATATCGGTGGCCATCAGCAAACATTCTCTGTCAAGGTATTTCTGTTTGTTAGCCAATATCACTCATACGACCTTATTTGCTGCCTCCCCATCTGATTTGTCCACATAACCCGGCGTTTCTGCGAGATATGTTACCATATTTCTTGCAGAATGTATCTTTTGTTGCCCACAAAATCGCGTCGTGGCAACACGTTGGCGTAGCGGCTCACTTTGATGTTAATGTTTGCAAAGACCTAAACAATACCCACCCTCATTGCTGGATTGGAAATGGGAGATCCTATGCCACATCCAGCGCGATAGCTAGATCTTACAACCCTGGACCTCTTTCTCTGGGGTTATGTCAAGATGTTGGTGGTGTATGAAACTCCTGTAGATGTAGCTGAACACCTGCTTTCCAGAGTCCAAACTGCCTGTCTGCCTGTGCAACATGTTGCTGCTGTGCAAGCTTTTGTCACATGCGCCGGCTCAGTCGGTGTTTTGACAAGTTCGTACACAGTTGTCACTTCGCCCCAGCTATTCAGAACAATGAAATGTGAGAAGACTTGGAAGACAGTAGCGTGACTGACACGACTCCATCAGCGCAGAAGCTGGGGCGATACAGGAATGATCTATGAGAATATGCTGACATTACTCCGAAAGTTCGATCATAAAGACAGCGTCGTGCGCGCCAAAGGTTGTGAGAAGGTGGTATGAATGCGGGAAATTTTCAAGAACGCTGCCATCCTGAATTTGGAATCATACCACTGACCATCAATCCGACATCTCAAGAAAATGTATGGTGGTGGAACGAAAATCGGGTACACTAGTGCTGCAGATAGGTACAAATACTATTAAAAAGGCAGAGTTATAAATAAATGCTTTTTTTAATAAAACTTTTGTACTTATTTAGATACTCCCTACAGCATTCTGTACACTTACTTTGTCAGCTACGTTTAAGTACCACGTAACATCTACACTGTTTTTCAAGAATTGACGAGATGATTTTCCAAGTTCCTGCGAAGTGTCGCTCAAAACGTAGCCTGTCAGCAACTGCTTGCAGCCAGCATATTCCATTTCGTGCATTTCTGTCGGCGGCATAATCCCACTCGTTTAATATGTGAAGTTCTTCTTCTGTCGAGAAATAAACCCGTTCGTGATGCTTTGCGCCCTCGCCTGGTAAGTAATGAGAGTAGTAGCAAGTTGAGAGAGGCACGTTCAAACGCGTACCAATATTGTGGGACCTGTCCCAATGAACTATGTGTAAATAATGTTGGTGGTGAGAGAGGGAGTGTGATGAACAGCTACTTGAATTCCTCATCAGCGCACGCTGCGTGACTGAAGGGGTCTGTATTCTGACACAACCGGTAGCTGCTGGTGCATTTGAACGTGTGTTGTCGTTTGTGTTTGCCCATATTCTCTCAGGAACGTGCCCCTGCCGACGCCATATACCTCCACTAATGCCCATGCTGAATATGACCTTAATGACAAACACGCCCGTTGATAATGAGTTGCTTGAAGTGTATTCCAGTAATGAACACAGCAACAGTTATACATGTAAGTACTCATAATTTATTATTATTATTTTTGTCAATGATGGAATACAGTTTTTCATTTCGCATTCACTAGATTCTTATCAACTGCTTCTCTTTCTTCTTATTATTAGGAGTTGGTCTTACACTGCAGCCCACCCCTCTCTGTGACTGCCTAGATACGTCATTGATACATAGTATCCCATCATTATGTGGAAAGCAGTTTTCTGCTGTGTATTTACACACGCCCAAAAGGACGTGGTGCTGAAGAGGAGAGCATTGTCCAAATTTGGGTTAGAACTGTTGCGCCATCATGGGACAAGTCGATACCAGAGTGGTCATACTGAGTCATAGATGCAGGAAATGGGGTCCAGTAAGACACTCAGCTATATACTCCACCCTGATTAATATTAATAAGATTTTGATCAACTTTTTGTGGGGTCCAGTTACATCCCTCTTCGAAAGAATATATTGCTAAAATTATCCCTTAATGTCCAAAATCTTGATGAGAGGAATTTAAATTCCTTTGCATGGTTGCTTCTCGCTAGCGATAGAAATAATCCTAAAAATGGAAGGCACACAGATGCGAACCAAGCATCAGATGTCCAGTGATATTTTAATTTCCAGAGCACAGAATTCCCCATAGTACTCGAGGTCATTTCAAAGACAGTAAGAACTGCGACTATTCGAGTCGCGTTGAGGGGCTGAATGTTGGTAAGCCGGAAGAAGAAGACGAACATTAACACACTGTGTCGCACAACAACAAAGAAGTCAAGCATAAAGTAGTTGGTCGTAGTTGGTCCCCTCATCTTGTCCAAATTAGCCTGTAAACTTCCCAAGAGTGTAGACCTGCTGCTAATCTCTAAAGGCGATAAGCAACACGTGTTTGGGTCAAATGAGTATCCCACCTACTTTGCTCTCAAATGAGAACAATAACTTGCATGATATTTTTGCTGTAGAGGTCTCAAGTCATTTATCAAGAGTTGGTATCTTGAAAGACACCTCATTCACTTCTGGAGCAAAGAACCAATATGGGTGGAAATGCTTATCAAGGGTAAATGGTTCCTGAATTTTAAGAATGCCTCTCACTAGCAGCTCTGTCCCTTAGTTGTTTACATCTATTCAGGGTGCCTGCCGACATCTTCGAGAAATTCTATAGTGCATGCCTGAGCTTTCGTCGGATGCCATGTTAAGAAAGACACATACCAGCATTGAATTCATGACCAAAGTTGAATAGCTTGTCTCCTTGGAACATGCGTTGCAGGAGTGACTTGGCCAACCTGTGCATAGGTATGTCAAGGCGAATAACTTGAAAATGAGCCAGAAGGAGTACATGTTGTCTGACGATTCCAGTTACATCATTTACCTGGGTATAAACAGCCTCTACAGGCAAACCAGACCACAAAGTCTATCATTTGGAGGGTTCTGATGGATGTCCAAGGGGAAGTCGCCAGAATGAGGAAAAATATGACATAGATGGCTGCTGGTGCTGTTGAGGGATAAGTCCGAGTGGTACAGCTGGACCATCCCACGAGTTTACATGACGAGCACAGCCATTTGCAAAGCCTCAAAGGCTTTCCTAATCGGGGACTACAACAGGTGCTTCCTCGGTGGCATTGGGGCGTTGGCCCTGCACCACAAATGCTGATCAGGTAATCTTTCGATCGAGGTATATACTGAGGTATGGACTGCAATTGTTGCTGGAAGCAGAGCTGTCCTTTGACGATCACAAGTGATCCATCTGTGGCGATGGTTTGAGACCTTTCTGGACCCAGACTATTCACTGAAGGGACTGAGTGCTTTTATTTATTAGTAAATAGTTGTAGTGTGCGACTGAGTGTGTGGAACAGTTTGATGAACTGTTTGTAATGCATGTGTGAGGCCATGAAGGCTTCACTGCACACTGTGTGTGTGTGTGTGTGTGTGTGTGTGTGTGTGTGTGTGTGTCTGTGTGGTGTACTGTTTCTGTGCTGCCATTGCTGTTGCTGTCATAAGTAGGTATACACTGAAAGCTTCTGTCTCTATTAGTGATAAATGTTTTTCACATATTGTAAATTGAAAACGTTACCTTATTCATAAGGGAATGTGTGTATTACAACAAATATGAATCAATTACGAAATAACAAAATTGTTGGGTATATCATAGATGTGAGAAAAAATGGAACGTAAAAACTTTAAGTTGTTTTGACAATAGACTGACACTCGTTGACGCAAAATGCCCTAACTGATGGACCTCATCTTCAAGTTGTGGTTATTGTCCCTCGTCCTTTGTGGCTGTGATGACTGGAGCATTGCCGAGTCACAAGTATCAGCTACTTAACATCTGGTCACGGAGTTGCGGGGAATGGACACTTGAAAGTTTAGGTGGGAGGAGTTGGAGAAGTTGTATCGAAGTGTACACATTATCAGATATGTATACAGGTTAATTAGGAGATGCGAACTCGACCATCCCCCATGTTGAGGAGAAGTAATTTTATAAGGCCAGATGTCAACTTATGCAATTCTTATGAATGTCAATTGTTACTATAGCATAAATTATAGCCGACCCTAGAATACTTGTAGATTAGTACTGAACCAGCATCAACGAGCCTTGACTTCTCTGAAATAAATTTCAAATATGACTTGTATCAGTGAGCATGAGAAAGATATAGTTATGTTCCAGCGTTTGTAGACTAATAAACTAATGTTCTTCAATTTCTGCTCATGGTCTTCCTGTAAAATCGCATCGTCTGCTTATGCTATGATTTTCGTGTCACCTGCTGTTGACCCTTGCCAAAGTATCCTTATGATATTTTCCAATGACAACATCCATATCAGTGCGTAAAACGTTACTTATCTGCCACCTTATTAGACGCTGCAATTTGCTGGCTACGTAATCTCCGACTCCTACCTTCTTCCTTCCATTAGGAGTACATGTTCCAAAGAAGCAAAGATGCATATAGCCACATAAAAAAGACACAATAGACACTAGACCAGTCCTCACTAAATATGTAGCTAACAGGATTGGGATTGTAAACCAGGATCTGATGCAAAGTTTCCTAAATCTGTTGCAGAAGTAGCGAGCAAATACCAGAAAAGGAAGATACAGACGATTTTTTTTCCTATCATCAACCATTCTGAGCTTAACTTCCCTGTGTCATAATCCCACAATGCTCATAGAAGTAGAGGTCGGTTCAGAATTCTGGCACAGGGTTAGCAATAGAAGTGGAGAACCAAATATAGCTCCAGTGGGAACCAGATAAACCTGGAAACAGACTCCGTTAACTGACCAGGCCGTGTGTGTCATTTTATCACCTATGGTACATATAACAAAGTTTGTAAGAGGAGGGAAAAATCACCACCTACCGGATGTTCAAACGCGAGGGGAACCAACAGCTGTGAGAAATGTGTCGCGCCGAGTGAGACCAGCTGCACCACGTCTCGCTAGTAGCTGGAGAGGCGCTCCCGGAAAACCGCCGCCTGGGCCTGTAGTTCTGCACAAGACGGGAGACGACGTACTGGTGAACAAGCCAGTGGTCCAAGTCTCTGTGGAAGCACAGCTTTCACTTTCTGCCTTCACACAATGTATACAGGTAGCATTTACCTTTTGAAACTAGATGAATATACATTATCAGTAATCGTAAGAGTTACAACATGGACACACTGACCAGATGTTACAAAGCTCATATTCCAATCACAAGTTTAAAGAGCAGATCAGGCAGAGCGAGAAGAGTACCATCACCTAACGTCGGTTCTGTGATAAGGATTCTTAATACATTCCCTAAAGGTAGAAGTATCAACCTACCTGAAGAAATGGAAATATACAAATACTTAAAAAATCACCCACAAAAATTGCTCAGCAATAAGATGGATTTAAGAAATAAAGATCTTGAGATAATTTCCAATCAGTTTTATGTGCTAATAATAAAAGGTAAGTTAAATGAGGTTGTGTAGTTTGCCTATTTGGCATTGACTTACTGATAAACATAGGAAGTAACGATTTGCACGGAATCGTGTCTATGCTGGTTTTATAATGTGAGTAGTTCTTATGACTTTTCCCATGAGTTGTATGATTTGTATGAAAACGAAGAAGAATCATGTCCACTCATACACGTTTTTATATTTGGGATATCTTTGTTTTAAGATAAATAATATATTTTAGTAATTCAGGAAAAAATTGTATGAGGTGTTTTGCAAGTGCAACTGAAAAAGCCCTTCTCCCCCGAAACGTTCTAGGGACCATGGAAATCTCTGACTTCCTTTTGTACTGGTATGGTACCTTACATACTGTCAGTGGATTTTACAATTAGGTAGTGGCACACATAATGTTCTGTAATTTGTGGAAAGTATCCCATCACACATTTTTATCTCAGTTTATTGTTCTTTTTTTTATTTGTCGTGTGGATCAATTCGTGTCTGATAATTGTGATTTATGTCTTTGTGTTGTTAATTTACGACAATGAATTTACATGAAAAATGAAATGTATATGATTATTAATGCTATGTTTTTATGAGTATCCAAGCTACTGTAAGTGTTGGAGGTAGATACCATATGTGCCACTACACCCAATGATAATAAACAAATTTCTTACCTTATTTCTTTATGTCATTTGGCTGTATCGTAATACAGAATGGTAAATTCTGCTAACGAATGTAAACGTGGTATAAAGATACTCTGATATAAAACATTTACTGTTGGATATACGATCACTGATGAGAGCTAAGGAAAAAACGACTTGTGAATATGTTCCCCCACCAACCGCTTCAGTTGCCATGTAAACAGTGCACATGAATAGTGCTTTGATGAGATTCATGTTAATTATGTTGACATTGGTAACAATAAATGCACCTTATGCTATTTATGTGATCCTTACGCTCATTTAATGATGATGTACTCTCGGAGTAAGAATACTCAACATATAGATACAACAGTAAGTTATATACACGTCAGAAGGTTCGTAATTTTGACATCTACTGAGGCACAATGTAAGTGATGCGTTGTTTTTAGCATTTTTTGTAATGTAAATGCCGTATGGATGGCATGATAGCATAGTAGCGAAACATTACACTGGCATTTCGCGGTAGGGCATCGACTGCAGAACGTGTAGCGACGGGATGGGGTCGAGACAACAGAGGGTGATTTCACCAACCATCAAGGACAGACTAATGGAATCAGGGTTGAGATCTGCGGTTACTACTGACACCGTACCACAGGCAGTGTATTGTGGAGCCAGAGTCAGCTGGGGCACTGAGTAGCGTTCTGTGGTGTTGGGCGGTGGGTGTCGCTTTTGCCTGTGGCGGTCAGCTCGACGTTGCTTTGTCCTCAGGTGACCTGGCGGGAGGTCGCGGCAAGCAGCGGTCATAGACATGGCTGCCTCCCCATTCCACGGAAACAAACAGACCTGAGGAAGACTTCCCACCAAATCGTCTGGAAGGCATAAGGAACAATCTTTCGGAATTTCGAAAATTGTTGAGAGATTTTGAAACTATTATACCAATAGGTTTGTAGACTATGGTTCCAGGGATATACAATCAGAATCTCAGGAAAATATCATCCACACAGTTCAGATGATTGCAAGTGCAGCTGAGTGTGAGATCCACACAAAGCCAAAGAAAGATTAAATTATTGAAGTGTAGTGGATTATTGTTAAACTTAACATCAAAACTGCAGGCGAGGATCTAGATGAGCTGAAAAGATTCTGCTACCTTAACAACAAAGCTACTCATAATGCACGAAGTAAAGAGGACATAACAAATAGACAAGAGGATTCAAAGAAGACAAGAAGACGTTTCTGGCCAAAATATGTCAACTTATATCACATGTCGATCTTAGTTTGAGGACGAATAACTAAACATGGAGCGTAGTATTGTATGAAAGTGAATCTAGGACAGTGGGAAAACCGTAGCAGAAGAATATCAATGTGTTCAAGGTGTGATGCTACAGAAGAATGTTGAAAATCAAGTGGATTGATAAGACAAGAAATGATAAGGTTTTCATCAGAACTATGAAGAATGGAACATACAGAACACGTTGGTAGGAAATAGGACAGCATTTTGTTCTTGGTCTTGCATTCTTATTGTTCCATCTTGGTTATTGCATGTATTGTATATTACATGCGTTTTGCTGAATTATACTCTTACTTTCCTCAGTATTTTGAACATTTTGCACAATTTTATTTTCTAGATGACTTTTCTAGGTCTACAGTTCCTATGAATGTGTCCATTCCATTTTCAAGTTTTGCTTACCTCATAAAGTACAACGTCAGATGTGCTGCTTTCTTGTGCTATTACACTTTAGACAACCAAAATGATCGTCATCTGTCATATCCTCTATTTTCTTTTAAATTCCTCTGCACAGGCACTATGTGATCAAAAGTATGCAGACATCCCCAAAAACATAACTTTTTCATATTAGGTGCATTTTGCTGCCACCTACTGCCAGGTACTCCGTATAAGCGGCCTCAGTAGTCATTAGACATCGTGAGAGAGCAGAATGGGGCGCCCCGAGGAACTCACGCACTTAGAACATGGTCAGGTAATTGGGTGTCACTTGTGTCATACACCTGTACGCGAGATTTCTGTACTGCTAAACACCCCTAGGTCTGCTGTTTCTGATGTGATAGTGGAGTGGAAACATCAAGAGACACGTACAGCACAAAAGCATACTGGCCGACTTCCTCTGTTGACTGACAGAGAGCGCCGACAGTTGAAGAGTGTCGTATTGTGTAATAGGCAGACATTTATCCAGACCATCACACAGGAATTCCCGACTGCATCAGGATCCACTGCAAGTACTATGACAGTTAGGCGAGAGGAGAGAAAGCTTGGATTTCACGGTCGAGCAGCTGCTTAGAAGCCACACATCACGCCGGTATATGTCAAACGACGCCTAGCTCGGTGTAAGGAGCATAAACATTGGACGATTCAACAGTGGAAAAACATTGTGTTGAGGGATGAATCACCATACACAATGTGGCGATCTGATAGCAGGGTGTGGGTATGGCGAATGCCCAGTGAACGTCATGTGCCAGCGTGTGTAGTGCCAATAATAAAATTCGAAGGCGGTTTTGTTATGGTGTGGTCGTGTTGTTCATGGAGAGTGTTTGCACCTCCTATTGTTTTGTGTGGTACTATCACAGCTTAGGCCTATATTGATGTTTCAAGCACTTTCTTGCATCCCACTGTTGAAGAAGAATTCGGTGTTGTCGATTGCATCTTTCAACACAATCGAACACCAATTCAGAATGCACGGCCTGTGGCGGAGTGGTTACATGAGAATAACGTCCGTGTAATTGACAGCCTGCAAAGAGTTCTGACCTGAATCCTGCACAACAACTTTGGTATGTCTTTTAACGCCGACTTCGTGCCAGACCTCACCGACCGACATCGATGCCACTCGTCAGTGCAGCACTCCATTAAGAATGGGTAACTATTCACCAAGAAACCTCCCAGCACCTGATTGAACGGATGACTGCGAGAATGGGAGCTGTAATCAAGGTTAAGGGTGGGCCAACACCTTACTGAATTCCAGCATTACCAATGGAGGACGCCAAGAACTTATGTCATTTGCTGCTTGTAACACCTCCGTTTTTTATTCCGACCTGATCTGATCGAATAGCAGCCCAATATTTATTATCAACATGACCGTGAACCTAATGGGGCTGATAATCGGAATTGACTGCTACGGAAGTTGTTACTTTCCAGTTCGTTCTTCTCAAAACTATAATACTGAATGTCTGGTAATGAGGAACACCAACACAGTTTTACTAATTACGAACTTATATTCTTCTCAAAACACAGAAAAGGAAACAGCCACTGCCTTCGTCATACAGATCTAATTACGGCTAATCTCAGCACAGGCTTTCTTCATTTTCCATTATCGTCACACGCTAATCCAACACTGCAATCCAAGGTTAGGGCGGGGCAGTAGACGCGAAACCAAATATCGGCACTGGTAACATCACTGATCACTTTCATAATGATACTTCTTTCTTTTTCCGGTATTAATCTATTACTTAGGGGTCTAACCACGGCGTTTGTGACATCCTTCTCGATTAAAGACCCTGTATTTCAACAATGGCCTTAACACACACATATACCTGCCAACCACACTGGTGCATCTCCACTCGATCTCGCAACATCGCAAGACGTCACAATCGATTGTTCGCCCTATCGACCTGTGCCGAGTGCAAAGATTTAGTAAGGGCCTATCGACCTCTTACATCCCCGTCCTAGAAAACTTCTTTGGAGCCTCTGGCGTAAAAGAATCGGCAAAGAAATTAGATATTATTACATCTGAACATAACACACAGTGTAAATTATTATGAAATTACAATTTACCAAATAATCCCTCGACTCCAGTAGTGGGCTGCCTCCATAATAATATTCTACAAAGGGTTATTACATATCACAAAAATGGCATTGTCCAAACCACAAATTTCCATCAAGCAGCAATAATCGTTTATAGTCCATATTGAATGTAACACACAACATACAATCAAAAACTATTATGTGAACACATGACATATGAATTATTATATTATAATTAAGTTGTTACAGGTTTTACAGCCATTCTCAAGTAACTGTCAATATGAAATATGAAGCTCTATTTATAATACATCAGAAAATACAATGCAAATAAACATTCCCCTTTTTCAAATATCCGATTAACAACTAAATGTTCTATGTGTTACCCAACTACATCATGGAGCTGGAACACCCCATTTTATGATACCTGGCCGTTGAGAGAACACCTTACAACGCCTGTATAATACTGTGGCTAAGTTCCTCTTAATCTCCTCATCTAGGTGTGTCATTTCCTCCAACTTTTTACTGCTCTAATCTTCTTCATATTGACCCTCTCGTGCTAATCCCTCAAAGTAACCAGCACGTCTTCTTCTAGTTCCTCTTCCCCATATACTACTGGAGGGTCCTTTTCATAACACAAACTTATCCTTTTAAATTCTTCTCTTCTTTTATTACACTACCCTCAGCAAACTTTAACCTCTTCTCTTCTCCCTATCTTCCTTTGACCTGATAGTACCTTCATCAAAACTCACTATCACTTCAACTTCATTTAACCAATCTATTCCTAAAATAATTGATGTGTTCAGTTCAGCCACCATCAAAAATGTTGCTTCGTATTCTTCTCCCTCTATCTCGAAGGTAATCAACGCTTGTTCTCTAATAGGTTTACTCTTTGCACTCAACGCATTCACAATTCTCACTCCACTCACTGGGAAACTAGGCAAGCTAATGTTTGCTTTCAGTACCTTTTCATATAACCTCTTGGAATTGCACATGCTTCACTTCCTGTGTACACTAATGCCTCAATATTCAGTCCACATAGCTTGATCCCTATCATGGGTAGTATGGGTTCTTCGGGAATCCTACATTTTTCCTCCAGTGGATCTCCTCTTAGATCTCCACCATTGTCATGTCTTAGTAGGTTTATTCTAGTCCTTGTAGCTCTCACTCCTGACCGGACCTCATCTGGAGTGTCATTCATTTTTCCGGTCTCTCTGCCTCTTCTATATGCACTGCGTCATTCATTCGCCTATCCCTTCCTCTCTCATGATCTCTCGGTTCTTCACTCCTTTGCGTCATTCCTCTATGGTCTTCCACCACCATGGTTCCTATACCTATGGCCACCACATCTTCCTCAATAACTGGACGAATTATCGAAACGATTCCTTTGGTCACTACTTCCCTCTCGGTTTTGATCGTTAGCTTGGTTGTGTTCCTGTGATCGAACAGATTCCAACTGTTCCAGTATCTCCATCAAGGCCTCCCTATCTTTAATTAGGCTCCTGGATACAGTTTCTTGCATTCTCTGGCTCAATCTTCTTTTTATCGCTGATATCATTATGTCATCACTCAGGGGTTGCTCCAAGGTCTCGTTTAATTCCCACAAATATTCGGCAAACTCCCTCAACGTTCCTCTCCATGTATTAAGTGACTTGCGGTGCAGTAGGTCCTCAAGTGCTGCACACTGATGACTTTTGGAGCAGTATTTCTTCAAGTATTCCCCTTCAAACTGATCGTAATTAGTAATCCCTTCGTCCTTCCTGACTCCCCAAGTGAAGGGCTCACCTTCCATCCTATCTATTGCAAATTGAATCTTGTCTGCGTCTTTGAAATGTGCTGGGAAAACTCCTTTTAACCATTTCATACATATCATTGGGTGCAAACCTCCTTTTGGTTTAAACTTCTGCCCTGTATTGTTTTGGACATACTGACTATCACTGCTCATCAAGGTAACGACTCTACCTTCCCCAGTGGTTAAAGTTGAATTGCTAAATCATTTATGAATTTCTTCTGTCTTGCTCTCCATGTCGTAATTGCCTGACCTCCATTGCGACCCTCTTGTTATCCTCTTCTCGTTGCATGGCTATAGCATTTTTCAGATTGACAGCCAGTTGGTTTTGCCTATCTCCTATCCCCTTAACCGCATCATTGCATTGTTTCTGCATCTGCATCACCTCGACAATTTGATGATTGCAATTTGCTTCCTCTTTGGTGATCCTTTCTTCCAATTTGGCTTTAGTTTCTTTAATATCGTCTTGTATCTTTTTTGTTAACTTTCCTTCCGCCTTCTGCACGTCTCCCTGCACTTGGTCTATGCTCTGAAGTAGCTTACTCTCTCTCTCGTTGACATCCATCTTCAGTCGTTCTTGTAACTCCTGCATTTCCTTCTTCCGATTATATTCTATCTTCCTTTGCGATGTTTTGATCTCTTGTGCTAGAGTTTCCTTAAATGATTTTTCTAAACTTTCTTCGGTTTATTGTACATTTTCCTTGAATGATTTGAGGAACATTTCTTCCCTTTCTTTTGTTGCCTTGGTATCCTTTAACAAGTCTGCTAACATCGACTGTATATCCTCACCCTCTGAAACTAGCTTATCTCTCGTCGTTCGTCCCGGTGTCTCAGGGCAATTAGTTGAATGTGCTGATGGGCTTTCTAATGACAATCCATAATCACTGATTCCTGAATCATCTCTGGCTTCCTGTCCTACCCCTTTCCTTTCAGCTACTGCCTCACAAACCTCCTGCTTATCTTTGGTAGACATGTTTTATTTTTAATGCACAGGCAAGTAATATAAAATAACTTCTGGTAACCCAAAACACTCTTAATTGCCGCTAAACTAATCAAACAGTAACTGCAGCATCTTCAGTTAATCCCAAAACTGATGCAATATGTGTGAGTACTGAACACAACGACTCTCAAAACCTAATAAATTCAAATATCAGTTTCGACATACTCAGTTTATGTAAAATGTTTTAAATAGGACAAATCACACCATTCATTAAATCTATAAATGTGAAATCTCCAAAAACAATGAGCATATCTGTATAATCACCGTTTAGACAGCGCAGTATGCATAAATAAGCATGGTATATTTCAGAGTATGTTTCGTAAAATTCTCTGAAATTACTGTAATTGGGCACTTGTCCTAAGGCAAAACACAGCTTGAAACTGTTTATTTAATGTGAAGATAGCGTATTGCAATTTAATGTTGTGCTAACCAGTTGGCTTCACTCACCAACTGACGTTACCACGAGTCGCGATGATTTGACGTTTGAAGTGGGCGTGGCGCTTTTGTGACGCGCCGCTGTACTGCCGCCGCGTGAAGTCGCGCTGATCTGTGGTGAGTCGTTTTAGTTCTCAGTCGGCCGCTCCGTGGCGCTGCAGGTGCGCGTAGTTTGTAGTTCGGCCGCTAGATGCCGGGTTGGCGCTCGGTGTCTCGAAATCGCGCTGGTCGCTGTCCACTGTAGTGCGTCTCCTTCTGACCTATTCCTTGCACAGGTAGTTGTGATTATGTGTGAAATCACCTCGCGGATCGAAGATCCTTGGCGCTGCAGCTGCACGGGTCTGTGTGACGTCATTCAACAATTGCGTCGCCACATAAGTTATCGCCTCCGTAACATTTTATGGGTCCACACGAAGTTGCTCGATTTTCATCATTCAAAAACCAAATTCGGTAATAACATTACTATTAAACACTTCTTGAAAAGCTTTCGTGACGAATTCTTGGCTCGTTTTGTTGTGGTAATGTTCACACATGTCTTTCTTTGGTGTTCACTTTTCACAGTTTTT
The DNA here is from genome assembly GCF_023897955.1 of Schistocerca gregaria. NCBI lineage: Eukaryota > Metazoa > Arthropoda > Insecta > Orthoptera > Acrididae > Schistocerca > Schistocerca gregaria. The sequence goes on along the minus strand of NC_064930.1, from coordinate 6,912,452 downwards.
CGCGTGGATTTACGCGTTTGCACATTATAACACAGTTTATTGACACTACTACTCTTTTCTAATATGGTGAAAAAACAATTTATTCACAATCGTAAGATGCTATTACTTCGTATTGTTCAAGATGCGCTGTTTCTTGAGGCGATTTTTAATTTTGCTAAACGTGGTGTAGACATTGTCCACCTTGCAACGCAGTTTTAACTACGGTAATCATTTATAAAGTCCTACACATCGAAACACTGATTTAAAGTTTCAATTTTGCATCTACCTATACATATGTAACCGAATGAATTTATTGTCACAAGTATGAAGTGTACATACTGTCTTCATCCGAAATTGGAAAATATTTTCTCGCGTTAAACAAGATAAGATTACCTATTGTTCTTTACTATTCGTCCAAAGATTGCACTTGTCCTTTCACGGTAAGCCATGGTGTAACACCTCCGTTTCTTATCCTGACCTGATCTGATCGAATAGCAGCCCAATATTTATTATCAACATGACCGTGAACCTAATGGGGCTGATAATCGGAATTGACTACAACGGCAGTTGTTATTTTCCAGTTCGTTCTGCTCAATACTATAATACTGAATGTCTGGTAATGAGGAACACCAACACAGTTTTACTAATTATGCACTTATATTCTTCTCAAAACACAAAAAAGGAAACAGCCACTGCCTTCGTCATACATATCTAATTACGGCTAATCTCAGCACAGGCTTTCTTCATTTTCCATTATCGTCACACGCTAATCCAACACTGCAATCCAAGGTTAGGGCGGCGCAGTAGACGCGAAACCAAATATCGGCACTGGTAACATCACTGATCACTTTCATAATGATACTTCTTTCTTTTTCCGGTATTAATCTATTACTTAGGGGTCTAACCACGGCATTTGTGACACCCTTCTCGATTAAAGACCCTGTATTTCAACAATGGCCTTAACACACACATATACCCACCAACCACACTGGTGCATCTCCACTCGATCTCGCAGCACGTCACAATCGATTGTTCGCCCTATCGACCTGTGCCGAGTGCAAAGTTATAGTAAGGGCCTACGGAGCCCCTTACAAGCCAGATGTCCAGATCCTTTTGATCGCATAGTGTATTATTCCTGTCAACAAATTCGATAGATGAGGTGTTATGCTAATTGTGCGATAGGCCTCGCAAGTATCTGCTCTTGTCTACAGGATTGAGTCTAATGGCATACCGCCATTCTCGTATAGTCTACACGCCAACTTGTGTAGTTCTTGGTTGACGCTTCCGCCTATGATTTCGGAAAATACGAAGGTATTGTACCTATTGCTTCTGCGTTCCAAATCTGTGTTAAGCTATGACTCTTATATGGCATCTCCAGTGTTTTCTATTGCCATTGTTGTTTCTTCTTCACACTTACAGTGTTTTTTTCTGTTTCGCAACGTTTATTTTCCGTTAACACCTTGTATTTATCCTTTTTGGTCCAACTTCTAGGATGCCCCGTTCATTATGTCTATTCCTGCATGTGTGGCATTCATCAACGTTGTATCTACAGCCTAAGAGAAATTCAGATGCATTTCATGATTGTCTTGATCTTCAGTGTGCCACTCCTTTCCATATTAATTCTTCCAGACGATTCCCTTTATCTTCAGTCCACAATTCATCGCTATTCAATGGACATCTCAGGTTATATCTGCCCCTGGGTTTGCCTCACACTCAAATTTCTGTGTGACCCGGAGATAACCTAAGGCTGGAATTTTCCTGTGCCCCGATCGTTTTCTAAGCATACCTGCTGAGAGGAAACAAGAGTTTGCGATAGTTGGCGACTGTTGCGAGTTAAAAGAAATAGCGACACAGAGAGAGAGAGAGAGAGAGAGAAAGGGACTCCGCTTTCTTCCACTCCGCTACAAGGCTAAATCTGGCATGCAATCATGATTGTATGTACTGCAGCCATAATGTTACGAAATTAGAGTACGTAAATCTTTGATATTTTTGTCATTATGTAGTTTGTTAATAGAAAGGCGGAGAAACATGTAAAATTAATGCATCCACAGTCTGAAACAGTTGCTCCAAAAATAGATGTTTTACGCTGTTTTACATCTATGTCAGAAGTGCAGAGCTACAATTTTATGGAATTTACATTAACTTCTGTCATCAATGATAAAACAAGCTACTGTTGCAAAGTTTTCCAACCGTATTTAATTTTACCACTGGTGATGAATATCAACAGTTGTGCATGTCCTATCAAGAGAAACGTGTGTTCATATGTGTCTGCATTGTTATTGTTCTTGTTATTAGTTGTAGTAGTATAATTATCACTATTGCCTGCTGCTCGTGTACTACGCTTGTTGTGATGTTGACACACTAAAGTGTCAGGTTATGTGTATGAGAGTGCACCATCGCCTTAATTTTATCACGTGAAAAAACGCGTAATGAAGTAAATAAATGTGCCAGAATACGCTAGTGCTTGTTATCCACTTTAAAGTATCTCTAAGCCACCGGCTCTGCCCTTTCTTGCGACTCATAGTGTCTGTCCTGCTGGGGTTGGCATCGTGTAGTGGATCCCCGTACCCTGTGGAGCGTATGTGTGTCAGCAGATGGCCTCCAAGATCTGAAAATTTTGGAAGAAAATGGCAGCACCTTTCTCCATTCTCGCTTTTATCAGAACAACAACGAACAGGAGTCTTAGAAGATCAAGTGTCAGAGATTTGTGCTCAAATTACGTGTACGTGCAGTCTAGATCGCATCACGTCACATAGTTATCTTTTAATTCCAGACCGGTGCCCTGGCTTCATGCTGTGGACTCTTCCGAGAAAGCAGCCGTGTTCACAGATCTGCTTGGACGCGCTCCTGGCTTTACGACCACTCAGGGGTCCTGCCACGTCCCCATATGCCCGCCAAACGATCCGATCTCAGCCTCACAGGAAATGTCTGCGACCAGCGTGTGGAAAGTAAAGGTCTCAAAGTTCCTGCGATCTGGCGGCTCTACAGGATCTGCTGAGTGACGTCAGCTGGGCACGACACAGCTGGAGAGATTTGTTGAGTGTCTTTGTCGGTGAACTCAGGCCCTTGTCAAGGGTAGAGGCGGTGTGCTCTAGCGCTGTGTTAGCATGATCTTTCATTATCTGACATCGACTGAAATCTGTACTCAACCTTCATGTTTATTATTTGCAACCTTCCAAGTAAACACAACCAACGTGACATTGTGTTTTAAGGAGAAAAAGGTACACTTTCAAGATCTCAACCATAGCAACCGAACACCCGCTTCCTATTAAAATAAATGTGCATAATTATGATAACATTAAATGAAGACTTCTTGAATGCACTGCTTTTAACCTTTTCCACGTGCAGGTTGCCTGTCACTGGCTCCAACCCACTGCAGCTGCCTAATGCACGAGTACAGACTACTGTACAAGGGGGGGGGGGGGAGGGGGGTGACATCTAGAGCCCTCATACTCGCTTCATGTTGAAAGCGTGGGAGGAGGTGAGTGGAACCAGTCACGCCTGCCCCATCTGTTTCGAAACTTTGTTCTACAAGTGGAACAGATGTTATTTAACATGAAAAACAGGTAAGCAATCTGAGTACATAGTATGTCAATGTCATGCACATATATGATCAACATGGTTTAGCGATATTCTAGTACTGTTATTCTCGAACAGTTTTATATAAAACACACACACTGATACATAGATCTCTGTTATGGTCAAAGGCAAGGTCAAATCTGACAATATTACATCTTCAAAGCAAGCTTCTTAATCAGTCAATTCCTGATTTTGCGTCTCTGTTCCACTGTATCAATGAATGCGTTTGACGAAAGTGGTTTTTGTGAAAGAGTATCGTCATCGTTGTCACCGTCATCCTCTCATAAAGAAGACTCTACCGTCACTCAGCTTTTGTTGTCTGCATTTACCAGATGTTCTCTATGATTACTACTAGTAAATTACAAGGTACAAATAGTATCAGAAAGAAACACTTGCACACTTTCATTTCCCGCGTGTAAGAGTTAGACGAATAGCCACATGTAACGATGATTACGAGTTACAACTTTCACGAGCTTTGAGGTTTAATCGTTGCAATTTGATCGTCACTGTATACTGATCCTGGAGGTGCGACACTATAGCTTGTTGGTTCACCGACATTATAAACACAAAGCTCTCACTCATTCTACCATACAGTAGTTCGCGCTCCGACAATGGCCGACCGCAGTGGGCTGGAGAGTGTCAGAGACAAGTCGTACACGAGAGTTGAAAAGCTATGTGTTCAGAAGGTCATAACTGTGTACTCTCAGAATTATGGCAGAAATCTTCGCGCGAGATCTATAGTTGTGGCTAATATTTGGCAAGTCTGCTTTTTTTTTATATGAGACCAAGTTGGTGATCTTCCCTTGTTGTATGCAATCGGTTATCAGTAGATAACTGTTTCTTTTCTCCAGGGCTGTTATTATTTAGATCTAATGTTTTTATTTCTATGTACAATTTGAACAGAGTTTTCAGTCCATCGCAGCTCCATCATCATGTGTCCATTAACTTATATGGGATTTTTTATAGAATACCTTAAGGAGCACTTCATGCTTTGTTTAACAATAACACACTCGCAAATAAGATACTCACCAGTATTGTTCAAGTCCCTCCACATATAATTACGTAGACGTTGGCTCTCACATCTTTCACTGGCGACCACGGCTCTTGTGATGCTCCGAACAGCACGCAGTGACTGGGACACGGCGTGATGCCTCAGATCATCCCTCTGCAACGTTGTAATGTTCCATTCCATGTTGCTCAACCTTTCAAAATAAAACGGAGTCAGCAGATGTAACTGGCGATATTCTGGAACTTGACTGTATTTTGTAGAATAGAACAGCGAATACTAAACTCAACGTGACCTTTCGCCAGCTTTTACGTTTCTCATTGGTAGAGGTCACCAGCTCATTAGTGTCGAATCAAGGTGTCAGACAAGTATTGTGGCGTAAATTATGACCGGTATGCTAGTCTGCTGACATATTCTGGTGGACTGATCGTCTCTCAATAAATACAAGGATTGACATACAAACAGGCAGCCAGGACAACGACAGGACAAGCACAGCAGGCCACCTTTAAAAACATGGAGTGGGCGCTCCCCCACAACATGTCTCACCGTCTGCTCCTTGGCCCCATAGTCAGCGCTTCCACTATGGACCCACTTTTTCAAGACGTAGCCAGGTCTCCTGTGTGCCATTTGGATGAGGTTGAATCTTGAGCTTTCGTGACAAGAAAGACCATACTGTGCAACCTTACTCAGTTGGTGGTCTCCGCTATTTAGAACTGAACTCTTACCGGGCTCTTCCTCGAGAATTAGCATCTTGGCATCTATGATTGTGAGATTAGCATAGACAAAACAGGAAAGAACAGGAACCACTAAGCGGGACATGTTGTAGCAATGCCATTAATAGCCAACATTGCCCCTTTCGTGTTAATTGCATGAGCGCTGTTCTCCCTCGCTTTGACACAATATGCAGCAGCTCAATATGCAAGAGAAATTACAGCGTTCTTTTGTTTGTCTTCACTGTCTGCACTTCCACCACAGTAGTTTCTAGAAATGTGGTTCAGCTGATTTAGAATAGGACTTTAAACGACTGTCATAGGTTCGTGCAGAGCTGCATAGGTGACTGTGACAGGCAATGTGAGACACCTAGGTAATTAAGGAAGTAGTTGCAGAACATGTCCATAAGAACAGACACCACATCCATATAAGTATATAGTTCTGGCAATACCGGCCATGACCTTTTTCTTCTGTGCAGATGCACACATATTCCCCGAACTCTTATGGGACTTGGTAAGAATGTCTTCCACGAGTAATGAGTGCGTTGGGGTGGGACACTATGAATGTAATGTGTGGACATGAAAGGTGAGAATGTGGGTCTCGTGGTCTCGTGGGAGGCGTGCGCGAGATAGTCCCTGCAGTCGCACTATCCTCTGTGCCCTCGGTGGCTCAGATCGATAGAGCGTCTGCCATGTAAGCAGGAGATCCCACGTTCGAGTCCTTGGTTGGGGCACACATGTTCACCTGCCCCCGATGATATGTATCAATGCCCGTCAGAAGCTGAAAGTATTAATATGTATTAATATAATACTAATTTCAATCAGTAAATAGCCAGCTGCACTCGATGAATTTGGTTCCTAGGCGTCCATTATGAACAACAATAAAAAACTACCTGGGACCTTGGAGTGCAAAGAAATTGGCTAAGGGGTCACTTGAAACGTAACCTCGACCAGTGGAGTGGGCTTCTATTCACCGGTAAGCACAGGTTCCAATGACGCCTGGGGCTCGTCATACAAGACTGTGTAGGTTACCAGCAAGGTGTCTGTCCATGGGTTCAGCTGGGGGACAAATCGGTCATATTTTGGGCTGCTATTGTGGATGGGTACCCGACACTGGTGTAGCTGCTCTGTAGGTAGCGCCTTTGATTAGCAATCCAGAGGCCCTCGTTCCTGGATGCGATACCCGGCAGTGCTTAAACTGTCATTAATAATCAGCATTGGTCGCCGAAGACTTCCAGCATAAGAGTCACCCTCTCTTGTCCTTGAGGTGGGAAAGTGCCCCTAAAGGCGGAACAATCAGCAATGATCAGCTGCATGAGGATGCAGAAGACAATGGAAAACAATTCATTAAAGTCATATGACGTGTATCCACAGGGCATGTGGCCTGTAACTGAAAAAGTGTCATGATCATCTCCCTATCGGCAAGAGATATGGAATAGGCCCCATTCGGATCTCTGGGAAGGGACTGCCAAGGGGGAGATGAAAACGAGGAAAAGGTTGAATAATTAATGAAAGGATAACGTTCTAATGTCAGGGCGTGGAATGTCAGACGACTGAATGTGATAAGGAAGCTAGCAAACCTGGAAATGGAAAGGCTCAATCTAGATATAGTAGGGGTCAGCGAAGTGAAATGGAAAGAACACAAGGATTTCTGGTTAGATGAGTATATGGTAATATCAACAGTAGCAGAAAATATTACAAACATCAAAAAAAGTTTTGCATTACGTCGTTTCCGAGAGTTCCGGAACCTAGACAGAAAATTAGAATAGAGCTCAGTATGAACATCATTTCCACACTTTTTACTGCTCATGAAGACCACACAGTGCATGTTGTACCACCAAACAGCGGACCTTCAGAGGTGGTGGTCCAGATTGCTGTACACACCGGTACATTCGAACCTGAGCTTGCCGGTGAATAGAAGCCCACTCCACTGGTCCAGTAGCAGGTAATCTTGCATTGATGTGTGCCTGTATTCGTCGTGGCATACTATCCACATGTTCATCAATGCACTGTTGTTCCAAATTGTCCCACTCCTCATCGTATAACCGGCGTAAATTTCCTCAGAGAGTTTGCTGGGTCACGTCGTCCATAAAGAGCCCTTTTCAATATATCCCAGGCAATAGGGTTCATGTCTCGAGAACATGCTGGCCACTCTAGTCGAACAATGTCGTTATCCTGAAGGAAGTCATTCAGAAGATGTGCACGATGGGGGTGCAACTATCGTCTATGAAGACGAATGCTTCGCCAATATGCTGCCGATGTGGTTGCACTATTTGTCAGAGGATGGCATTTACGAATCGTGCAGCCGTTACGGCCCCTTCCATGACCACCAACGGTATACGTCGGCCCCACATAATGCCACCCCAAGACAGCAGGGAATCTCCTCCTTGCTCCACTCTCTGGACAGTGTGTCTAAGGCGTTCAGCCTGACTGGGATGCCTGTAAACACGTCTCTGACGATTGTCTAGTGAAGGCATATGTGACACTCATTGGTGAAGAGAACGCGATGCCAGTCCTAAGTGATCCATTCGGCATGTTGTTGGGCCCATCTCTACCGTCCTGCATGGTGTAGTAGTTGCATAGATGGACATCGCCATGGACGTCAGGAGTGAAGTTGCACATCATGCAGCCTATTGCACACAGTTTGAGTCGTAACACGACATCCAATGGCGGCAAGAAAAGCATTATTCAAAATGGAGGCGTTGCTGTCAGGGTTCCTCCGAGCCATAATTCGTAGGCAGCGGTCATGCCCTCAGCAGTAGTCCTTGGGCAGCCGGATTGAGGCATGTCACTGACAGTTCCTGTCTCTCTGTATGTCCTACGTGTCCGAAAAACATCTCTTTGGTTCACTCCGAGACGCCTGGACACTTCTCTTGTTGTGAGCCCTGTGTGGCACAAAGTAACAACGCGGACGCGATCTAACCGCGGTATTGACTGTCTAGGCAATGTTGAACTACAAACAACATGAGCTGTGTTCTTGGTGGAATGACTGCAACTGATCGGCTGTAGGACTCCCTCCATCTGATAGGCGCTGTCTTTGCACGGTTGTTTACATGTTTGGGCGGGTTTAGTGAAATCTCTGAACAGTCAAAGGGACTGTGTCTATGATACAATTTCCACAGTCAACGTCTGTCTTCAGGAGTTCTGGGAACCGGGTGATCCAAAATGTTTTTTGATGCTTGTATAACGGGAGTGTGGTTATGATGAATAGGAATGTAGAGCAAAGTGTGTGTTACAGTGAACAGTTCAGCGATAGAGCTGTGCTTATCACAATCAACAGCAAACCAACGCCGACAACGATAGTTCAGATATACATGCCGATATGGGAAGCTGAAAATAAACAGATAGAGAAAGTATATAAAGATAATGAAAAGGGTAATACAGTACGTAAAGGGAGATGAAACTCTAATAGTCATAGAGGACTGGAATGCAGTTGTAGGGGAAGACCTGGAAGAAATGGTTTCCAGAGAATATGGGCTTGGGACAAGGAGTGAGACAGGAGAAAAGCTACCTCAGTTCTGTAATAAATTTGAGCTAGTAATAGGGAATACTCTTAATCACAAGAGGAGGATGTATAATTGATAAAGGCTGGGTGATACGGGGAGTCTACAGTTAGATTACATCATGGTCAGACAGAGATTTCGAAATCAGATATTGGATTGTAAGGCGTGCACAGAAGCAGATATATACTCATTTCCAATGTAGCAATGGTGGAGTATTTTGAAGTATCAGAGATCAGTCAAGAAGACTGCAAAGATGTCAGTTACAGAAGCACTAAGGAATGACGAGATACGCTTGAAGATCTGTAACGCTATGGATACAGCAATAAGCGATAGCCCAGCAGGCAGTACAGTTGAAGGGGAATGAACATCTCTGAAAAGGACAATCACAGAAGTTGGAAAGGAAAACATAGGTACAGAGAAAATAACTGCGAAGAAACCATGGGTAATAAAAGAAATAACTCAAGTATTTATTGTATTATACATGATGAAAGAAGAAGTTCAAAAATGTACAGGGAAATTAAGGAATACAGAAATACAAGTCACTGAGGGATGAAATAAACAGAAAGTGTAGGGAAACTTAGACGAAATGGCTGCCTAAAAAGTGTGAAGAAATCGAAAAAGAAATGATTGTTGGAAGGAATGAGTAAGCATACAGTAAAGTCAAAGCAAACCTTGAGTGAAATCAAAATATGGGTGATAACATTACGAGTACAGTGAGAATTTCTGCAACAAAACGATTATTCACGTTGGTGTGAAGAATATATGAGTCTGTCGACATACCACCTGATTTTCTGAAAAATATCATCCACATAATTCCTAAGACTGCAAGAGCAGACAAGTCCGAGAATTATCGAAAACTCTGCTTAACAGCTCATCCATCCAAATTGCTGACAAGAATAATGTACAGAAGAATGGGAAAGAAAATTGAGGATGCGTTAGATGACTATCAGTTTGGCTTTAGGAAAGGTAAATGCACCAGAGAGGCAAGAATGACTAAAGAACAATGAAGGCACATTCATAGGATTTGTCGACATGGAAACGGCGCTAAGCAATGTAAAATGGTGTAAGATATTCGAAATTCTGAAACAAACATAGATAAGCTATAGAGAAAGACGTGTAACACACAAAATGTACAAGAGCGAAGTGGGGATATTAAGAATGGACGACCAATAATGAAGTATTCGGATTAAAAACGGTGTAAGACAGGGATGTAGTCTTTCGACCCTACTTTCAATCTGTGCATTGAAGAAGCAATGGTGGAAATACAAGAAAGGTTCAGGAGTGGGATTTAAATTCAAGATTAAACTTTGTCAATGATACAGTTCGCTGATGACATTACTATCCTGAGTAAAAGTGAAGAGGAATTACATGATGGGCTGAGTGGAATGGACAGTTTAATTAGCACAGAATATAAATTGAGAGTAAATCGAAGAAAGACGAAACTAATGACAAGTAGCAGAAATGAGAACAGAGAGAAACTTAACATCAGGATTAATGGTCACGAAGTAGATGAAATTAAGGAATTCTACTACCTAGGCAGTAAAATAATCAATGACGGATGGAGCAAGGAGCACATCAAAAGTAGATTAACTCAGGCAAGAACGGCATCCCTGGCCAAGAGACGACTACTGGTATCAGGCCTTAATTTGTTGAACAATTTTCTGAGAATGTATGTTTGGAGCAGAGCATTGAATGGTAGTGAAACATGGACTGTGGCAAAACTGGAACAGAAGAGAATGGAAGGATTTGAGATGAGGTTCTACAGACGAATGTTGAAAATTAGGTACACTTAAAGGTAGGGAATGAGGAGGTTCTGAGCAGAATCGAAGAGGAAAGGAATGTGTGGAAAACACTCACAAGGAGAAGAGATACGATGATAGGACATCTGTTAAGACATCAGGCAATGACTTCCATGGTACTAGAGGGAGCTGTAGAGGGAAAAAACTGTAGAGGAAGCCAGAGATTGGAGAATTCATAGGCCAAATAATTGAGGACGTAGGTTGAAAGTGCTACTCTGAGATGAAGAGGTTGGCATAGGAGAGGAATTCGTGGCGGACAGCAACAAAGCAATCAGAAGACTGAAGACTCAAAAAGAAAAAAAATGTGGGTAATGTCTCTAACCATTCGTATCCAAATGTTGGAGACATCTTCAGAGGGTATAAAGGCTCAGGCAGCAGTTTGAAACGTCTATAAACTCAGTAAGCCGAACTGTTTGTACGCATGCACGCCACAGTCGGACAGTGATGTCATCACACGGCTGCTTAAGAGCGCAGGGTCGCGTGTGCGTCTGTTGTCGAGCCTCTGCTGCATTCAACACTAAGGCCAGCAACTTGTCTAATTTCAGTCATTCTCCTTTTCTTTAAAGTTGCTTCTCGTACTTGTGTGTGTTTGACCGTGTGTACAAGACTATTTATATAATCCTCCTATTGCAAGTGCTGGCCGTACATTCTTTACAGTGTTCAAAACCCTCACGCTCCTTTGTTATTGGCATAAACACTGCACTCTGATGATGTGGACGGTGACTGCTTTTACTAATGGTATTAGATCTTTGGTCCTTTTCTTGAGTAGCTCCATATCTGTAAGCAGATATTGCAATATTTAACTCTCTCTCAGATTAATAATTTCTTCTGAAAGTAGTGTTTAAATGGTCTGGGTGTTCCTCCAACTACTTTGTGAATGTACCGACATGTGTGAGTGAGGTTTCTGCAGACATTCTGTGCCTAACATCTGTGGATTCTCTAAGCATCTGTACAGTGTAAAATATTTCAATTTCTGTATGTACAGGATTTCATCTTATAACTAAAATCATTTGGAAAATTTTGAAATTCTGTGTTATTTTTCTCCATGAGGCTGTATAATGAAGTAAAAAGTCTAACGACAGTGGTTTTTCTTGGTGGACTACTGAGCTGTTCCTTCTAGTTTTACATGTAAACCTCCGCTGTAACTGTGCTGAGTGTGTTTCTCGTAGTCACAGTACCAGTTTTCCAAATAGTTTGTGGTCCTACCGAAAATAAGTCATTGTGAAAGAATATTTAAAGCGATCATACCTATCCTTTGCCAAAATTCGTTGTTCGACGAGAAAAAAAAAAAAAGAAATGAAAATGACGCATCACAAAGGAATCATCTTAAAGGGATGGAAATCGGTGGACGTGATGTACACAAGCAGACAAACAAATGAATACAGTTTCAGAAAAACTGAATGATATATTCTAGAGAAAGAGCCTCACAAACTGAGCAAAGTCAATAACGCTTTGGTCCATATCTAGTCCTTCTGCAAGCAGTTATTCATCTTCCCAATTATTGGCAAAGTTGTTGAATGTTCACCTAAAGGATATCGTTCGAAATTATGTCCAACTGGAAGGTTAGATCGTGAAAATCCCGAGATGGTTGGAGAACCCTGCCCAGTATGCCACCAAACGTTCTCAGTTGGGGAGAGATTTGCCGACCTTTCTAATGGAGGTATGTTTGACGAGCACGAAGACAAGCAGTAGAACCTCTCGCCGAGTATGGGCGGGAAATTATTTTGCTAAAATGAAAGACAACAAAACTGGACGTGGAACATCATCGGCGTATCGCTCTGCTGTACGGGTGACTACTAAAGCGGTCCTGCTGTGAAAGTGAATGGCACGCCAGACCAGCGCTCCTGGTTCCTGTGCCTTATGGCAGGCGACAGTCACGTTGGTATCCCCCAGTCTCCAAGGTGACTCCAGAGACGCCCTTCCTGGGCACTGGGGCTCCGTTAGAAGCGGGGCTCATCACATAAAACTGTTCCAGTCAATGAGATTCCTGGCCTGGAGACGCCCCAGATAGCCTTGAGATACCAATCTTACTGTTGTCCGCCATATGGTGTGACAGCCTGGAGCGATGCTCAGGGGTGTCATTTGCTTTCACAGCAGGACTTCTTTGGTTGTCATCTGTGGCACCCTTACAGCACACTAGTTTGTGGGCAGCCCATTTTGCTGCCCTTCATAGTAAGCCAACCATGGCTAACGTTTTTGTCTTTGGACTTGACAAATCTTACCTTGGCCAGCAGGGTGACCAGACCTCTTCCTAATTGACAGTAATTGGAGCAATAGAGGCAGGGACCAACCAGGTCAGGATTTTGAAAATCTGCGGCACCAATTGGACAAAATATGCCAGGATGTTACTCTCTGAGACATCCAACAACTCTGTCAATCAATCCAAGCTGAATAATTGCTTACATAAGGACCAGAAGTGGACTAATGCACTATTCTTGTTTAATTTGTGAAGCTTTTGTCTTGAGTAAATCATCCAATTGTTTGTTGATGTAGAGCACATTTACTAGTTTCTTTACTTTTTGGGTAGTTCCTTCATCGAGTGTTGCTTTTTTCTTGTCTACGAGTGTAATTTACTTATGTGACATCGTTTCATTAAGAGCACCCATAGTAAGCTGTGATAGAACGTCTACACAGGCTAATATCCTATGGACTCAACATCAAGTGCTTTATTTTTTCTATAAATGTCTTTTTTTGTTACAGAGGGCAGCAGAAGACTGGTCAAGTATTTGGCAGTCATGTTTGTCAGATAGTCCATAGCACTAGCAACTATTCTTTAATGGAATGATGAGTTTGTGAATTTTTGGTACACCAAACAATCTTGGTGGGACCAGTTGATTTGATAAGACATTTCTTGTTGGTGGGAGAAATGAAACAGGCTTTTACTGACTGATGCGTTACCCTAAGTATTTCTGTTGTGGAATTTCTTTTAATCTCCCTGTACCTTCCTACCTGTAATACAAGCCCAATTTTACTGGAGTAGTTTCATTATTAGATTAGCAATGTAGCGTTACCTTTATCTGCTGGGAGCGAAAGCTGGGTGGATTCAGGTTACCTTAACAACAAGATTGAGGTTACAGATATGAAAGTAGCTAGGATGATTGCAGGTACTAGTAGATGGGAACAATGGCAGGAGGGTGTCCACAATGAGGAAATCAAAGAAAAGTTGGGATTGAATTCTACAGATGTAGCAGTCAGGGCGAACAGGCCTAGATGGTGGGGTCATGTTACACGCATGGGAGAAGCAAGGTTACCCAAGAGACTCATGGGTTCTGCAGAATTGGGTAGGAGGAGTCGGGGCAGACCAAGGAGAAGGTACCTGGATTCGGTTAAGAATGATTTTGAAGTAATAGGCTTAACATCAGCAGAGGCACCAATGTTAGCACTGAATAGGGGATTGTAGCTGAGCGCTCACTGCATTAGCTTTGCTACACCTTACTTCCCGTCCTTTCACTATGTTGCCATCCTGTGAGAATATGCATCCAAAGTATTTGAAACCGTCCACCTGTTCTAACTGTGTTCTTCCTATTTGGCACTCTATCCGTGGTCTGAAATATTACTTTGCAAACTTTCAGTCGAATCCATCATCACAACTAAGTCATCCGCATATGCAAGACTGCTTATTTTGTGTTCACATATATTAATCTCACCCAGCCAGTCTATTGTTTTCAACATATGACCCACAAATAATATGAACAACAGTGGAGGCAGGTTGCAGCCTTGTCTTACCCCTGAAACTACTCTGAACCATGAACTCAATTTACCGTCAACTCTATCTGCTGCCTGACTATCCATGTAAAGACCTTTAATTGCTTGCAAAAGTTTGCCTCCTATTCCATAATCTCGTAGAACAGACAATAACTTCCTCCTAGGAACCCGGTCACATGCCTTTTCTAGATCTATAAAGCATAGGTACAATTCCCTGTTCCACTCGTAACACTTCTCCATTATTTGTAGTAAGCTAAAGAACTGGTCCTGACAACTTCTAAGAGGCCTAAACCCACACTGATTTTCATCTAATTGGTCCTCAACTAATACTCGCACTTTCCTTTCAACAATACCTGAGAAGATTTTACCCACAATGCTGATTAAAGAGATACCTCTCCAGTTGTTAGAATCTTTTCTGTTTCCATGTTTAAAGATTGGTGTAATTACTGCTTTTGTTCAGTCAGATGGAACCTGTCTCGACCCCGAGGCCATTTCAGTTATCCTGTGTAGCCATTTAAGACCTGACATTCCCCTGTATTTGATGAGTTGCGACTTAATTTCATCAACCCCAGCTGCTTTATTGCACTGCAATCTATTGACCATTTTCTCCACTTCCTCAAATGTGATCCTATTTCCATCATCATTCCTATCCCATTGAACCTCGAAATCTGAAACATTAATCAACGTATTTTCACCTTCATTCAGCAACTCTTTAAAATATTCCCTCTATCTGCCCAAGAAATCCACAGGATTCATCAGCAGTTTTCCTGACCCCTCCAAAATACTTGTCATTTCCTTCTTATCTCCCTTTCGAAGACTGCTAATTACACTCCAGAATGGTTTTCCAGCAGCTTCACCCAAAGTCTCCAATCTGTTTCCACAGTCTTCCCAAGATTTCTTCTTGGATGCTGCAATTACCTGTTTGGCTTTGTTTCTGTCTTCAACATAACTTTCTCTGTCTACCTGAGTTCTAGTATGTAGCCATTTTTGATACGCCTTCTTTTTCCTTTTACAGGCTGCCTTGACTGTGTCATTCCACCAAGCTGTTTGCTTCATCCTACCTTTACTCACTACTGTTCCAAGAAATTCTTTAGCCACTTCTAGTACTGTGTCCCTGTACCCTGTACATTCCTTTTCCAATGACTGCAATTGACTACATTCAACTAACTGGTACCTTTCTGAGATCACTGTTATGTACTTGTGCCTGATTTCCTTATCCTGAAGTTTCTCCACTCTTATACTCCTACATATGGACCTGACCTCCTGCACTTTCGGCCTCACAATCCCAATTTCACTGCAGATTAAATAATGATCAGTGTCATCAAAGAATCCCCTGAATACACGTGTGTCCCTCACAGCCTTCCTGAATTCCTGACCTGTTATTATATAGTCAATGACAGATCCGGTTCCCCTGCCTTCCCAAGTATACTGGTGAATGTTCTTATGTTTAAAAAAAGGAGTTTGTGATTACTGGCACAGAAATCAAAGAGTTGTTTCCCATTCCTGTTGGCCTCCATATCCTCTCCAAATTTACCCATAACCTTGTCATGCCCTTCTGTTCGATTTCCAATCCTGGCATTAAAATCACCCACGAGCAGAACACTCTCCTTGTCCTTTACTCTAACAACTACATCCCTGAGTGTATCATAAAAACTATCCATCTTATCTTGATCTGCCCCTTCACAATGCGAATATACTGACACAATCCTAATTTTCTTGCTAGACACTGTCAAATATATCCACATCAGTCGTTCGTTTACATACCTTATCACAAATATGCTGGGTTCCGTTTCTTTCGTGATGTAAAGCCCTACACCCCATTGTGCTATTCCTGCTTTGACTCCTGACAGGTAGACCTTGTACTCTCCCACTTCCACTTCTTTCGCACCCCTTACGCGAATGTCACTAACAGCTAAAACGTCCAGCCCCATCTTACTTGCAACCTCTGCCAGCTCTGTCTTCTTCACAAAATAGACCCCATTGATATTAATAGCTTCCCATCTCATTACCATTTGTTTGCCAAGTCGTATCTTAGGAGCCCCTGGTTTGTCAGTTAGAGGTGGGACTCTGTCACCCGAGGCATTTTGCTCTGATTGGTGCCAGCATCATATTTAAAGTACCAGGGAAGCAGGTTGCTTGCCTTACTTGCCCTGAGTCCCATTGGGTTTTACCCCTCACGACTGAGGGACTAACCGGTGGATTTGATAGTCTTTGCCGTATGAGCACAAAGGTAACCACGACTCAGAATATGTCCGAGATGCCCAGCCTTATTCCAAAGTAACTGGTATCCCGACTGTTGGGACCAGTTACTTGCCCACTGTGGTTCATGAACTAGGACATGACTACAGGAACCAACACCATGAACCCCATGAAATAATCTCCTCAGGCGAAATGCTATGCACAGGGGTGGCTTTGGAGTGTTGGATGCTGTGGTGCAGGGGAGGCACCAGGAGGCCACGTGACGCCCCAGCGCCGACGTCAGTGGTGACGGTGATGTGGCGATCGCGGTGTGTACGTGCCAGTCGCTCACGTAGAATCAGCGCGGTCACCTGGATGGACGTGGCGATGTCGAGGAGTGGCAGGAGGGAATTTTTGCCTTTCTACATGTCCACGAGCACACCATGAACAAAGCTGGACAATCTGTTATTGTGTCAATGCAGACTGTCCATGTATCTGCGACGAATGGTGAACCACTCGTAGTGATGTAAGGCAGTGGCGTAAAAAGATTCTAGCCGACAAGGCTGCTGATGAGTATCACTCCACGTCACCGGCGATCAGTTTAAAAACCACACAAAAATTGGCACTGCCAGACGAAGCAGCTCCTTCTGAACCAGCTGTGGAGAAATCATTGCGAAGGCAGCTGCACAGACTCGACATTTCGAATCAGCGACCGTCGCTCACAGAGACACACACAGCAGCGCGTCTTGAATGGGCCAAAAACACAGTGGCTGGTTGGAGGTGCTTTGAAATTACTGAGGTGTCGATTGGACCGACGGCTGAATGAGGCGTTCAAGCTGCAGTGTGTAGAGGATGCAGTTCAGGACAGTGGTGGTCTCATGGATTATGCGAGTGTTTCTGTCATCACTGAGCCGTGCCGGCTCGTATCGATTGATCGATCGTGTCGGGCTGGTGTGATCTTTGGGCTGGGCCGTTTGACGTGGCTTTTGCCCGGGAGGGGCGTGTGGCGCTAGAGATGGGACAGCCGGAGAGCCGCGAGGCGGCGTGAGAATCGGAGGCGAGCGTGGTTGAGCAGGCGGGGCACGACGCAGAGGCTGTGGTGGGTTTGACACGTTTGCAAGACCGCACCTGGCTTGTAGTGTTGGAACTGTACTCGGCCAAATTACCCGAATCTATGTACCGACTTAACAGAAAATCCTAGGAAGTTCTGGTCTTACGTTACGTTAAAACAGTAAGTGGCTCGAAACAGCATATCCAGACACTCAGGGATGATGATGGCTTTGAAACAGAGGATGACACGCGTAAAGCTGAAATATTAGACACCTTTTTCCAAAGCTGTTTCACAGAGGAAGACCGCACTGCAGTTCCTTCTCTAACTCCTCGCACAAACGAAAAAATGGCTGACATCGAAATAAGTGTCCAAGGAACAGAAAAGCAACTGAAATCACTCAACAGAGTGTTGCTTTTTTCTTGTCTACGAGTGTAATTTACTTATGTGACATCGTTTCATTAAGAGCACCCATAGTAAGCTGTGATAGAACGTCTACACAGGCTAATATCCTATGGACTCAACATCAAGTGCTTTATTTTTTCTATAAATGTCTTTTTTTGTTACAGAGGGCAGCAGAAGACTGGTCAAGTATTTGGCAGTCATGTTTGTCAGATAGTCCATAGCACTAGCAACTATTCTTTAATGGAATGATGAGTTTGTGAATTTTTGGTACACCAAACAATCTTGGTGGGACCAGTTGATTTGATAAGACATTTCTTGTTGGTGGGAGAAATGAAACAGGCTTTTACTGACTGATGCGTTACCCTAAGTATTTCTGTTGTGGAATTTCTTTTAATCTCCCTGTACCTTCCTACCTGTAATACAAGCCCAATTTTACTGGAGTAGTTTCATTATTAGATTAGCAATGTAGCGTTACCTTTATCTGCTGGGAGCGAAAGCTGGGTGGATTCAGGTTACCTTAACAACAAGATTGAGGTTACAGATATGAAAGTAGCTAGGATGATTGCAGGTACTAGTAGATGGGAACAATGGCAGGAGGGTGTCCACAATGAGGAAATCAAAGAAAAGTTGGGATTGAATTCTACAGATGTAGCAGTCAGGGCGAACAGGCCTAGATGGTGGGGTCATGTTACACGCATGGGAGAAGCAAGGTTACCCAAGAGACTCATGGGTTCTGCAGAATTGGGTAGGAGGAGTCGGGGCAGACCAAGGAGAAGGTACCTGGATTCGGTTAAGAATGATTTTGAAGTAATAGGCTTAACATCAGCAGAGGCACCAATGTTAGCACTGAATAGGGGATTGTAGCTGAGCGCTCACTGCATTAGCTTTGCTACACCTTACTTCCCGTCCTTTCACTATGTTGCCATCCTGTGAGAATATGCATCCAAAGTATTTGAAACCGTCCACCTGTTCTAACTGTGTTCTTCCTATTTGGCACTCTATCTGTGGTCTGAAATATTACTTTGCAAACTTTCAGTCGAATCCATCATCACAACTAAGTCATCCGCATATGCAAGACTGCTTATTTTGTGTTCACATATATTAATCTCACCCAGCCAGTCTATTGTTTTCAACATATGACCCACAAATAATATGAACAACAGTGGAGGCAGGTTGCAGCCTTGTCTTACCCCTGAAACTACTCTGAACCATGAACTCAATTTACCGTCAACTCTATCTGCTGCCTGACTATCCATGTAAAGACCTCCACTGGACCTGACGGAATACCAATTCGATTCTACACAGAGCACGTGAAAGAACTTGCCCCCGTTCTAACAGCCGTGTACCGCAAGTCTCTAGAGGAACGGAAGGTTCCAAACGATTAGAAAAGAGCACAGGTAGTCCCAGTCTTCAAGAAGGGTCGTCGAGCAGATGCGCAAAACTATAGAACTATATGTGACACGTCGATCTGTTGTAGAATTTTAGAACATGTTTTTTGCTCGAGTATCATGTCGTTTTTGGAAACCCAGAATCTACTCTGTAGGAATCAACATGGATTCCGGAAACAGCTATCGTGTGAGACCCAACTCGCTTTATTTGTTCATGAGACCCAGAAATGATTAAATACAGGCTCCCAGGTAGATGCTATTTTCCTAGACTTCCGGAAGGCGTTCGATACAGTTCCGCATTGTCACGTGATAAAGTAAGAGCATACGGAATATCAGATCAGCTGTGTGGCTGGATTGAAGAGTTTTTAGCAAACAGAACACACCATGTTGTTCTCAATGGAGAGACGTCTATAGACAAAGTAGCCTCTGGCGTGCCACAGGGGAGTGTTATGTGACCATTGCACTTCACAACATATATAAATGACCTAGTAGTGTCGGAAGTTCCATGCAGATGATGCTGTAGTATAAAGAGAAGTTGCAGCATTAGAAAATTGTAGCGAAATGCACGAAGATCTGCAGCGGATAGGCACTTGGTGTAGGGAGTGGCAACTGACCCTTAACATAGACAAATGTAATGTATTGCGAATACATAGAAAGAAGGATCCTTTATTGTATGATTATATGATAGTGGAACAAACACTGGTACCAGTTACTTCTGTTAAATATCTGGGAGTATGCGTGCGGAACGATTTGAAATGTAATAATCATATACAATTAATTGTTGGTAAGGAGGGTACCAGGTTGAGATTCATTGGGAGAGTCCTTAGAAAATGTAGTCCATCAACAAAGGATGTGGCTTACAAAACACTCGTTCGACCTATACTTGAGTATTGCTCACCAGTGTGGGATCCGTACCAGATGGGATTGACGGAGGAGATAGAGAAGATCCAAAGAAGAGCGGCGCGTTTCGTCACAGGGTTATTTGGAAACGGTGATAGCGTTACGGAGATGTTTAGCAAACTCAAGTGGCAGACTCTGCAAGAGAGGCGCTCTGCATCGCGGTGTAGCTTGCTCGCCAGGTTTCGAGAGGGTGCGTTTCTGGATGAGGTATCGAATATACTGCTTCCCCCTACTTATACCTCCCGAGGAGATCATGAATGTAAAATTAGAGAGATTCGAGCGCGCACGGGGGCTTTCAGACAGTCGTTCTTCCCGCGGACCATACGCGACTGGAACAGAAAAGGGAGGTTATGACAGTGGCACGTAAAGTGCCCTCCGCCACACACCGTTGGGTGGCTTGCGGATTATGAATGTAGATGTAGATGTAGATGTAGAATCGAGTCGTGCGGCCCTGATTTGGATCTATAAAGGTTTTTATAAAATATTTGGTGAGAATTGCTTCCCAAGTATCGGCACCATGACTGGAAACTGTTGTCTTGCCAACCAAAAGCTCCCCGCTGTTTAGTGCTGTTTAAGTAAACACATGTTATTGTGAAAATTCCTAGCAGATTTAAACTGTGTACCCGACCGAGAGTCGATCTCGGTCCCGAGTTCGAGTCTCGGTCGGGCACACAGTTTTAATCTGCCAGGAAGTTTCAAATCAGCGCACACTCCGGTGCAGAGTGAAAATCTGATTCTGGAAATAACCCCCAGGCTGTGGCTAAGCCATGTCTCCGCAGTCTCCATTCTTTCAGGAGTGCTAGTTCTGTAAGGTTCGCAGGAGAGCTTGTGTAAAGTTTGAAAAGTAGGAGACGAGATACTGGCAGAAGTAAAGCTGTGAGGACCGAGCGTGAGTCGTGCTTCGTAGCTCAGATGGTAGAGCACTTGCCCGTGAAAGGCAAAGGTCCCGAGTTCGAGTCTCGGTCGGGCACACAGTTTTAATCTGCCAGGAAGTTTCATATCAGCGCACACTCCGCTGCAGAGTGAAAATCCCATTACATGTTATTGTGTTTGGTGAAAGGTTTACCTGGATTTTGTGATGCGATAGAGTCTGAGCAAGCAAGGTGTATTATTTGGTGCTATTGCTGTTCGGAGCGACGAACGGCACAATCCAGTATGGTGAAACTGTAGTATTTTTCCTGGTGCAGTGAGCCATGTGGACGTTGTTATAGTTGGTTCAAAGCACAGGCTTAACACTGACTCTGTACGTTCTGTGTTATCTAAATGCATTACTTGTTCACTCGTAAACAGCGAAATGGTAGCCCTACTTCACTGTTTAAGTTTATCAGTATCCTGTTAAGGGGTAACTTAAATGAGCTCCCCAGTTTCAGTGAGTGTATGTTAACCTACCAGTGTAGTTTAAATTTCTAAGCTGTCTTGGTACTATGCTATTCGCCCTCGTCCTTTAGGGTTACGTCAAGGGCATTAGTTATTGATTCACCCTTGGCTATTTTATTTCAATGTTCGTAAAATAGGCTGTTATTTTACACATCGTAATTATTTTACGATTGAGGAATTAGTGTTTGCCGTTTTCTCCCGCCGCCCCCCCCCTTTTTCTGGAATTGTGTAGTAGCACAGGCTCTAAGACCTATTTTCCAGTGTGTTACTGTGTACTGTGTGCGGCACCCTGTCCAGCTCGCCCGCTTCCTCGGTGGGTTCTGGGTCCACCCGCCTCTGGTCTGGGTCCAGTTGGCCCCCTTCTGCTACTTGAATTTGCCCGTGCCTACGTGACATCACCTGTTTTGAAAATGTGTCACGAAGGGGTGCATCTGTTGGTATTTTCTTTTGTGTTGAAAAATTTTGTGACATCCATTATTGGTTAAACTTTATCTCATTATTGTAGTCTACTTTTGGGAGCTTTACTGTGTATAGAATTTAAGTAACTTAATGCTTGGTTAAAGATTAATGTTATTGTTTGAATAGGGCAGTTGCATGTGCTTGTAAGAATTTTGAAATTTAAAGATAAAAGTTCATTTGGCCAAGGAAAAGTTAGTAAAAGTGTTGTTATAAATTGTGGATGTTGCTTATGTGGCCCGGCGCTCCCACTCAACAGCAATTGGCTGATTAGGGTGGATTAACCACCACAAGCATGACTGGGATTCAGATATTAAGATTAATGTGAAGCTGAACCAGCACGTCTATTTCAACATTCTCTGTGACGAAGTATTGCCCTATCTTCTATACCTTCCTGATCAATATTCTCTGGACACTTGCGTTGTTGAAGATGACACAGTCGTGTTCTCAGGGCTGCGTGTATACACTCCTGGTTTCACGAACACTCAGGCGTCCTTTAGCACCTCGAGACGACCACTAGACAACCCAGTCTTATAGCCGCAGACATTGTACGGTACTGTTTGGAACAGCAGCTGCTCGGTGGCAGCCGACTTCCCCAGAGACTGGTAGCTCTACGGGATCTGGTCGTCAGTGGGAGGCCTCGGGTGGATGCTGTGCATCTGAAGAAAATTTCGATACCATCATCCTCGGCGAACTGACGGAATTTTCGAAGCTAAAGGCGGTGATATCGTGATGCCGTTGCCTGGTCCTTCAAGAAAAAGTTGGCTTGAATCTGGCTGTCTTACTGTGACTTAATGATGTGTGGAAAGAATGGGAATCATGCAACCAGCTAGTTGTACATCAAAAGTTTATTCAAATCTTTACCTTTTTATCAACAGATATAAACCTGTCTTCCTTGGAAGAAGTGTAAACTTATTGTGTGAAAAGAGAAACCAGCTCATAAGCCTCGGTCAACAATAAACTGATCCATATAAATGCGTAATGAACAGGAAACCTGGATAAAAGTTTGAATAAACTTCTGACGTGCCCATTGGTTGGCAGTATGATTCCCATGGCTTCCATAATTTTACTGTTGCTAACTGCTGCCGTGTTAGAGATTTTAATGACGTAAATATATATAGCAGATGATATGGAGCACTGCTATTATCTGGTGGTGCAGGGCTCTCTAATTGCTTCTTTCGATAAAGTAATTAATTCAGCCACTGGCGGCGTTTATTGTTCACTTTTGAACTTATTTACAATTAACAACGACAACAAACTACAACTGTTGTCATCTCAAATGACACTGTACTCTTATTGATTTTTGATAATATGGTTGAGAAATAGGGATTCAAATCGAATTTCAGTAAGGTAATCAGTCTCGATCGCAAAATGTTTTATTGCCGATTACCGCTTTCCATCTTTGACTATCATCATCAGACCAATGCACCGTCTCCTGTAGCAATATGCGGAGGCAGCGACTGGGGAGATGTATGTCCCGAGACACATTCTTCGACTACTCGGTGGGAAGTGTCAACAGAAGAGGCGGCGGTAAAAGGTATTAGCGCACTCTCTCCTTGGGTCTCACTGATGAATGCTTATTGGCAGATGGTTAGTCTCGGAAAATAGGAGAGGTAGGAGACAGCATTGACAACAAATTTAATGGCAGGAGAAGAGGATTAGTTGTGCAGTTAGTAGATTTGGCGTGGAGTGGGGTACGTACCTCGGCACAGAGCAGGAGTCGATGCAGCGGAGCTCCCCAACGAGTTCCGAGGATTGGCGCTCCGTGGGGCGGCGGAGCTGCGCCAGGCCGCGGAGCGCCCCCCCTCCCCCCTCTTCCTGCGGGTGGCTGTCCGTGGAGGTAACAAATGTAATGGCGATGTACTCATCAAATGTTCAGATCAGTTTAGAAATAATCGTACTGAAATTATCGACCGATATGGTAGTGCGGTTGAGAAACGGCTCCTCGCCCAAATCAAGCAGCAATGAAGGCACTGAGTGGCATGCAGTGGCTCTGCACTAAAAAATGGCGATCCGTTCTCATCTGCCAGAAAGTTTACGGCAGAGTCTCTGGACACACAAAAAGTATTCTGCCTGTTCATTCCCTGAATAAGAATGAAACAATAACGGCCGAGGGCGAATTAAGTCTTTCTGAGCAAATGCGCGAGAAAACCCGCAGTGAGCTAGAATGCAAAATTAAGAAAAATGGAAGAAAGCGTAATATCTCTGTAAAGAAACAGAGGGTTAGCCCGCGCGGCTACACCCGTCAGATCCGCTTCGCTGAGGGGAGTCAAGATGAGGTCACCTCGACGATGAGCTAATCCCGTCAGTAAACACTCAAAAGGTCTCGTACGGCCTCCGTGATACTGCTAATTCTGATGATGTCCCTCGCAGCCGGTGGGACCGTCGGGCTGTAAACGTACAAAGAGTAGCTTCTGATGGGACTGTGGACAGTGCTGGTGGTGTTGATACAAATCAGAGCAATGGCAACGATAAACAAAGCAAACATTTTGTTATATCTTCAATAACAGTAGCCGAAGTTGAGTTTTCATGAGAAAGGAACCCAAGAAATCTCGCCGAGTGAGAAAGCAGTGGCGCATGAAAAATTTGCGTTTATGCAAGGTGAGTCAGTGGAATGCGTGGTGTCGTATATGCTCGACAGTGCGAATAGTGTGCGTGAGGAGTGCAGTGATGACGATTACGTGTTTAGCAAGAGAAACTGGTACTGAGACAGGTGTCGAGCCATCACTTTTGTCGGGTTGTCCCAATTCCTGTCTTCGGTGAAACATAGTGAAGGACAATCGTTGTCCAAGGAAAAGGTACTAAATATTCTTATGTACTTGGAAAATCATTCACAGCATGACTAAAGAACAATCATGAGGAGAGTTTGAATAAGTCCGCAGAAATATGAGCGGTGGTGCAGAAAGAAACTACGGATCTTCAACGTAGGACAGGGCGCACTTGCCACAAACACTGATGATGACTGCGCGTTTCTAGGGTGCTCCACACAATTTACGGGAAGTACATGCCAGAGACCTACTACGTTAGGCACCTCAAATTGAGCGCGACATACATTGTAGTAATTTCAAGAGAAGCAGTGGATGGTGGCATAACTCCAGACAATGCCACACAATCGGAAGATGTAAGGGGACGAGATTTCAAACAAAGCCTCAACTTGGCGATGCACAGAAAACTACGGAATCGGCCTAAAGCCGGCCGGTGTGGCCAAGCGGTTCTAGGAGCTTCAGTCTGGAACCGCGCGACCGCTACGGTCGCTGGTTCGAATCCTGCCTCGGGCATGGATGTGTGTGATGTCCTTAGGTTAGTTAGATTTAAGTAGTTCTAAGTTCTAGGTGACTGATGTCCTCAGATGTTAAGTCCCATAGTGCTCAGAGCCATTTGAACCAATCGGCCCAAAAATTTGTAGAGGAGGTAAACAAACTTATCTCATTGTTCAGTAAGGAATTTGTTTTCAACTGCAACCAATAGGCATTTGAAGAGGAAAAGCATATGAAAGGGAACCAGAAAATTTTATCTAATATAAATTCCTTAACGCATTCCTATACAATTATGCCAGCTTTTAAACCAGGTGGTAAATTGGCTGGACGCTATTTATTGCGCTGCGAGAATTAAGATTGATTATTTCCTGTGTGTGTGATCTTGGCAAGGGCAATAGGGAGTACTTACGTCACAGCAAGCAACAGTGGGAGAACGGGCTAGGAGAACTACAACTCTGGTATGAACACTGATTTTGGTTAATAGTTCGTCAAAATAAGTTGCTTTTCCTTGATCCGTAGTCTGCGTATAAAAATCATAGTCTGGTAAGTGTGCGACATTGCAGTTTATACCAACTGGATCGACCAGATGAACTCAACCTCCAGATGTCTGTCTTTTCCGTGCGTATAAATCATATTACCGCACTATCTGCAGCTACGCCTTAAAGGACAGCCAGTTTCTTTATAAGTACCACTACAGGCTGTTTTGCAGTCGGCTGCACGCCATAACATTCCATTCTTTCTCATCAAGCCCGTTACACCAGTGTCATTGTATATGCAGTCTTTAAGATGTGGTACCTAGCTGAACGTCTTGCGAGGTTTGTAGCTCCAAATGACTTCGCCTTTGATCTTGATGGTGCGAATCTTTATGATCACTAATGCGCGCCATTTTTTTATTCGGTTTTCATGATGCAGCTTAATGGCTTGCTCTAAACATTTCCTGAAGGTCGACGATATCCACTTCGTGAAGTGAATGCATCCCATTGAAGGTTGATCTCTGTACCTACCGGACTCTCCTCTTCTGTGGAGATGGTGAGTCATTACACGTTAATATTTTCCCTGTCGAAATTTTCGCTTTCAAATGAGCCTTACTGAAGATTGGTCTGTTCCTTGTAGGTCATCTAACAGAGAAGGTTAAGAATCGAGAGGAATCTATTAGACATAAGAATGCTTATTAATATTTTTCAGCCCTTGGAAAAACAGAAATTAGGGAACACTTTAGTTCAGCTTTCATGTAAAATACAGAAATTCAGAACGGCAACGTAAGGGAAAACCACAATGTTCTTTCCAAGACAACTGGCTGTATTAAGTTCTGCAGTGAATCTTAACTTGTGTTACGTGTACATGATGAAACAATAGAATCTAACAATCCTAGAATACTCAGAGAGCTTTAGATGCAGTTGTGAAAGAGCACACGATCAGTGCTGCTGTCTTTTAGGTACATCCAATGGTGTACAAAAGAATTTACTGGACTGTTCGTTACATGTGTGTCATGAGAAACGCAATTCAGAAATAGCTAAGACAGACTTTCTGTCTGTGATAGCAGATTAAACTTCTAATGTATCTTCCAAATTTCAGTTGTTTGTAGTATTTCATTGCCTGTTATCTACTGAACAGCCGGTTGAAAGATTTTGGACATTTTTAAATCAGTCGCGTAACAGTGTTTCCTCCTTAGCTGTTTCAGTTAAAAATGTGCCCGCCGATGTTGTCCAAACACAGAAAGGAAACATAAAATCTCCCATTTATGATGGCGCCTGCGTCATGCGTGAAAATCAGATAAATGTAAACCACTGTAAGAAAACATCTTAACTTAATGTATTACGTGGATTTCCTATGAACACCAACTGAACTTAATGCTTGGCCAACCTACCAGTCGAAACAATTAAAACTGTTTTTCATAACTGTATGCAGGGGTAGCAACCTCGACAAGTGGCTGCTGCAGATGCAACTGTGGAACGAAGAATCCCTCATGGGTCAGCCACAAGGCGCAACTTTAAATCGTGCAAAGTCCTCATAATTCCTAAGAGCAAAGAGGCCATTGTGGAATGTTAAACACATTCAAGGTATGAGCAACCAGACGAAATGGTGAATCAAACGTTTGGTCTAAGGTTAAAAATTCCAACACTCATAATTTCCCATTCGGTTACAGATACTTTCTAAAATAATGACCTGAAAAACCCAGCAATATAAAGACATCCATTTCGCAGTTTTCTGTGGGAAATGAAAACAAAAATGAATTATGTCTCACTGTAAATAGAAAAAAATTTCATTGGCATGTATTTGTGGAAACACTTTTGAAATTACGAAACAGTCGTACAAAGAAATATGCATAATTTCCAGATGTGTAAGCACAGCTCATTCTCATGTGTAAACTGCAATTTTGCAAACGTTTCTATTGGCACTTCATAGTTCTATAGACGCCTAATGTTTTCGCCTACAGCCGTTTGCACTTTGCAGCTGAAAGCTGTCAAAAGCTGTGCCATGTGTCAGGGATTTCTCTAAGTGGGCTCAACTCTGTATATGTCCTAATAATATAGAATAAATGTATTAAAAATTCATACATAATGCGGAATTTCTTCACTCATCTCAGTGTTCATGACGCCATATCTCCTGATCCATGTGTCGTTTAACGATATGAGTTTGTAGGTACATTCAGCAGCGTACGTCGGTACTCTGTGCAGAATGTGTTGTGAACAGAAGTAGTAGGGAAGAAGCAATAAATATAAACGTCATGTATGATGAGGCAGTCTGTCGTGCATCGCACTGTTTATGACGTCATATGTCCGGAACTATGATAAGTAAACGAAATTTTGAAAATTAGAGACATTGTTCGTAATACCACAGAGCAAACGACTTGTAGGCCTCTAATTTACTTCCCAGCAGTTCTACTTTTCACTGACAAATAAGTGTCCTGTAAAAATTCTTTTTGCTGTTGCGCAGTTTTCGAATAAAGCTGAGTTAAAAACAGAACAGTAAATCATTTATTCTCGAAATAATTTTTAAGAAAAGAAAAGCGCAGTAGCCCTTATAAAATTTTTCATCGAAAATAGCCTACAACAATCTTTTGGCGATTCCACGAATATGCCGAAATTAGCGGCTGGTGTCCCATGAGATGGTGTGAATCAGAGAGG
Source organism: Schistocerca gregaria (assembly GCF_023897955.1). Taxonomy (NCBI): domain Eukaryota; kingdom Metazoa; phylum Arthropoda; class Insecta; order Orthoptera; family Acrididae; genus Schistocerca; species Schistocerca gregaria. The sequence goes on along the minus strand of NC_064930.1, from coordinate 6,884,034 downwards.
TGTTTCCACACTCTGTCGTGGATCAATCACTCTCTTAGAAGTACCATAGAAGAAGGCTGTTTGTTCTTGCCATGTTTTCTACTGAGAAGGATACGACTCACATGTCTACAGATATTGACCACGGAGTCATAGATCCACCACGAAAAAGGAAAGGCGGATGGACTTTCTCTATGTATCTACAGGCGATTCAATCCCACGAACGTCGTCAAGCTCATTGTAGGGTACTTTTAGATTTATAAAAATATTTTAAATAATTTGGAAAATTAAATTATTCGGAAAGGTAAGTTGCACAGTGAAGTAAAGGTAGTAAACTTCACAGTACTTACGCAACGATAGAAATTTTGTATTTAGTTTTCATTTCATTCTCTTCATTATCCTGCCTCGTGATGACTGGGTGTTGTGTGATGTCCTTATGTTAGTTAGGTTTAAGTAGTTCTAAGTTCTAGGGGACTGATGACCATAGATGTTAAGTCCCATAGTGCTCAGAGCCATTTGAACCATTTTCTTCATTATCGATGGATCGCTGTAATTTAAATAGTTAACAGCCGTTTGACATCGCTAAATTGATTCTGAATTGTTTATTATTATAATGTCAATCCCCATGATTATGTAGAATACATAACTGTGGAAAATACGTAAAGGGTGCAATTATGGCTAGGTACGTCAGAACTTGTGCTCGTAAGTGCTTTGTTAGTACAGAATTTACTCATTATAACTGGCAACATCTTACTTACATCTATTCTCACACATATGGAAAACGTTTTTAGCTCAGTTACGAAATATAGATGATCAATTTAGAGTCTTTCGAAATTGTACCTTGCGATATGTTCTCACACGCAAAAGGGTGTTGCAAAATACATTGACCGAAAATGTAGAGAATGCAGTGCAGTTTACCCATGACAAACGTAGTCCTTCACTGTCAGGGAGAAAACTATAAACTTTGCTAACAGCATGTGAAAGCCAAGCCACCTGTGAGTGTTTGAAAACTGCACTGTGCGTAAGTCTTGTGACTCCGTACTGCACGAAAAAGCACTTACCGGGATAGTCACAGTAGTTCCTCCGTATCTGGAATTGAGCGTAACTGTTTCCCGGGCGTACAGAGGCGGCACTCCAGCACCGAGGTCCCATTGCCTGCGAGCAGAGCCGCCACTCCTGCCGGATGCGTCGTCTGCCGCCGACACTGGGCAGCGCTCAGAGGCAGTGCGCGTCGCAGGGAGCGCAGCCTCGGTACAACGACGAGTGAGGCGCGAGTCTGCCACAGGACGGCCAAGCACAGCGCACGTGACGCCTCTCCTTCGCACCGCAGCCATGTCCCTGTGTGCGCAGTAGTAACTCACAAAAGTCGAGCAGTCAAACAAAAGTGATATCTGGTCTTCCCCAAGGAACCGTCGTAGACGTTATGCTGTTTCTCGTCTATATAAACGATTCAGGAGGCAGTCTGAGCAGGCATTGTTTTCGGATGATGCTGTCGTTTACCATCTAGTAAAGTCATCAGAAGATCAAAAACAATTGCAAAATAATTTAGAGAATGTATCGGTTTCGGTGCGAAAAGTGGCAGTTTATTCTAAATAATGAAAAGTATTGTGGCATTCACTTGAGAATTAGAAGGAATCCGTTAAATTCCTGCTACTCGATGAGTCACACAAAACCAAAGGGTGCCAATTCAACTAACTGCCAAGGGGTTACAATTAGGGCCAATCTTGTAGGGAAGACGAGCCAAAGAGAGTTTGTTTTGCAGGGCACCCAGAAGATGCAACAAATCCAGTAAAGCGACTGTCAGTTAGTGGTGCTAGAGGCACCCTCCGCCACACAGAGCCAGGTGGCATGCTGAGTATTGGTGCAGATTGTCGATCTATATCTACATCTCCATACGTACGTCATACGTCACAGTATGGTGCACTAGTCATTTCCTTTCCTCGTAAATACAGCGAGGGGAAGACGACTGTCTATATGCCTCCACAAACACCCTAATTTCTCTGTCTTAGTGCTCCTTACGCCAAATGGACGTTGACGCCAGTGAAATCGTTCTGCAGTCAGCTTCGAACGTTGTCGGTTCTCTAAATTTCCTCAATAGTGTTTCTCGGAAAGAACATCGTCATCCCTACAGGAGTTCCTAGTTAGGTTTACAAACGACCTCCATAACACTCGCATGTTATTCGAAACTACAGGTAACAAATCTGGCTACACACCTCTCAATTGCTTCGAAGTCTTCCTTTCATAGGACCTGGTGCTGATACAAAACACTCAAACAGGACCCAAGAATGGGTTGTACTAGTGTCCTACATTCTGTCGTCTAGAGATGAACCTCACTTTCCTAAAACTCTCCCAATCGAAGTCGAGCATTCACCTTCTGTGCTCCATCCTTACATGCTCATTCCATTTCACATAGCTTTGCAACGTTAAACTTTGATATTTCGTCGATATAAATCTGTCAAGCGGCACACCGCTAATGCTGTATTCGAATATTTCTACATTTACATCTAATTACCAATCATCTTACCAACTACAAATTTTGTTTAAGTCATCTTATACCTTTCTAAAGTTACGCAATACTTACATCTCCCCCTACACCACAGCATCATCAGCTCATCCTGTCTGTCAAATTGTGTTCTGCGGCACTCTCGGTGATACCTTTGTCTCTCATGAACACTCGTTGCCGATTACAATGTAAGGGGTTCTGTTATTAATAAATTTTCGTACCACTCACATATCTAGAAACGTATTGTGTATGCTCGTTCATTCGTTATCAGACTGCAGTGAGGGTTCGTATCGTAGGATCATTATGGGTTGCGAGCGAAATCGCTGCCTCAGTATCTGTCAGCTCTTTTCTTCCGCTGTGATATTACAGTAGACAAAACTTCTTATGCCACCCTCCCGTCCTCTCACTCTTCCGTCCCCCTTCACTGCACTCTCCCAAATTGGTCTCGCCCAATAAAGATCGTTTCAGGTCCGTATACAGCGGTGAAAAGAACATCACAGAGTGCTGTCAGCAGGGATCGACAAGAAACCAAATATGTTCGACTATACTTATGTATTTTTTTTCAGGAAGACATCGAACAGCTGAAGTGCAACGGCAAGCCACAAACAACCTTTCAGATTTATCAGACTCTGCAGCCTTTCTACTATCTTGTACAGATTTCTGACCTTCCTCAACTCTCCAAGTCTCAGTTACGTTGCAGAAGTGTACTGCTTTTCACCAACACATATAATTTGAGTGCGAGTCTAACTAAACACGTGGATGTAGGCCCATCATGGGTACAGACGTAGAAAACTTTCGATGTGTTTATGGCATGAGAGGACTGCCTGTGTAGCGTTAGGGAGTTTTAAAAATGTAAATGACGACAGAGTGTGTTCCATTTCATTCACCAACTCACATTAAAATGTAAGGGAAGAGGGTTTCAGCCTTGGATGTCTCCAGGGAAGCTATGCTTGATTAACTTCATGGGATCTAGGCATTTAAATAAAACATTCTGGTGTGGGGGATTGGGATGATTTACACTGTGTGTTAGCGACTGCTTCAGAAAGACTAACATTCTGGCACCTGAATGTAAGAGTACCAGTTTATAAAGGCATGTATTCTCCGTGTGCCAGGAGAACCGATTAGTATGAAGTGCACTGAAGCGGAATTCAGGGATGATTTAGCTACTCATATATATGATAAGTCCTTGTTGGAGTGAATGCTACTGATGCTTACTCGAAAGTCTGCAGCATTGTCCTCAGGAGGAGACCTGCAGAGGGGGGGGGGGGGGGGGGCCGCAGCCAGCTTCCCACCCAGCCTGTGCCTCCACTGTAGTGCTGACGCCACACCACAGCTCGTGGTGAACACAGAAGAGCAGCCAGGGAGGTGTCACGTCAGAGCATGTGGCCAGCAGCATTCAGCATCTTAATGGTACTATGAAATATATATAGTTACTGCAACTGTGTGGTAATGTGTTATGAAGCTGCTATGACTGTATATAATATTATTAATTGTTAATTTTTTTACCTTGAACTTTGCTATTGAACACACTTTATGCTGATATGCAAAGGTGTCTATTCGTGATGGAAAGACGTGTTCAATGCAGCACACTGTAAATAGCAAGCCACATCTTACAACACTGATTTAAGGAAATTCTTCTTTTTCATCATTTACATCTGGCTAACCATTTGTAAAGATAAGGTTCCTTTCTTCGAAGTAACAATGAGATAACAATACAACAGCTAGTGGTTCTTTAGTTAACAATCTTCTTTGTAAACAAAATGACCGATGTACATTTTTAATGTGTACATTTGCATACAAATTAATCACATATAATACACTCCTGGAAATTGAAATAAGAACACCGTGAATTCATTATCCCAGGAAGGGGAAACTTTATTGACACATTCCTGGGGTCAGAAACATCACATGATCACACTGACAGAACCACAGGCACATAGACACAGGCAACAGAGCATGCACAATGTCGGCACTAGTACAGTGTATATCTACCTTTCGCAGCAATGCAGGCTGCTATTCTCCAATGGAGACGATCGTAGGGATGCCGGATGTAGTCCTGTGGAACGGCTTGCCATGCCATTTCCACCTGGCGCCTCAGTTGGACCAGCGTTCGTGCTGGACGTGCAGACCGCGTGAGACGACGCTTCATCCAGTCCCAAACATGCTCAATGAGGGACAGATCCGGAGATCTTGCTGGCCAGGGTAGTTGACTTACACCTTCTAGAGCACGTTGGGTGGCACGGGATACATACGGACGTGCATTGTTCTGTTGGAACAGCAAGTTCCCTTGCCGGTCTAGGAATGGTAGAACGATGGGTTCGATGGCGCTTTGGATGTACCGTGCACTATTCAGTGTCCCCTCAACGATCACCAGAGGTGTACGGCCAGTGTAGGAGATCGCTCCCCACACCATGATGCCGGGTGTTGGCCCTGTGTGCCTCGGTCGTATACAGTCCTGATTGTGGCGCTCACCAGCACGGCGCCAAACACGCATACGACCATCATTGGCACCAAGGCCGAAGCGACTCTCATCGCTGAAGACGACACGTTTCCATTCGTCCCTCCATTCACGCCTGTCGCGACACCACTGGAGGTGGGCTGCACGATGTTGGGGCGTGAGCGGAAGCCGGCCTAACGGTGTGCGGGACCATAGCCCAGCTTCATGGAGACGGTTGCGAATGGTCCTCGCCGATACCCCAGGAGCAACAGTGTCCCTAATTTGCTGGGAAGTGGCGGTGCGGTCCCCTACGGCACTGCGTAGGATCCTACGGTCTTGGCGTGCATCCGTGCGTCGCTGTGGTCCGGTCCCAGGTCGACGGGCACGTGCACCTTCCGCCGACCACTGGCGACAACATCGATGTACTGTGGAGACCTCACGTCCCACGTGTTGAGCAGTTCGGCGGTACGTCCACCCGGCCTCCCGCATGCCCACTATACGCCCTCGCTCAAAGTCCGTCAACTGCACATACGGTTCACGTCCACGCTGTCGCGGCGTGCTACCAGTGTTAAAGACTGCGATGGAGTTCCGTATGCCACGGCAAACTGGCCGACACTGACGGCGGCGGTGCACAAATGCTGCGCAGCCTTCGCCATTCGACGGCCAACACCGCGGTTCCTGGTGTGTCCGCTGTGCCGTGCGTGCGATCATTGCTTGTACAGCCCTCTCGCAGTGTCCGGAGCAAGTATGGTGGGTCTGACACACCGGTGTCAATGTGTTCTTTTTTTCATTTCCAGGAGTGTATTTTAAATTTAATTCCATACATAAGCTTAACCCTTTATTATGCAAATAGTGAAAATAAAAACAAAAAAAATTCTGTGCTTATATTTATTTATTATCCTTAAAGAAATACCATTCAGTCAGTTTTAGACATTTTTGACGAAAATTATGAAATTAATGAAATGTTGCTTACAAGCAACATTCCCAGCAGTAGACCACATTTATACATATTATAGAAAAAAAGTGTTTTCCAATAACCTCAAGCAAAAGGTTTCCTCTACGTGAATAATTTCATTTATAAACACATTTATGCATTCCTGCTGTGTAATAGAACTGTTTCATTTTCCCTTCTAGTTCTTCTTGCAATGGAATTTTTGGAAACAGTTCCTCTTTGGAACGAAACAGAATACTAGATTGCATTTTGAACACATGACTGTAGAAAATCCAGATGGACAATAACGACAACGACCTTTGGAACCGTGTACAGGCCAATGCTCCATATCATCAAATCGGACATCTTGTGTAACAGTCGGAGCTGTTGGCTTCCTCCTCTTCTTTTGTGGTGGTGTTGTGTCTATTGAGGGCCTTCCTACTTTCCTTTTCCCTGAAAACATCAAACCATTGGCAATATCTGCCCTGAATGACTTCAGTCAGGTCTTCGTGTCCAGAGATTCTCTTCGAAATATCAGGCAGGCATTTACAACACTCAGATCTAGCATAAATCCAAACAATCTCATGTACCAACACCTAGATTTCATTGGTACTCTGTAGAGCTCTATCAGCATACCAGTAAGAGCAACTCCTCCCATATGTTTGTTGTACTGACGTACAATACTGGGACAGGGTACATCAATTCTTCTTGTTGCTGTCACATCATTTTACTGTTGAGGGTGGTTGGACACCACAAAATGAGCTTGCAAGTGTCATGATTTTATTGTTTTGAATACCTGCCATAAGCATATGTAGCATAAAAAAAAATGGTTCAAATGGCTCTGAGCACTATGGGACTTAATATCTGTGGTCATCAGTCCCCTAGAACTTAGAACCAATTAAACCTAACTAACCTAAGGACATCACACACATCCATGCCCGAAGCAGGATTCGAACCTGCGACCATAGCAGTTGCACGGTTCCGGACTGAGCGCCTGAACCGCTAGACCACATATGTAATATACTAATGGCATATGTCCCAACTATGGGCAATATTGCTCACAGGCAAGATAAAAGTTTTATACTATTTACGTAATTTAAAACAATATTAGATTGTAATATTTCTGCTGTAAACTCATCTCTGGGTATTTCTTGAAGAAAATCTGCTAAGATTACTACCACTTTATTGAAATCCACTCTTTCAGAATCAAAATAAGACACCCCTGTTGCTCACACGAGGAGATCTCTGTAACACCACTGCACAAACTGCCATCTCGTGTGGAAAACCCTGAACTATTACAACAACTGGCATTCGCAGTGTGTAAAGGAACATTGCCTGGAGGCATCTATGCCAGTAAAAAATAACTGGGAAGTGTTTCTTGTCCCTCAAGGCGAACGTAAATTTGATGTTGCTTGAGAGCAACACTGCCAAATAAAGGGTTGAACTAGTAAATAATGTGTTTTCTTGTATTCGATCATCTACCATATTTGCATTTAATTCCAAGTACTAATCAGAAACTAATTTTTTTTCTTTTTGATTAGTTTTTGTATGTGCTTATAATATCCGAGCACTAGCAGCAGCAGGTGAAGAAAGAACCACATATATACACTGAAGAGCCAAAGAAAATGATACACCTGCCTAATATCACGTAAGGCCCGTGCGAGCACACAGAAGTTCCACAACACAACAAGGTCATGGACTCAACTAATGTCTGCAGCAGTGCTGCAGGAAACTGACGCCATGAATCCTGCAGGGCCGTCCATAAATTTAGAAGGGTACGAGTGGGTGAAGATCTCTTCTGAACAGCACATAGCAAGGCATATCAGATATGCTCAATGTTCACATCTGGAGAGTTTGGTGGCCTGCATAAGTGTTTAAACTCAGATGAATGTTCCTGGAGTCACTCTATAGCAGTCCTGGACATGTGGTGTACCGCATTGTCCTGCTGGTATTGCCCAAGTCCGTTGGATGACAGGATGCTTACATATGTCCCCTCTCAGCATCATATCCATAACACTCCATCTGCCCCACACAATTACAAAGCTTCCACCAACTTAAACAGTCCACTGCTGACATGTAGGGTCTATGGATTCATAAAGTTTTTCCCATACCCGTACATGTGCATCCACTCGATATAATTTGAAACGAGACTCGTCAGACCAGGCAACATGTTTACAGTCATCAACAGTCCAATGTCAGACATAATGGGCCAAGATTGGTCCTTCAGCTCAAATTCCCCATATCGAAGATGTTTCATCGAACTGTTCGCACACTGAAGCTTGTTGATGGCCCAACATTGAAATCTGCAACAATTTGTGGAAGATTTGCACTTCTGTCACGTTCCATCGGTTCCATTCTTGCAGGATGTATTTCCGGCTGCAGTGATGTCAGAGATTTGATGATTATGGTCATATGAAAAATCCCCATATCATCGCTATCTCAGAGGGGTGGTGTCACTTTGCTCGTTCGCCGACTATAACACCACATTCAAATTCACTTAATTCGTGATAACCTGCCATTGTAGCAGCAGTAACCGATGTAACAACTGCGTCAGACACTTGTCTTATATATGTGTTGCAGACTGCAGCGCCATATTATGCCTGTCTACATATCTCTGTATTAAATACTAGTTTCTATGTGACTTCGGTGTACATACAATATACATAAACAAATGTAGTATATGTTTGTACAGTTTGCTTGCATACATAGTGTGCAATGAGCTTTCACCTGTAGTATGTAGCACATGATATCGTAATTCAGACTGCTTGGTGGACCATATGCAGAGACGCATCACCACCATGCAGGTGGTCCTTGTGGTCTTAAATCATAAGAGCTCACCGCTGTGCAATGCACTACCTTAGCCCATCTTTGGGTGGCCCCTGCTTGTATTTGGTATGCATACATTTTGGGTCTGAACCACACAAATTACATACTCTTGAAACATTCTTTCCATCTTCCATCAGCCTGATAAACTTCTTCTGGGGTATTACTCCATAAGGAATATCAGCTGCATATGCAGACCTGGCGATCTTCTTTTTATGGTACCTAATAATTTCGTTTGGATCACAACATTTTACCCAGTAAATACCATAATCTGTATCTATATAAAACGGATCAGCAAGTAGAATCAGTACATGTGAAATTTTCAGAGGTCCAGAATAGACAAATTGATATAGACAGGCTTCCTAAATACCACTGAAACCCTAAAACGTGACTAGTCCTTCATTGAAGACCGTGGCCTACATAAAATGTGAGTTTGCACTGTGGTCTCTTGCACCATAACATCCGTCCCAGCGGTAAACTAAATGAAATTCATGGCATTTTTTTACATTGTCCATAGTTATGCCAAAAACAGATCTGTTCATTAATTTATAAAAATTCTTTTCTAAACCACAAATCGCGAGGTCCCTCTTTTAGTGTTGCATGTATCTCCGCTTACTACCCTGTGTTTTCATCAATTTGGGGGCAGACCAGTTTTGAACGTCTAGGGGCTCTGGAGACAGTGGCAAACCGCTGTGTGCATCAGTCACATGGAGGGGATATGCCAGGTTTGCCTGCAGGACATACTCCTCGGCAGCATCTGCATATACACGATGGATCTCTTCTCCAATCTGCAGATTTTCTTCTTGCACAGCAATCAAAACCCTCCAAACAGCAGAGATTGCAGTATGGCTTGTCCATAAGGATTTTTTACGTCCCAGTGAAGGACGTAACTTGCATCGTTAGTCAGCCTGTGTTCCTTCGCAATCATTCACAGGTTATTCGCATTGGCCTACTGTAGCACATACTGTCAAAGCCCCTGTGAGTTCTGCATTCGAAAAAAAGCAATGTATCAGCATTGGTCAACAGTTCAGTGTTGATATCTCATTTAAGACTCTGTTCCACGAACGTCCCGGATGGTGTAATAGAAGGCAGAATCGAGTGTGTATGTGCCCAGGCATATAATCTGGACATCTAAATGGGAATGTTTTGTGTGCTAGTTTGTGAAGCTCATGACAGCTGTCTCCATAATTAGTCAGTGATGTATCTTTCTCGAAGCTCTGAACTGACTGATATGATTTGATTCGTGTGAGCTGTATTCCCTGCTGCAGCTGATGCTGTGAGCAGTTGTAATCATTCTATGATTTTGTTTGTTTCATCTTAATAAATGTGGAAAAAGAGCAATAAAAAGTTTTTGTTTCGTGAACAACTCACATCACTTCGCAAAGTAATTTCCTTTGAGTGGTATACACTTGGTCCAGCCACCCTCCAGCATTTCCATCTCATCAGAAATCTAGGTTCTGTCAAAATCTGCTACACACGCGTTGACTGGAATTATCACTTTCTCATTTGATGGAACTTTCTTCCTCATCAAGTCAAAGTTTAAAGGTAATAAACAGGAAATAGGAAATAGTCACTTGGGGCTATATATGGTATACAGAGAGGATGAAGAACCAATTTAAGACCCAATTCATAGACTATCACCACTGTTATTACCCATGTGTGGGATGGTGTATTATCCTGGTGAAAGAGCAATTTTTTGCGTGCCACCCCCGGTCTTTTATTCAGACAATGCAAGTTTCACACAATCCAGCAATGATTGACAATAGGGTCCAATTATTGTTTGGTCATCTTTCAAGTAATCTATGAGGATTACTCCATGAGAATGCCAAAAACCAGTGGCCGCCATTTTACCAGCTGATGATGCATATTTCACCATCCTTTCCCCGTTGTTTTGACTGCAATTTTGACAGTTACAAATCGGTGCAAAACGTCTTGGAGACTGCAATTAAACATGGCCAGACATTGTGTTGAAATGTTGTGCAGGATACACTTTGGTTGACAGTGAGCAATTGCGCCACCCACCGTGCACACAGCTCCTTCCCAGCTAATTTTCCGTACAGGATATTATGCACTCGTTCATTTGAGATAACCTCAATATCTGGGATCTCACGAATTTTTATTGGATGATCTTGAATTAATGTATTATAAATTTTGTAAATGGTTTCCTTTGTAGTGACCTCAACTGAACAGCTGGAACGCTCTTCGCCTTAAGAGCTTGTCTGGCCACATTTAAATACTATAATCCAAAATTAAATGGTCTTTAGTGATTATACAGAACAAACATGAACTTTACCAGCTTACCTGTGTGGCAGCCCAATCTCTCAGGTGAAAATGTGTAATAAGAGCACGATGCTGTTTTATCCACTTCCAACTGTGGTCAAAACACTGATCAATGCAGATGGCTGTCAACAATGAACTGTATGCTGTACATTGTTGAATTTCTCTATAAGAGCCTCTGAATAATCAAGCTTACCAATCATATAGGCGCAATAAAAATGCTCCACTAAATTTGCCAGGCTTACCAATCAACCCTGTATATACACTTCAGACATGTTCCGTTCAGTGTTTATGTTGAGCATCGGTGCCTTTTCCTGCGTTTTATGTACCTTTTAAAGCAGATTTAATAATATCATTGTATTTCTTACATTATGCCGTTTTATTCGCCCTTTTGGGTCGTTGCCTTTCCTATGTACGTTATTCATACGCAATATTTTAGCGTAGGTTTGCATCTTTGTCGGTAGACACTTGTTAGGATTAGAAGTTTCGAAGAATATTATCTCAAATAAATAGGATGTTCTCTCAAATTTCATTTTCCCTACGCCGAATTGCTACTGGGGAGTGGGACAACCTGGACTAGCAGTGGCTTGATGAACTTTTGATAGTATGCCACGACGAATACAGGCATGCAGCAAAGCAAGAGGACCTGGTACTGGGTGTTAGAGGCACCAGTGTGTACAGCAGACTGGAACACCACCTCTGAAGCTATCGCTGTCTGGTGGTACAACATGCAATGTGTAATTTTCATGAGCAATATAAAGGGCGGAAATAATGTTTATTTTGGTCTCAGTTCCAATCTTCTTTGCATGTTTCGGAACTCTCAGAACCGAAGTGATGCAAAACTTTTTTTGGTGTGTGAATATAGGAATGTTATTAACATGTCCGGAAGGCAGTTGTGTTGAACAGCGGTTAAGGCAAGAAGAGAAGAGAAGTTTTTTAAAAATGGCGTTACAGAAAACTGCTGAATATTAAGTGCGTAAGTCGAGTTATTAATGAGGAGATACTCAATCGCATGGGGCAAACTTAAGTGGTGAGTTGTCTTAAACAAGGGTCAAGTTGAGAGGTCACATAGAGACATCGAGGAATCGTAGAGTTTCTAAAGGGAATTACTGAAGGTTAAAATTGTAGGGGAGGGGGGTACCAGCGCTCGATTACCGTAAGAAGATTGAGATTCATATCATGGCAGGGCTCTACACAGACGTAGAGAGTTCCATCAGACCAGTCTCTCTACCACAACTACACTGTTGACCCGTAGGAAGGGTGTCGGGGGACAGCTCATCTACATCTACTTCTGCATCAACATGACTTCTCTGTAGTTCACTGTTAAGTGGCTGGCAGAGGGATCGTTGAACCACCTCCAGTGTATTTCTGTACGGTTGCACTCTCAAACATTGTACAGGAGAAATGACTCTTACATCTTCCCTTGCTAGCTTCGATTTCTCTTACTTTATTACAATCATCATTTCTCCCTATTTGGGTAGATATCCACAAAGTATTTCGCAATCGGAGGAGAAAGTTGGTGACTGAAGTTTCGTGAGAAGTTCTCGCCATAAGTGAAATCATCTTTGTTTAAATTACTGCCATCCCAACTCGCTGATCGTATCCATGATACTCCTCTCCTATTTCGCGACGGTACATAACGAACTGCACTTCTTTGAACGTTTTCGAAATCTTCCACCAACTCTGTCGGAAGAACAGGAACAAGCGTAGTGCATGCAGTCTTTTCAGTGCATTTGTAGCGTCTTCTAAGCGTTCTGCCTATAAAACGCTGTCTTTGGTTCGCCTTCATTTTCTGTAAGATCGTTCAAATTCTAATAGTTCGTAACTGTAGTTACTATGTATTTAGTTGAATTAACAGTCTTTAGATTTATGTGGTTCATCGTGTATCCGGTACGTAATGGATTCTTTTTAGTGTTCATGTACATTTTTAGAGTCATTTGCCACTTTTTGGCTAAATAATCTGGCATTCGGTAATAGTTTTCGATGTTATGCCAACTTTACTAGAAGTTAAACGACAGCATCATGTGCAAACACCCTGAGAGGGCTTTCCGATTGTCTCCTAAATCGTTTATACAGGTTAGGAATAGCAGACTGCTTGTAACAATTCCCTATGTCTTCCAACAGGAAATGACGAATCCAGTCGCACAACTGGGACAAAACTCCGTGCGTATGCCTTATAATAACAAGCCGTTCCTGTGGAATGGTATCAAAAGCCTTCTGGAAAGCTAGAACGGAATCAGTTTAAGATCCATTGTCGATAGCACTCATTACCTTGAATGACAAAAAGAGCTAGTTGTGTTTCAAAAGAACGATGTTTACTGAAACGGTGCTGAATATGTCTCAATAGATAGTTTTCTTCGAGATAATTTATAATGTCCGAACCCAGTGTATGTTCCCAACCTCACTGTAAATCTTAGTTACTGGTATGGGGCAGTAACTGAATGAATTACTCTTATTTCCTTTCTTGACTGTCGGTGTGATATGTGGAACTTTCCATTCCTTAGGTGCGGACATTTGGTTAGCGATTGTAGATTACTGCTAAATACGGACATGTTATACGGCCACACTCGTTAAACGTCCTCACTGGTGCACAATTTGGCCGAAAAGTTACAGGAGTAACCCGTCCACACACAGATTACAGTTACTCCTGTAACCGAAACTGCAGATTTGAAGATAGTTCTAGAGGAACCGAAACCGGTCATGTGATTAAACATTTTTGAAATCAAGGTGGATTATACGTAAAACTGTAAGTGATTTAAGTTGCTCCTCTACAACGAGGATACCTACTCGTAAGTTACTCACGTCGAATTCTATAATGTATACCGTGTTTAGTAATTTCGCTTTAGCGGAATTTTGATGAGTAACATTACCACTGCCATCGTGCAGAGAAGGTACCAAGTATGTCTTGTTGCCGCTGTACTTTACATTCGACCAGAATCTGTTTGGGTTTTCTGCGATGTGGAGGCAAAGTTCCGTTGTGGAAACTATTAAAAGCGTCTCGCATTTTGAGTTTCTATAAAACTTCTCTATCTTGGTGATATTGCGTCGTTTTAAGTTTACAATGCTTTTTTTCGTTTCTTCTTTAACAGTGACCCATTCTGTGCGCCATAACAGAATAGTGCCGTCTCTTATTAATATGCTCGGTGTATATCTCTCGATTAGTGGGAAGCTACAATTTGTAGCGTTGCTCTCGGGAGGCGAAAAGAAAAAGAATTGTTATTTTATTATTTTTTTAACAATGTCGAAAAAGTTAATATTTTGGTGGGCCACTTGGCAACAGAATCAGGGATTAGTTACACTGCTATAATAACACACGGTGAGCATTAAATACCTGAATAAGAGCAGAATAGTGATATATTTGAGATCGTTCGGAAGAAACATTATCATTTCTATGCATTTTTATAGTCGCGATGTAGTCATACCCGGAACAACACTAACGGACCAGAAGATTTATAGACTTTAAAAGAAATGCAACACTACAATATAAAAAAAAGTTGATTAAGAAATAATAGGAAAACGATAATGTTCCTTCTGCCTCATGCTGCTTTCAGCCCATCATCGTGATCGTAATTTCTGGTGATGAACTAACAGAAAATAATTATCATTCAAGTAAATTAGGAGATGGAAATCATCAAGGTTAATTTACTAAAATAAGCAGACTTATCTTTAACACACGTTTTTTAATGCTACGTACCTTTTCGTATTAAATTGCAATAGATGACCATTGTGGTTAAATACTTTATACATAACAGTCAAAATGTCCTCTTGATGCTGTCTGTTCGTAATCAATTACAAGAAAACTACATGTTTTCTGATTGGAAAAATAACAATTAGCATATTCACTCAATATTTTCACATGAAATATAAAATACCGTTGTGGAACGCAGCATGTCCGCGTCCGCCTTTCATGGAATACGAACAGTAGAAGGTGAGGCGCCGAATGCTTCATTTGTCTTGAAACAACGGAATTCTTTTTTATATCATCAATCGATACATGTACATAGAGATTGACAGGCACCGCACAAGAACGGAAAAGGTAAAGAATAATAGATTATATCGCTCGTATGCGATGGTTCATTTCTTTTACTTTATAATTGTTCCATAACTTTAGGCCATCAGGCGTGTAGTATTGAGCGTATATTAATGTTTGTTAAGCGAAAACTATTAATATTACACTGCCTACCATGAGGAGGGAACGAATACCGAATGTATTACTTTCATCCTCATGCCCATTGGACTATTTTTAATTTTCGGGTGTAACATACAGGTTATTAAAATTTGTCATTTCACATTCATCCCATAATAAAAGAATTAACGTTACAATCTGTAATTACTGACGATAGATCATTGTGAATTTGTTCTGTTTTTCTATTAGTCCTTGTATGGATTCAGTCTTTCTTGATGATTCTTAAAATTAAGGCTATAAGTACACATATT
Organism: Schistocerca gregaria; assembly: GCF_023897955.1. NCBI lineage: Eukaryota > Metazoa > Arthropoda > Insecta > Orthoptera > Acrididae > Schistocerca > Schistocerca gregaria. The sequence continues at coordinate 6,868,650 of NC_064930.1, read as the reverse complement.
TACAAAATTTATAAGGAAGAAAAGTCGGACTTCATTTTTCATCGTTGCAAAAGTAATTTGACTATCACAACTGGTACCCAACTTTCTGTTTTGACTGTTTTCATTATGTTGTCATCGTCTTGTCAGTTGATTGCTTTGTCCGTTATCGCACGTAATTATACATTTATTTTCGTCGCATATACACTACTTAACGATAGACTTGCATTTTAGAGCAGCCACTGGTGATGGCTTCGACAAGGAAGTCCATATCTTTCACTTTCAGGGCTCGAGAGTGGCTCTCTGAATTATTTCACATATGAAACAGATAAAATTACTCATATTAGAATAGCTTACAAAGCTAATTTTATGTGCATGTGGGATGGGATATAGGAAGGATCGGATCCTTTGACGTATTTTCGTGGGTTTATTTTCATTCGCATCGTGACCTCTCGTTAAAGTTTACATTTCAACAGTGTTCAGAGGTGACCTTGTGACTTATCAGAGTCTCACAGAAGGTTTATGATACATACAAAATGTTTTCAGTACTGGGTGTCAATGTTTCTGCTATAGAATGTAGAGAACAGTAACTGCTGTTGGCGGTTGAACGTTTTCATTATTTTGTCACATGGTGGCTGTCCGCCTTTAGTGTTGCGGTCTTGAAATTCAAACTGCAAGCGCACGTGACCGGAGCTTACTTGCTGAGCGTTGATTTCCCGTTTGAGGTGCCGTGCGTCGCTGTTGTTCGTCGAATCGTGGCTTGGTGCTATTTAGATTGCTGGAGGGAGCTCCTGCCACCGGAACTGCCTCACATCACTTCCTGTCCACTATCCAGTTACGGATTCACAGGTAAGTGGTAGCTACCGCGGCAGCTGCATGTGTGCAATGACACTGATTATGACACACCGCACACATCAATGAATTTTTTCCCACATATGGTGCAGTAGAATATTGCCACTGAAAATCGTCGAACTTAACAACTTCACTTGCACTGTGGTGAGCGTCTGCGTGAACGTTGTATTCGATGAAATTCTCACTTCATAACATTACACTGTTTACAAGTTAATTTACATACTAATATTTACAAGAGTTCATTTAAATCGAGAAATAATCGCATTGACCACTTTGAATTAGAACAATTTTTCTTAATTAGTCTTTTCTTTTACCATTTATGCCTACGGTCACAGGTAAGCTATTAAAAGTTCTTTTTCTTTAACCAAACTCATTCCAATCTCCTTTACATATTAATTTCATTCATAGTAATCTTCATCACGCTTGCTTATTCATTTTTTAGACCTAATACATTTTTAATGCTCATCTTATTTAGTGACTTGTGAGTGGTGCTTCATTTATGTCAAAGTTTCTGTCGTATGTGCTTGTCTTTAAAGAAAATTCGAGGACAGATTTGGAAATAGGAAATCCACCTCTTGGATTTCGTGTGGAAATACAAACAGTTGAAAAAGAAAAGTGGGCAAAACGGGCCTACTCGCGGATCGTCGACAGAATTTAATTTAGTCCTCAACGAGGTCGAAAATTTAATTTACATTGTGCAATACAAAAGCAATCTGCGTGTCGCGAACCTACTCATTTTTATACGTAATGACTCACTTCCCAAGCACACGTGCAGCTTTACAAGTTGATCCTGGGGAGTGGATAGGATCAAGGATCTTAAAGGATTTGCACATAGGAAAGGGACTCAATAATCACATAATCACAGACAAAACAATGAATATTGCAGTGTGCACTTAAAATAAAATCTATCACTTCAGGCATGTATATCTAATAAGTATCTTTCTGCAGCTTGCTTACTGCTCTTTGTTCATTTCCGAGACTAAGTAAAGTTTATGCATTACGCATTTGGGTATTAATTATCATTTGTATATATAAGGCTCTCACTAGAGTGTTGTTGTATGCTGCTGTGGCAATCTGTGAAGCTTGGGTGAGACTCTTATTCTATTTGCTGCTATCTTGTGAATTTGCAGTATCGCTAATGCTCAATAGTACCGTGAAGTTGCCATAATAAACCATGCTACTCACATGTTCTTTTACTCAGCTTATTTATAGTCTGGACTCTTGCTTTGCGCTATATAATAAACTTCCTTTTTATTACACCACGCTTTTACTCAAGGTTAACGTCAGGTCTTATTAGAACAATTGCACTGCGTTATCAATCTGTTCATGCTTAATCCTAGGTATCTGTTTACTTCAAAGAGATGTTATATTATCGCTGGTACAGCACTGTGCTGGAACTTACAAGTTAAATCTACCGACTGTTTTGCGCCATCAGGTGGTGCTTTATCTACTTCACATTTGAAATTAGGGAATAACCTCATGGAATCGAATCTTTTCACACTACTTTCCTCCTTTGTCTGGACGTTAAGTATTTTCTTACAAAACAGGTCATTAATTTGTCCTCGATTAAATTTCACTTACTAATACTAAGAGCATATAATCATCATTTTCCCGCGGTGGTCTAGCGGTTAAGGCTACTCAGTCCGGAACCGCGGGACTGCTACGGTCGCAGGTTCGAATCCTGCCTCGGGCATGGATGTGTGTGATGTTCTTAGGTTAGTTAGGTTTACGTAGTTCTAAGTTCTAGGGGACTGATGACCACCGATGTTAAGTCGCATAGTGCTCAGAGCCATTTGAACCATCATCATTTTCATATTTACTGTTTACCGAGAGAAGTGCATTTATTCGCTCCTTCCTCTTTACTCATTTTAGTACCTCGGGGCTAATTAACACCTGTCTAGTACATGATTTTTTTTACATATTAACTTATAACTAAAACTGCAAATCGCCTCTAGGACATTTCCACCTGTTTACATAAAGATTATTCATATAAATACTTGTCTACAACTTATTCTGTATTTTATTTTCCAGACACGTTGTTTTAATACATAAGGTTTCCTTTTAGCACCGATTAACGTCCGTAGTCAGTACAGTTCAGTTCTTGTCACTCATTGGTTAATCCTGATCTCCAATACCTTAGAATTTTCTTACAGCTTAAATTAGCTTAATTCCTGGCGTTATAAAATTTTCTTAGATCATGATGGTGGAACAATCCTTTGATTTTATTCGTGGCAGGGTCAGATAACAAATAGCTACCGATGTGTGGTTTCCTCATTATCACAAAGGGACCTTCATAAATGTGTTGCCACTTACGATTCTTCTTTAACAACAGGGATGATATAAAGTGAGTCTTGACTAATACCTTTTCCCCTTCTTTGAAATAGATAACTCTGTTTACCTTCTTATCAAATGCCTTTTTTCGGAGGTTAGCATACGTTGTCAATGATATGAGAGCTTGCCTGATTTTTGCGTCTAGGTCCAATTCGTTGTCTTGTAACTTTGGAAGGCGGTCTATCCATTCATTCCTTTCTTTTGATCTTGACATTAACTCATGTAGGATGAATCCGGTCGACAGATGAGGAAGGTGGTTTACAATCTGTTCAAAAGGTGTTACGAAGTCTACCTGCTTAGATTGCTTATTCGGAATGTACTTCCTTATAAACCTGTTGAATTCTTTGAAGATTCTTTCTGTCGGATTCGATTGCAGCCCAAACCGGGATATCAAAATTAGTTTGATTCCATGGCGAGCAAGAAATGCACGCCTCGGGCGTGATGTGAAATTTGAAGCATTATCGGACAAGATTGATGCAGGAACCCCGAATCGTGGGAAATAATCGTTTTAAATGCGATGAATTTTCGGATTTGCACAAGAAGATGTCACTACGTACAGTCTTATGTGTGTAGAAAAATTGTCCCTGATTGCTACTAAGTATTTAGCGCCTCCCCTACCGGTGGGTGTGGACCTGCCAAATCAATACTAAGAAGCTGGTTTGACCTTTCAGCAGTTATTGGATTTAGTGGAATTTTGCCTTTTGACAGATGGCACAGTTTCTCAATAATTTATGGATTCTCTGATGTAGATTCGGAACATAACAGTAAGTCGAGATTTTCCTTTTACATTTCCGTGGTCCGTAGTGACCCCGTGAAATGTGAGTGTACCGCAGAAGATGCTCAATGACATTTCGAGGGATGCAAACACACCACCTCTCAGATGACTCAGACGTCTTATGAAATAGCACTTGGTTATGAACTTAATAAAACTTTGACAACTTGTGGGCTGGATGTTCGTGAAGAATTTGTCTAACCTTTTTCCATTTGGATCTTTATTTTGAAGAATCTGAATCTGCCTACATAACTGAAGAAAATACTTTCTGTGAATTGGATATTTCATTAACAAAACTTTATAATTAGACATTTGTTCCACCAGTTCGCTGGTTTCTGGTAAGCCCTCAGGTGATCGAGAAAGTGCGTCTGCTATAACATTAACTTTTATATTTACGAAGTTAAACACTTGGATTTGCTCGTATCCATCTACTAATTGAATCTGGGAAAGACAAGCGTCGATACCCACAAAGGAAACGTCTGCAGTGATGCAAAATTGCTTAACCATCTGAGGATGATGGAGAATGTTACGGTTAATCAAACTGTCTTTAATTTTCTGAAATCCGCCTTGGCAACCCGCGTCCAATTCCAATGTGAGCTCTTTTTCAAAAGGTTGTGAAGAGCGGGATTGTTCAATACTTGATTGGTAACAAAACGTCTGAAGAATGACGTAAGACCGATAAATCCTCTCAGTTGCCTTTTTGTAACAGGGGTTGGAAAGTTTTTTATAGCAGACAATTTTTCCGGGTCAGTTTTAATTCCTTCAGGGGTGATGATGCACCCTAAAATTTTAATTTCACTTTTTCCAGACTTGGATTTCTTAAGATTTGCTGTAACACCATACTCTCTGAATCGTTGACATATCTTTTCCAGAAGGGCCACATGATCTTCCCAATTTTTCGATGCTACAAGAACGTCGTCCACATAGACTGTTACCTCATCTAAAAGTTCAGGACCTAGTACATAGTCAAGGGCAGACATAAAAATTCCGGAACTCACATTTAGCTCAAACGGCACAACTTCGAAATGGTATGATCTACCTGCAGATATAAACCCAGTGTACTTCCTAGACTGCTGCGCAAGTTTTACTTGCCAGTACCTTTTTTTCAAATCAAGGGTGCTCAATAACTTAACTCCATGAAACTTCTGCAGATGGTCTTCAAGAGCCTCTGGTCTCGTTCTTATGGGTACTATAATTTTATTGATTAATCTTGCATCTCGGACTAGCCTTACGCTACCATCTGATTTTAGTACAGACAATTAAGGACTCGAATAAGGTGAATGAGATATTTCTATCACATTCCAGCGTAACCTTTTCCTGATCTCGAAATTGACAGCTTCCCGTCTCGCATATGGAATGGAATAGCTTGTTCTACAGTAGTTTGAATGGGTCAGGACATCCATTCGATATTCAAAGCCTTTTACTAATACCAGTTTCCCAGAAAATACTTGAACGTAATTTGTTAACAAATTGTAAAACTCATTCTTCTGTTGTTTGCGTACTTCAGTGGACTCACTAGCTTCTACGTAGAATTCATTCTGACCGGCAATTAGGTCTTTATACTCATCGTCAATAACACTTTCAAGATGTCTTGTCTCCTGTCTGACTGTAATGTTGTCTTTTAGTCCATGGTGGTACTGCTATTTGAAGCACACCAAAGTTTGTCTTCACCTTACTTATTAACAAATTTACTTTTACTTGTTGATGACCTACTACTAGACTACAGATTCCACACTCGATGTCAATTTTAGCTTTCATCTGTCTTAAGTATTCCATACTCAGGATACATGGTACTGATAGGTTTTTAACAATAAGAAAAATGCATGTTACTGAAATAGACTCTGTCTGGATTTGAAGCCGAGTCTGAAGATTTACACGTTGTGTTAGTGGACCAATTGCTCCCGAAACGGTGCAGCCTTGAATTGGAAGTGATAAAACGTTGCCTACAGAGGATATTTGCTTAAATAAACATAAAGGTAAGACATTTATATTAGCTCCTGTATCTACGATGGCTGTTACTGGTATGCTGGCAATTGATACTCTTATGGAAGTTTGAACTTGTTCGTCCCATGCGTCATCATTGTCTTCGGTCTCAGTGTCTGCTATTAGATCATCCCGTAAGTTTGTCTCTTCGTCGTACCTAATTGCTTTAATTTCGTGTGGACTAATGGACAGAGTGCCCCATTCAAACCTGCAGCATCCTCTAGGAGGCTCAAAGGTGCTGCTTTTAATTTTCCGCTCGACGCTTACTTTCCTGCTGATTTATATTTCTTAAAGTTTCTTCCGCCTCGAACTGGTGTTGGTTTTGTGGTACGAGCTCGGGTGGAATTGGATCTTGTTGTCCTGGTGTATTCGCTTGCGCATAATAAATTTGCGTATTATGCGGGCGTTTAGGCTTCAGACTTCCCGAAGGTCCGTTCGCTTGTTGCGTGTAGTGTATATTTTGTGGCTGAAAAGTATTTTGCTGTGGCTTGTGTTGATTGTAGCCGTTATTGAAATATGTACGTTAGTCTCCACCTCGATTATGCCATTTATTTCCTTTCCTCTGACGATTTGAATCTTAAGACTGATCGTTTGGATAATTGCTGTTGGTCGGTTGCTTGTGCCCATATTGCTGGGGCTGTGTATTATAATGTGCATTCCCGTACTGATGTGGTGACGAATTATATATTGGATTGTATCTCTGGCCGCTATTGGACTTATTTTTGTATTTATTGTTGGAGTACGTAGTGTGTTTATTTTTGAAACCGTTGAGGGGTTGGTACTGGCCGTCGCTGTGACGCGCTTTCGCTCGGCCGTCATTGTTGCGTGTGTACTCCGCACTGTGCTGGTCGCCTGCACTGAAGTGGGCGTTCCTAACATCAACTCTGGCATCCTCGTAAATCAGACCTAATGAGTCTAACACGCACAGGAAGGGGTCCGAATCGTCCTCAGACACGTTTACTAACTTTTCTCTGATCGCAATTGGTAGCTTCGTTTTTAGAATCATAATAACGTCTTTGGCGGTGATCCTCGAATCCCAGAACTGGATTTTCGCTAAGTACTTTTCAAAATATCTCATCAGACTACCGCGCTTACTTTGAATGCCAATTTACAATTGGTACAGTATTTTACTTTTGCACAGCGTGAACCATTAATTTAAACTATGTTTTGTTAATGAATAATAATTCGTGAACTTTAAAAAAACTGGTTTACCCTGTTGTTTCACTCTAATTTTATAACTATCTGGGGTTACTTCCAAGTGTTTGATTAATCTTTCCTGTTTTATAGACTTGTGAAGTGCCAAGCTAATATAAAGAGGCACCATTTAAATTGTTTTTGTGTAAAAAGTTGTCTTAGTTGTTTCGCTGAAAGGAACAATGAGAATTTTAGTTAAGAGTACTAATACGAACTCTTGGGTAAAATATTCCTCATGTAATATAGTCCCCCATTCTGACCTCCGGGCGGGGACTACTCAGGAGGGCGTCGTTATCAGGAGAACGAAAACTGGCTTTCTACGGATCGGAGGGTTGAATACCTTAATCGGGCATGTAGGTACGAAAATCTAAAAAGAGAAGTGGATAGGTTAAAGTGAGATATAGTGGTAATTCGTGAAGTTCGGTTGCAGGAGGAACAAGACATCTGCTCAGGAGAATACATGGTATTACATACCAAATCAAATAGTGGTAGTGCAGGAGTAGGTTTAGTAATGAATAAAAAATAGGAGCACAGGTAAGCTACTACGAACAGCATAGTATACGCATTATTGTAGCCAAGATAGACACAAAGCCCAAACCTACCACAGTAGTACAAGTTTATATGCCAACTAGCTCCGCAGATGATACAGGGATTGAAGAAATGTACGATGAGATCAAAGAAATTATTCAGATACTGAAGGGAGAAGAAAATTTAATAATCACGGGGAACTGAATTCGATAGTAGGAAAAGGAAGAGAAGGAATAGTACTCAGTGAATATGGAATGGGGGTAAAGAATGAAAGAGGAAGCCACCTGGTAGAATTCTGCAAGAGCATAACTTGATCATAAGTAATACTTGGTTCACGAATCATGAAAGAAGGCTGTATACATGGAAGAAGCCTGGAGACACTGGAAGGTTTCAGATATATAATGGTACGACAGAGATTTAGGAACCTGGTTTTAAATTGTAAGACATTTCCAGGGGCAGATGTGGACTCTGACCACAATCTATTGGTTATGAACTGTAGATTAAACCTGAAGAAACTGGGAAGAGGTGGGAATTTAAGGAGATGGGACCTGGATAAGCTGCAAGAACCAGAGGTTGTACACAATTTCAAGGATAATATTAGTGAACGACTGACAAGAACGGGGGAGGGAAACACAGTAGAAGAAGAATGAGTAACTTTGAGAGATGAAATAGTGAATGCAGCAGAGGATCGAGCAGGTAAAATGTCGAGGAGTACTTGAAATCTTTGGATAACCAAAGAAATATTGAAATTAATTGATGAAATTAGAAAATATAACAATGCAGTAAATGAAGCAGGCAAAAATGGATACAAACGTCTCAAAAATGAGATCAAAAGGATGTGCAAAGCAGCTAAGCAGGGATGGCTAGAAGAAAAATGTAAGGATGTAGAGGCATATATCACTACGGGTAAGATAGATACTGAAGACAAGAAAATTATAGAGACCATTGGAGAAAAGAGAGCCACTTGTACGAATGCCAAGAGCTCAAATGGATACCCAGTTCTAAGCAAAGACGGGAAAGCAGTAAGGTGTATATAGAGGGTCTATACAAGGGCAATGTACTTGAGGACAATATTATGGAAATTGAAGAGGATGTAGATGAAGATGAAATGGGAGATCTGATACTGCATGAAGAGTTTTGCAGAGCACTAAAAGACTTAAGTCGAAACAAGGCCCGGAGTGTAGAAAACATTCTGTTAGAACTACTGATAGACTTGGGAGAGTCACCACTGACAAAACTATACCATCTGGTGAGATAGATATGTGAAACACGCGAAATACCCTCTGACGTCAGGGAAAATATAATAATTCCAATCCCAAATAAAGCAGATGTTGACACCTGGGCTATGGGTGTGTGCTGTGTGGCACCAATGTCTGAAGGTTGAAGTCTACTTGAAGTACCCACATGGCCATGTTGGCTGCATTCTGTCTCCTACACCACACATTGAGCAACAGCTCAGTACTCAAGCACAATGTCATTAGGTGTGTAGCACATCATTACTGAGTATTGGCCTGTTATGAGATATGACAAGCAAGTCATTTTTGGTGACAGTATTGGTATGCTACCATACACACTCTTCATTTGAGTAGTAGAATGTATGAATATATGTTGCATATATATGGTGAAAATTGGTGTATGTGTGTGTGTGTGTGTGTGTGTGTGTGTGTGTGTGTGCGTGTGTGTGTGTGTGTGTGTGTGTGTGTTTGCAGATGGCACAGTATGATCACTTATTATATATATATATATATATATATATATATATATATATATATATATATATATATATATATATATACACACACTCCTGGAAATGGAAAAAAGAACACATTGACACCGGTGTGTCAGACCCACCATACTTGCTTCGGACACTGCGAGAGGGCTGTACAAGCAATGATCACACGCACGGCACAGCGGACACACCAGGAACCGCGGTGTTGGCCGTCGAATGGCGCTAGCTGCGCAGCATTTGTGCACCGCCGCCGTCAGTGTCGGCCAGTTTGCCGTGGCATACGGAACTCCATCGCAGTCTTTAACACTGGTAGCATGCCGCGATAGCGTGGACGTGAACCGTATGTGCAGTTGACGGACTTTGAGCGAGGGCGTATAGTGGGTATGCGGGAGGCCGGGTGGATGTACCGCCAAATTGCTCAACACGTGGGGAGTGAGGTCTCCACAGTACATCGATGTTGTCGCCAGTGGTCGGCGGAAGGTGCACGTGCCCGTCGACCTGGGACCGGACCGCAGCGACGCACGGATGCACGCCAAGACCGTAGGATCCTACGCAGTGCCGTAGGGGACCGCACCACCACTTCCCAGCAAATTAGGGACACTGTTGCTCCTGGGGTATCGGCGAGGACCATTCGCAACCGTCTCCATGAAGCTGGGCTACGGGCCCGCACACCGTTAGGCCGTCTTCCGCTCACGCCCCAACATCGTGCAGCCCGCCTGCAGTGGTGTCGCGACAGGCGTGAATGGAGGGACGAATGGAGACGTGTCGTCTTCAGCGATGAGAGTCGCTTCGGCCTTGGTGCCAATGATGGTCGTATGCGTGTTTGGCGCCGTGCAGGTGAGCGCCACAATCAGGACTGCATACGACCGAGGCACACAGGGCCAACACCCGGCATCATGGTGTGGGGAGCGATCTCCTACACTGGCCGTACACCTCTGGTGATCGTCGAGGGGACACTGAATAGTGCATGGTACATCCAAACCGTCATTGAACCCATCGTTCTACCATTCCTAGACCGGCAAGGGAACTTGCTGTTCCAACAGGACAATGCACGTCCGCATGTATCCCGTGCCACCCAACGTGCTCTAGAAGGTGTAAGTCAACTACCCTGGCCAGCAAGATCTCCGGATCTGTCCCCCATTGAGCATGTTTGGGACTGGATGAAGCGTCGTCTCACGCGGTCTGCACGTCCAGCACGAACGCTGATCCAACTGAGGCGCCAGGTGGAAATGGCATGGCAAGCCGTTCCACAGGACTACATCCAGCATCTCTACGATCGTCTCCATGGGAGAATAGCAGCCTGCATTGCTGCGAAAGGTGGATATACACTGTACTAGTGCCGACATTGTGCATGCTCTGTTGCCTGTGTCTATGTTCCTGTGGTTCTGTCAGTGTGATCATGTGATGTATCTGACCCCAGGAATGTGTCAATAAAGTTTCCCCTTCCTGGGACAATGAATTCACGGTGTTCTTATTTCAATTTCCAGGAGTGTGTATATATTGTGATAAGTGGTCATACTGTGTCTCATCTGCACACATATACAGACAGTTAGGAGGGGTGGTCTACTAGTCGAGATTGGGCCAAATATCTCAAGAAATAAGCGTCAAACGAAAAAACTGCTACAAAGAACGAAACTTGTCTAGCTTGAAGGGGGAAACCAGATGGCACTATGGTTGACCCACTAGATGGCGCTGCAATATGTCAAACGGATATCAACTGCGTTTTTTTAAATAGGAACCCCCATTTTTTATTACAAATTCGTGAAGTTTGTAATCAAATATGAATGTTTTAGTTGAATCACTTTTTTCGCTTTGTGGTAGATCTCGCTGTGATAGTCACAAACATATGGTTCACAATTTTAGATGAACACTTGGTAACAGTAGGTTTTTTAAATTAAAATACAGAACATAGGTACGCCTGAGCATTTTATTTCGGATGTTCCAATATGATACATGTACCTTTGTGAACTTATTATTTCTGACAACGCATAATGTTAGAGCCTGATTACCTGTAAATACCACATTAATGCAATAAATGCTCGGAATGATGTCCACCAAACTCAATGCATTTGCCAATATGTGTAACAACATTCTTCTGAACAGCGAGTAGTTTGCCTTCTGTAATGTTCGCACATGCATTGACAATGCGCTGACGCATGTTGTCAAGTGTTGTCGGTGGATCATGACAGCAAATATCCTTCAACTTTCCCCACAGAAAGAAATCCGGGGACGTCAGATCTGGTGAACGTGCAGGCCATGGTATGGTGCTTCTATCCTGTCATGTAGTGAAACATCTTGTAGTAACATTGGTAGAACATTACGTAGGGAATCAGCATACATTTCACCATTTAGATTGCCATCGACAAAATGGAGGCCAATTATCCTTCCTCCCATAATGCTGCACCATACATTAATCCGTAAACGTCGCTGATGTTCCACTTGTCGCAGCCATCGTGCATTTTGCGTGTCCCAATAGTGCATATTATGCCACTTTACATTACTGCTGTTGGTGAATGACGCTTCATCGCTAAATAGAATGCATGCCAAAAATCTGTCATAGTCCTGTAATTTCTGTTGTGCCCAATGGCAGAACTGTACACGACGTTCAGAGTCGTCACCATGCAATTCCTGGTGCGTAGAAATGTCGTACTGGTGCAATCAATGTTGATGTAGCATTCTCAACACAGACGTTTTTGAGATTCCCGATCTCGCGCAATTTGTCTGCTACTGATGTGCGGATTAGCCACAAGAGCAGCAAAACACCTACTTGGGCATCATCATTTGTTGTAGGTCGCGGGTGACGTTTCATATGTGGCTGAACACATCCTGTTTCCTTAAATAACGTACATGTAACTATCCGGTGAACGGTCCAGACACTTCGATGATATTGTGCAGGATACCGAGTAGCATACATAGCACTCGCCTCTTGGCATTTTGATCACAATAGCCGTACATCAACATGATATCGACCTTTTCCGCAAATGGTAAATGGTCCATTTTAACACTGGTAACGTATCACGAAGCAAATACCGTCTGCGCTGGCGGAATGTTACGAGATACCATGTACTTTGTGACTATAGCGCCATCTATCACAAAGCGAAAAAAGTGGTCCAACTAAAACAGTCATATTTCATTACATACTACACGAATATGTAATAAAAAAGGGGGTTCCTATTTAAGACAACGCAGTTGATATCCGTTTGACCTATGGCAGCGCGATCTAGCTGGTCAACCATAGGGCCATCTGGTTTTCCCTTCAAGCTAGACGAGTTTCTTTCTTTGTAGTTTTTTCGTGTGATGCTAATTTCGTGACATATTTGGCCCAGTCACTATCAATGGACCATCATATATATATATATATATATATATATATATATATATATATATATATATATATAAGTGCATGTGCATGGCAATATGTGAATGCATACATTGCATACATACTTTGAGTTTGTTTTTTGCACACAATATGAATGAGTTATATCATGTGTGTATGTCTGTACAATGGGTTACGTTCTGCTGCTGCTGGCCATGCCAGAAGGGATTTATTTTAAATCAATGTTGTATCTCCGACGAAATTTGTGAATAAAAATTCCCTGGCGACTGCAGTTAAAGTGCATAAATGTATAAGCTCATCAAATGTATTACAACTTCTTAAATTGTGTTATGCCTACTCCTAGCTATTGGAAGGGAAATGCATGAGTGCATCAACTGCAGACAAAAAAGTATTAACCTAGGAGAGATATTGTGTATATATTTCTGTACATTGTTAAATTATTTTTTGTAAATATTGAATGCACAGTTTTTGTACTATATATATATATATATATATATATATATATATATATATATATATATATATATAACAACGTGCAGTTACATTTGGATTGCACTGAATTGTACAAATCTTAAATCTTTTTTTATAAGAATGAATGCAATTACACTTCTTTCTTTTTTGCTACACTCAGACACAAATGGCTGCATAATGTACCATATTTTTTTACAGTAGGGATGTACATCTGCATTGCACATTTATTTCTCTAAGATGGCGTTATTTACACTTCATTAGAAGCATTATAATATGATTATAGTTAATGCTGGGCAGATGACTGGAATAGTGCTCTGTCGATTGAGTGACAGTGAAACACAGGTAAATTTGCCATCTGACTGCCCAGCCTGGTTGATGGTGATGCACCTTGGCTGCTATCTAGCACGGCATGGGCAGAGGTGGAAGCTATGGCACATTTTGCCCATTGTACACACTTGCTCAGTGTTGTGGCATGGGGTGTGGAGGTGCACAGGATGGTGGTGTAGAATGGGGAGGTCCCTTCCCCCCTCACATAGTGTTAAAAGCGTAGCACAAGTGGACAGATCCAAACGTAATGAAAATTCGGCCTAGTACAAGCAATATGTTTGCGATATCCAGGGAATTCTATAGGTGACCAGACTGTTATAAATAACCATGCAGTTCTGAGTGACCACTGGCTTAAAACAACCATCTTATGTGGCTTTTCATGTTGCTGAAATGGTTACTATCCACAGGGTGAATAACATGTCTGTATATCTACAAGGTCTGAGTGGCGTCCTTCATCTAACAGACAGACTTGGACCTGCAGGCGAAGAAAACATTGTCTCAGATGATAGACACAGGGGAACACACGAAATCTTGCAACAATCCAGGCTGTGTCCATATCCCAAATTATTCATTACAAGTGCCAGCAGGATCATGCACCATCAAGGATTTCCAGCCAATTTACACTTAGGACTAAAGCCTTATATCCAATGTTCTCTCATAGGAGTGAGGAAAGTCACCTGTCACACTTGGGCATCTTTAAGTTTCTCACTAAATTTCGAATTTACCGACAATTTTTTAATTTCCTGCCACTTTATACATATGACAATTGACTGGAAGATTAGATATCCAGAAATCAAATAGAAAAAGGTTAACCAATCTGTAAATCTGCTCGTGTGTTCTTTAGGAATATGAAGTCAGAACTAACTTTATTATATCCATGTGTAGAATGAATGACTTTATGGAGAAATATTCTAAATTAAATAAAGGCAATTACAGTATGTTACATGAAACTGGAGGAGGCAAAAATTCTACTCTTGCAGCAAAGAGAACGATATATAACATTCAGTAATGTATCATAAAAGTTCTGACAACATTTCTTGATTTGCATTTTTCTAAATAGGTAGAGAAGATATATATTAGGTGATAGGATGTTATAATAATGATACGATGAAGAAAGATGATATTTATAGTAATGGTGGATGGTCTTTAATGAGATCCAAAGAAAAGAAGGCTCTGTGATAAGCCAAAATGGAGCTATCATTTTGCCACATATGTCAATAATCATGAAAATAATTTTATACCACCGTCTCCCATAGTCATCAATAGTAAACGAGGCAATTTTTTTAGGCAATATTGTTGAGGTGTGGATGTGTTTGGTGTTACAAAGAAAAAGGAACAGATTCTGATGGTGACACAAGAGAGACAGACTAAAGGGGAAATCACTGGTAGACTTTCACGACCAGAGGCTGAGAAGCTGACCACAATGAAGAGCAGCGATAGCAATCAGGAAAACTCAAAACTACTGTTGACAAGGGAAGAAACCACACAACCTTCTTTGTTTATAAATGGTTCTGTAATTCTCTCTGAACTGTAGCAGTTGGTGCAGATGTGAATTATTAATACTGAATGGAAACATATTTGAATTTTTGATAGTGAATCTGATCTGAAAGAAGGTTCTAATACCTAGAAGATTTAGAGTCCTGAAGTTTCTTTGATCAGATAAAGTAAGTGATAAAATACTTGCCCGTGGGAGACATCTAGTTTTCCAGTAGACATAGTACTAATGTAGGAAAATTCAAAACATAATTTTATTAGATTAAAGTAACCACTCGTTTAAGTAGTTGATGTGATGGAAATTCATCCCCTTGAGGGGCTGAAGTGATTTTCTGTAAGCGGCACAAATCGTCTAACAGATGAAAGTGCATTTGTTGCCACTGCAGACATTATTATGAAACTACCCCAGCCCCTTAAGGACTTCCGTGAAAGATTTCAAGACATGATTGATTTCAATGTCGATTTATAAGAATAGAGACTTCGCTAAGACTGCTTTTATTTAAAATTTCAATCAGTACATTTGACATGTAATGTAATAAAAACTAAATGTTGGTGAAATATACTTTAAAACATTGTAAAACTCAAAATTAAATGTATTTACTGTATTTCTATTGATTTTACTACCTGGATCAGTTAACCATACCACCTCAGACCAGTTAACCTTACTGGTTAGGTTAAGTGTTCATTTTGCGAAGAAATTTATTACCTCAAATTTCACACAAACTGAAAGTAATACAGTGTCCTTGAACACTACATTGTAAAAAAAACATGTATCCTAGGCTTCCCATAAAATTAAACACTGATAAGTTGTACAGACAATGATTCAGACCATTTTTTTAAAATGTGGCCCAGTTAACCTAACTCTCCCCACCAGCAAGTAAATAAAACTTGTGGAGTATATGTCAAGAGAGAGTTCGTAATCGACCTCTGTAATACAGTGTTTTAAGAACCCATGGATTGTAGAGGATCCTTACACTTTACAAAATGTCCCTGAGTGCAGTACCGCATGAGACACACGAACATACTGTAAGAAAGTGTAGTAACTGAGTGTGGAACAAGAGGAAATGTAAATTGAAGAAACTTACCCTCACAACTTAGATACTTCGTGTTCATCAATCATGTAGTCCGAAAAGTCAGTTCAGCCCTCACTGAATGGCACATCAAAGTGTTGCGCAATTACTTTTAAATGACAGCATTCACACAGACCGGCAAAGGGACATAAAACGGTGCCGCCGTCAGTGTATCTCGGGAAGGCGTCGACGTCGGTGTGGGCAGGGCGGTAGGCAGGGGCAGGAGGCTGATTCGTCTCCTGCTGACATCACGTGGAAACCTGTTTTCGTTGCGCCCACTCATGTGGTAATAATGGATTTCTTCTCGGCACTTTACAGATTTTCCATGATGAGTTGGGCATTTTTTCTGTTGTATATTCTTCTATAACGGTGGCCAGATATCGAAAAACAAAATATAATTTAGGTTTTACGACACCTGGTCGGAGGGAAAAATCTACACCATGTAAAAATACGAATATAAATTTATGAAGTGATTTTAATTAAATAACGCTTTCTCAACACAAAATACAGTGTTATTCGTTACATTATTTAGTGCTTAAGAAAGAAGAAATTGGCAAAGTTATATAAACTCTCTTTGTTGCCTTTTAAATGTGTTTGGTGTGTCTGCATGTGTATATTTTCTGTCAAATAAATGTAGATACATTGAAATGTTTGGGCAGCACTTTTCCTAATGATTCAGTTATCCCCAACTTCGCCAGAAACATCAGTTGCAAATTTTGCTTTGGCCATTAATAAACTTTATCATTGCTACTTTCTTGATTATGACACTGTTCAGACATTTGAACCACAAGCAGTGTCTCATAACGTCGTTTACATTTTTCAGTAGCGAGATAAGTAAAACAGCGTCGTGTTGATGTTTCATCTCGCAGGAAAACACCGCCATTTGATGGTGGCTTCAGTTTGCATTGCATTCCGTTCTGTTGACGTCTAGTGTGAACCGGTCTCAGCCATGAGCTCCGAGAGAAGAAAATGAGCCTCTACCAGAGTACCGCCCTACAAGGTAACCATAAGGACTGTTGTGCCCTCGTCGACTTGCATGCTATAAGATTTGGGGTCATTGTTCTTACATCATTTGGCTACATCGCACTTCATAAAAAATTCAAAAGAATAGATTTTGAAGCTCTTGGAGCTCTTAAGCACAAAACGTTTGAAACATAACATAGTCGTTGGTAGCTTAGAGTGTAGTGCCAAAATGTAGTAACTGTAAAGTTGCTGTTACAAATAATGCTACTATTACCATTTTTCCTTTATATTTTATTTACAAATTTATTAAAAAATATAAATACTGATTAACTGAATCATGTTTTTAATAAAAATAACTTAGCCCTCTAACTATTAATTATCAACTGCATGAAAATGCTAATATTCATGACAAATTAAAACTAGTGCAAATGTGTAATACGTCAAACTGAAATTCAATGTGTGTTACCAGCAGTGTATCAGCAAGTACAGCAGAGGGCCGATTACCGACTCCTGCCGAACCCCTGCACGTATATGATGATCCATGGACGTATCATAATCTCCCTAACATAGGAGGTTCGCCTGATAGGTCCCATCTTAGAGAACCCCATGCAGCATCAGCAACACAAATACAAATAGCTCATTCACAAGGCCATCATTCCACACACAATCAAAGTCCCTGGATTCGTCGAGGACCAGTGCCCAAAGTTATTCCACTGTTTCCAGCGTTTCCATCGACGACTCTACCAGCCGCAGTGAGAAGTCGAGTGGCCACTTCGAAAATCGGATGGCCTGTCAAGAATGACACCCTCCTGGGTGACATCTTCCATCAGCCTATACGCATACAGCCTTTCAAAAATTTGGAGAGAGACTCACGTGGAGCTACGTTAACAAAAACTGGAGGCACTTTATGACACATAAATGGCAGTTGACGTTGGCTGCTTGTGTTTGTACGGTCACACTGCTATTCATTGCGACTTTCTGTTACAACATGTGGAGAACAGCCGAGATATTTTCCACCTTTTGTTAATACATGCAACAGAAAATTCAATTTCATTTTTGCTTTGCCTCTTATAGCCTACCCCATATAATTAATGTGTTTCACTTCTCACTGGCTAGGGAAGTATTCGTAATCGAACAAACACATTTACATACACCACAACCCCATGTGGCATCATTTAAAGGTGCCTTACTGCGCGGGTGATACATGTTATCTGCAAACTAGTACAGTCGTCCATTAGAGGCCGCTGAATACGCCTTTCCGCCACACCAATTCTGAATCAGTAGAGACTGCATAGTGAGTATGTGGAGTTGCAATTTGTGAGGTTAGATGTGTAGCGAAGTGTCAGATGGGTCAGCAATAGGTAAGCAGCCCTGATGATGTACTGCGATTGATTGAGATAAAGTTTGGACAAAATCATCTTCTTTGTGAAGATGGTAAACTACCATCTTGTAGAGAACTTGCCCACGAGACGCAAAGGTCCCGAGTTCGAGTCTCGAACAGGCACACAGTTTTAATTTTGCAGGAAATATCATATCAGCGCACACTCCACTGTAGAGTGAAAATCTCATTCTGGAAACATCCCGCAGGCTGTGGCTAAGCCATGTCTCAGCAGTATCCTTTCTTCCAGGAGTGCTAGTTTTGTAAGTTTCTCTGAAGAGATTCTGTGAAGTTTGGAAAGTAGGAGACGAGGTACTGGCAGAAGTAAAGCTGTGAAGCCGGGTCGTGAGTCGTGCTTGGGTAGTTCAGATGGTACAGCACTTGCCTGCAAAACGCGAAGGTTCCGATTTTGAGTGTCGGTCTCCCACACTGTTTTAATTTACCAGGAAGTATCAACTTATTCTCGTTTCTAATAAAAGGAATAGCACTTAATTTGAGGAAAGTTTTATTAGTCATCTCATTTTAGTTTCATAAACCTAAAATAAACATTTGAAACAATGATATTGAGAATGAACATAATAATTATCATAGAGAGGTCAAAATGACTGCATCAGCAGTTCTAGGTAAATAATATGTTCTGGCGGTACTAGCGTTAAATCATCTTCATAACGAATTTGTCAGAGGCAATTTAAAATCTGATGATGTTAAGGAAATGTGTAGTAAATGCTGCAATGAAGATAAATTTGTTTTTGTTGTAATAGATGTGAAAAGAAAAATTAATAATGGTAAGTACATTGATAAGATTAATTTTTTTTAAATATGAACATGAAAATAAGTCATAACCATAAAAAGATTTTTATCCTTATTAAATTTTTGTAAAATATGTTCGTCTCAAAGGATTGAGTACATATTCTGAATACAGCCCATAGGTTGGTAAAAAGTCTGAAAGAAGTAAAAAGGAAAAGAAGCGATTAAAAAAGGAATTTAAAAATGGAATAAACAAAACAACACAATACAAAAAATATAAAAAAGAAGATCAGCCTGTTATAAATGGAACTGGCAAAATAAAAGGAGGCATTTCTAGGTGATGATGTTCTGGAAGCTATAACAGAAAACGGAAAACTCGAAAAGCAGATGGTTCCATATCATTATAGATATTTTGAAGAAATGGAGGATGTACCAGGATACATAAGTTCAAAATACAATTGGTTTCATTATGGGTATACACTAAGTGAATTAGAAATACGGGATTTATTGAAAAAATATTATGACGATTTTAAAAATAGGAAAATGTAGCTGAAGCTGGGGGTGCTGTTAAAAATATAAAGGAGGGTGATGTCAGAGAAACAAATATAAGTGAAAGAATAACAAAGTATTTCCACCATAGTGATGATCAGGTTTTTTGATTAAAACCTGTTGGTACATTTAAATTTGTTAATAAATATTCAGTAAAATTTGATGGAGATGGGTTAAACCCCACTCCCATGAAACATGGACCTTGCTGTTTGTGGGAAGGCTTGCATGCCTCAGCAATACAGGTAGATATACCATAGGTGCAACCACAATCGAGGGGTATCTGTTGAAAGGCCAGACAAACGTGTGGTTCCTGCGGAGGCAACAGTCTGGATGCCTAAACGGCCTTGCTGTGCTGGTACTGTGAATGGCGGAAAGCAAGGCGAAACTACAGCTGTAATTTTTCCTGAGGGAATGCAGATTTATTGTATGGTTAAATGATGATGGCGTCCCCTTGGGTAAAATATTGTGGAGGTACAATAATCCCCCATTTGGATCTCTGGGTGGGGATTACCCAGGAGGATGCCATTATCAGGAGGAAGAAAAGTGGTGTTCTGGTATCAGAGTGTGGAACGAACCTATCGGGCAGGTACATTAGAAAATTTAAAGGTTGAAATGTATTGGTTGAAGTTAGATATAATGGGAATTAGTGAAGTTTGGTTGCAGGAGGAACAAGACTTTGAGTCAGGTGAATAGATGGTTGTAAATACAAAATCAAATAGGGGTAATGCAAGAGTAGGTTAAATTCAAATGGTTTAAATGGTTTTTAGCACTATAGGACTTAACATCTGAGGTCATCCGTTCCCATAGACTTAGAACTACTTAAACTTATCTAACCTAAGGACATCACACACATCTATGCCTGAGGCAGAATTCGAACCAGCGACCATAGCAGTCGCACGGTTCCGGACTAAAGCACCTAGAACCACTCATCCACAGCAGCCAGTGGGTAGGTTTATTAATTAATTACAAAATAGGAGCACAAGTAAGCTACTATGAACAGCATTGTGATCTCATTATTGTAGCCAAGATAGACATGAAGCCCACGCCTACACAGTAGTACAACTTCATATGCCTTCTATTTCCGTATATGATGAATAGATTGATGAAATGTGTGATGAAATAAAAGAAATTATTCAAATATCGAAGAGAGACGAAAATTTAATATAATCATGAGTGCCTGGAATTCGACAGTAGGAAAAGGAAGAGAAGGAACAGTATTCAGTGAATATGGAATGTAGATAAGGAATGAAAGAGGAAGCCACATGGTAGCATCACTTAATCGTAGCTAGCACTTGGTTCAAGAATCATGACAGGAAGCCGTATACATGGAAAAGGCCTGGAGATACTGGAAGGTTTTAGATAGATTATATCATGGTAAGACAGATGTTCGCGAACCAGGTTTTCAATTTTAAGACATTTCCAGGGGCAGATGTGGACTCTGACCACAATCTATTGGTTATGAACTGTAGAATAAAACTGAAGAAACTGCAAAGAGGTGGGAATTTAAGGAGATGAGACCTGGATAAGCTGAAAGAACCAGAGGTTGTAGAGAATTTTAAGGAAAACATTAGCGAACGATTTACAGGATCAGGGGAGGGAAATAAAGTAGAATAAGAATGGGTACCTTTGAGAGATGAAATAGTGAAGGCAGCAGAGGACCGAGTAGGTGGAATGGCGAGGGCTAGTAGAGGAGGAGGAGATTAGTGTTTAATGTGCCGTCGACAATGAGGTCATTAGAGATGGAGCCCAAGCTCGGGTGGGGGAAGGATGGGGAAGGAAATCGGCCGTGCCCTTTCAAAGGAACCATCCCGGCATATCATACGACTTCCACATCGCTGGCAATGGATTATACACTATGCTGGTGACTACTCTAAAGCTCAGTAAAAGGTTTAAACACGTATATATTGCGTACGTGCTGTAAATAAATAGTTGCCACTATTAAAGGTCGGACCCTAGTATAACAATGCAGTAAATGAAGTCGGCAAAGATGAATATAGACGCCTTAAAAATGAGATCGACATGAAATGGAAAATTACTAAGCAGGGATGCAGAGGTATATAACTCTAGGGTTAAGGTAGATACTGCCTACAGAAAAATTAAAGAGACCTTTGGAGAAAAGAGAACCACTTGTATGAATATCAAGATCTCAGATGGAAACCCAGTTCTAAGAAAAGAAAGGACAGTAGGAAGGTGTAAGGAGTATATAGAGGGTTATACAAGGGCGATGTACTTGAAAACCATATTGTGGAAATAGAAGAGTATGTAGATGAAGATGAAATGGGAAATGTGATACTGCATGAAGAGTTTGTCAGAGCACTGAAAGACCTAAGTCGAAACTAGGCCACAGAAGTAAACAGGTTTCCATTAGAACTACTGACAGCGTTGAGAGAGTCATCCCTGACGAAACTGTACCACCTGGTGAGCAGGATGTATGAGAAAGGCGAAATAACCGCAGGCTCTAAGAAGAATATGATAAGTCCAATCCGAAAGAAAGCAGGTATTGACCGATGTGAAAATTACTGAACTATCAGTTTAATAAGTCACGGCTGCAAAATATTAACACGAATTCTTTACAAATGAATGGAAAAACTGGTAAAAGCTGACCCCTAGGAACATCAGTTTGGATTCTGTACAAATGCTGGAACATGTGAGACAATACTGACCCTACGAATTATCTTAGAATATACATTGAGGAAAGGCTTAAAATTAGAGGAAGCTCTCGGCAATGTTGACTGGATTACTCTCTTTCAAATTCTGAAGGAGGCAGGGATCAAATACAGAGAGCAAAAGGCTATTCACAATTTGTACATAAACTAAACGGCAATTATAGGAGTCGGAGGTCACAAAAGGGAAGCACTGGTCGAGACGGGAGCGAGACAGGGTTGTAGCCTATCACTGATGTTATTTAATCTGTATATTGAGCAAACAGTAAAGGAAACAAAAGAAAAATATGGAGTGGGAATTAAAATCCATGGAGAAGAAATGAAAACTTTGAGGTTTGACGGCAACATTCTAATTCAGGGACAGCAAAGGACCTGGAAGAGAAGTGTCTTGAAAGGAGGATATAAGATGAACATAAACAAAAGCAAAAAGACGATAATGGAATTTAGTCGAATTAAATCAGATCATGACAAGCGAATTAGATTAGGAAATGAGACACTTAAAGTAGTAGATGAGTTTTGCTATTTGAGGAGCAAAATAACTGATGATGGTCGAAGTAGGGAGAATATAAAATGTAGACTAGCAATGGCAAGGAAAGCATTTCTGAAGAAGAGAAATTTGTTAACATCGATTATAGATTTAAGTGTCAGGAAGTATTTGATGAAAGCATTTGTGTGGCGTGTAGCCATATATGGATGCGAAACATGGAAGATAAATATAGACAAGAAGAGAATAGAAGCTTTTGAAATGTGGTACTACAGAACAATGCTGAAGATTAGATGGGTAAATCACATAATTAATGGGGAGCTACTGAATATAATTGGGGAGAAGAGGAGTTTGTGGCACAACTTGATAAGAAGAAGGGATCGGTTGGTAGGAAATGACTCGAAGCACCAATTCACTATTGAGGGAAGTATGGAGGGCAAAAATCATAGAAGACTAAGAAATGAAGATTTAGAAGGATAGAGTTTGCTGTAGGTACTGGGAGATGAAGAAGCTTGCACTGGATAGAGTAGCATGGAGAGCTGTATCAAATAGGTCTCTGGTCTGAACACCACAACAACAACAGATGAACAACCAATGGAAAAGTATATGAAGTCACAGATGGATTAATGAGTGTGTGAACTAACAAAAGTATTACTATGGATGATGTTTATTTATCAAATTACACAGGTGTACTGCACTCAAATAATTCTGAAAACCATCCAAATAAAATTAAATCAGGTAAAGGCCAAAAGTAGAAAAGTTTGATAAAAAAAATTGCTGAAGATGCTTTTTTCCGAATTAAGATAATCATCAGATTCTTCAGGTGAGAAAAATGGAGGACTAATAAGTATCATAATGAAAAAGTTGAAATTAATAAATGTTATCGAAATAAAGCTGTGGTCTTGTCGTCAACACTCCAAAAGGAATATCATATCTGATTAGATTTTTCAATAGCTTGCCACACACGTTTTGGAAAAACGAAAATTATGGGAAAGATTAGTTAATACTATACTTAATAAATTACCTTTTGAAGTGGTTTACTGTGGTCTAGGAACAAAATTAGAGGAAAGATTAGCTAGAGGCGATCTAGGAATAAATCCACTTGATGAAGCTTGCAAAAAAACATGATATTTCACATAGAGATCATAAAGACTTAGGAAAGGGACACAAAGCAGTAAGGAACTACTGCTTGGTGCAAGATAAAAAGTGTGTACCACCAATGCATGAATATGAGGTAAATTAGCTGTGATTGTAGTTAGAAGAATAATGTCTGGAAAGCGAAAATTAGGAATGGATTTAGATGCTGACAATTATGGATAGCGACTATGAGAACACTGATATGTAAAAAAAAATTAATTTGCGTGAATGAAAAACTTCAGCGTTGATTATACTTTATTACCTAGTGGCAAGACTAAAAGAGAATTAATTAAAATTGAACTCAATAAAAATTAATTACCTAATACTGCCAAATTTTAACTGATGCCCAAAAAAGAAAGAGAGATGACAGGTGGAAATTTGCTTACAACATTAGATATTCTGTTGTGAAAAAAATTATCGAATACCTAAGGAAAAAAGGAGGTACTGGATTAACAAAACGTGAAGGAGGATTTCTTCCATTACAATCGATGGCATTACCATATGTATCAACTGCAAGTACAGTAGCTGGTACAGTAACTAAAGCTATTACAGATGTAAACAAAAACATCATGAATTAGAATAACACATTAGAAATTATTTAGCAATTGAGAAGGCTTCAACTGGCAGTAGAGTGAAGACAAGAAAATTTCCAAAAATAATCATAAAATATAATAAACCTTTATCAAATGTTGATACAGAAAACCTTGTTAAACAGTAAAAAATTGAATACATACAGGATATCTTCATGAATCTAATCAACCTACCTTCATTGTGTAAGTCATTATAAGAGCAACGATAAAAAACTTTAGTTTGATTCATTTGGAGGAAATATTCCCAAAGAATTATTTAAATATCTTGGCTCTATTTTGCTATATTATAGTGGTTACCGAATTCAAACTTTTATTGAAGCCATATGTGGTCATTTGTGTCTTTTTGTGCTAAGGCTATTGTCAGATAATTATTTTAATGAAATTCTGAATAGAGTAAAGGGAAATTACTGGAAAAAAGACTGCCAAATAAATTTGTTACAATAATAAAAAATAAAACTGACTTTAAATTAATTTCATACAAAAACAGAAAAATGATTAAACAATTTTAGAAAGAATTACTTAAAATTTTGCAAATGACCATGATTAAGCTACTTTTAAAGAAAGAAGATTAGTCAATGTAAAATATCCAAAAACCGGTTGTAACGCCATTACTAACCAATATTTTGAAAATCAATTAAAAGATATTTCCAGGAAGGTTCAGTATATGAGTATGCTCACACAATCCAGTAATTATGACACCCAACAAGGTTTAAGGGCAGATAGTATACAACTAAATACACAAATTAAAAAATGTTTAGCATCACCCTGGTTCCCAGAACTCCTGAATATAGGATTTGACTGTGTATATTTTATCACCGACACAGTCCCTTTGACTCACCAGAGATCTCACTAAATCCGCCCAAAGATGTAGACAACCATGCACGAGCAACGCCTGTGAGATGGATGGAGTTCGACAGCTGATCAGTTCCAGTCATTCCACCAGGAAGGAGGTACGCTGCTCACATTGTCTGTAGTTCAACCATACCTAGGCGGTCAATACCGCTTACCCATTGTTATTTTATGCCAGGAAGGGCTCTCAACAAGGGAAGTGTCCAAACGTTTCGAAGTGAACCAAAGCGATATTGTTCAGACATGGAGGAGGTACACAGAGACTGGAACTGTCGATGACATGCCACGCTAAGCCGCCAAAGGGATAATACTGCAGTAGATGACCGATACCTACGGATTGTGGCTCTGAGGAACCCTGACAGCAATGCCTCCATGTTGAAGAATGCTTTTTGTGCAGCCACAGGACGTTGTGTTACAACTAAAAGTGTGTGCGATAGGCTGCATGATGCGCAAATTCACTCTCTACCTCCATGGCGAGGTACATCTTTGCAATCACGATACCATGTGGTGCGGTACAGATGGACCCAGCAATAAGCCAAATGGATCACTCAGGATTGGCATCATATTCTCTGCACTGATGAGTCTCACATATGCCTACAACCATACAATTGTTGGAGATGTGTTTGGAGGAAACCCGGTCAGGTTGAACGCCTTAGAAACACTGTCCAGAGAGTGCAGCATGATGGAGGTTCCCTGGTGTTTTCTGGTGGCATTATGTGGGGAAAATGTACACTGCTGATGGTCAAGAAAGGCGTCATAACAGCTTTACGATAAGTGAGTGCCATCCTCTGACCAATAGTGCAACCATATTGGCAGCATATTGGCGAGGCATTCGTCTTCATTGACTACAATTCGCATCCCCATCGTGCAAATCTTGTGAATGGCTTCATTCAGGATAACGACGTCGCTGACTAGAGTGGCTAGCATGTTCTCTGGGATAGATTGAAAACGGCTGTTTATGGATTATGTGACCCACCAACCTCTCTGAGGGATCTACGCCGAATCGTCATTAAGAAGTGGGACAATCTGGACCGACAATGCCTTGACAAACTTGTGGATAGTATGCCACAACTAGAACAGGCATGCATCAACACTAGAGAATGTGCCACTGGGTATTAGATGTACCGATGTGTACAGCATTCTGGACTACCACCCCCGAAGGTCTCGCTGTATGGTAATACAACATGTAGTGTGTGGTTTCCATGAGCAATAAAAAGAGTGGAAATAATGTTTATGTTGATCTCGATACCAGTTTCCTGTACAGGTTCTGGAACTCTCGGAACTGAGGTAATGCGAAACTTTTCTTGATGTGTGTAATAACTTCACAAAAAAAGAAATAGAGCAAGCATTAACTAATTCAGTTCCATACATTAAACTAGAATGCGCTATTCAAACGGTCGAATTTACATTTATTTAAAGAGAAGTACCAAAAATTTACTCATTCGAGCATGATTTTCTTCTTAATAAAGCGGTTTATGTTGGTCAAAATAAAAATAAAAATTAATCTATAAATTATTTTGATATTAGATTAAGTGTTTTTGATACAGTTTACAATGAAGCTAGTGACACTGTATCAATAGAGAAAAACATAAATCATGATTTCTAACGATAATATTAATACATTCAACAGTACCAGTCAATGTAAAAATAATTATATATTTAGTGAAATAACTTAAAATTTAATAAATATTTATTCTATACAAATGGACAATCACATCTGGTATTTGAAGTGCAGATAAGTTACTGAGACTCATTACACTCATAGAGTCACCATGATTTATTTAGAATATGCAAGACTACAAAGAGTAAATTTTTAAAATAATTTTGTAGGTGCTGTGTCAGCTGGAGCATGAACAGATCGGCGGTCTGGTCTGAACGCTAATGAAGAATTTATTAATGAATCATGTAAACTGATGAGAAAGACCTTTAAATAAAGACACATAGTTTCATTTGGTGTAGATGATTAATGTCCACAAATCTAGTACAAATGGATTCTGGAAAATTGAATGGAATTTTAAAAATAAATATTTATTAATTGTAATCGTTGTCTTCTCAAAATTTGCTTAGGTTATTCAGTTAAAGATAAAACCGTAAAAAATGTAGTTGATGCTTATGAAAAAATATTTGTAGAGAGTACTCCAAGATATTTACAAACAGATAATGGAAAAGAATTTAATGATAGAGATTTTCAAGAAATAATGATAAATGTAGCATTAATCACCACTCTATTTTTACAGAATTAAAAGCATCTGTTGTAGAAAGATGTAATACAATGTTAAAGTAGGTGAATGAGATCTGCTTTCCAAAGAAGTTATAAATAGATAGATTTAGTCTCAAAATAAGTCGTTTAACAGAACAACACAAAGCATTCAAAAATTAAAAAAATAAAGCCAGCGAAAGTAAATTAAACAATTATAAGCCAGTTGTCTTTGTATGTAACAATAAGGCTAAATGCAAAGGTAATGATAACATTAGAATTAGTAAACTTCGAATTTTGAGAAGGGTTGTACAGCTTTCTGATCAATAGAAATTTCTGATAGTGAAGAGGGTATTCATTCTAAACAGTCACGTACAAATTAAAGTTACTGACTGGAGAAAAAAAAAAGAAATTTGTGTAAGTATAACTTCCATTAACAAAATTTCCAGATATTATATCTTGTAGAAAGAATTATAAAAAAGAAAAACAAAGTTTTTTTCAATGGCTTTCCTTTGATAACTTTCATAATGGCTGGGTTCAAAAAATAATGTTGTAATAAAGGAATATTTTTGATTTTTATCTAAGTAAGAAAAGGCGTTCAATCCTAGATTCATACAAAATATGGGATTGAGAAAGCAATTAATACTTCTCAGAAATTTACAAAGGATGGTTACTGAAAAATGAGTAGACTTTGTTTGAACTATTATCATAAAAATCTATAGCAAAAATCAAATCCTTTCTGTTTCTGGAAAAAATTCTAAATATTATTAGAAAGAGCTTTTAAAACGAATTGCATATGAAGAACAAAAGTATTATTACCTACAGGAACTATAAAATAAATTATGATTTGGCTTCTGAGAGGTCAAAAAATGAGCAAATTGTCACGTAACAAAAGGACTGAATTGAATCCGAAATCTAAAGAAAATTTTTGAAAGAAATGTAAAAAATGAACTCCAAATTATAACAAAAATAAAAAATAATTATCTAAAAATGATAATATTTAAAGTTCTGAAAGTGTTAGTAAATTTTTGATAAAATATATTTTAAAAGAAATATCAAAAGTGTTATTTGATAAATATACTGTAATGTTAACTATGACATATACATTATACATTGAGAATAATGATAAAAAGCAATTCTCAAATTTTATTCAAGTTATGAGTTCAAAGGCTGATTATGATAGCTTAGAAACGAAAGAGCATATAACTGTTTTATATTTTAATGAAAAACATAAACATATTACATGTGAATTGTGTAAAAAATCAAACCTAAATCTTATTCAAGTATTTAATTAAATTATATCCATATGGTAATAATATTTTTTTATTTTCCAAGACATATGTTCCTGTTGTGTGGATTCAATGCTTTCTTATTGACTTCAACTGTATAGACTTTATTTTTTCACTATGAATCATGTTAATTGTTCTATATTTTTCAGTATTGTTGAACAGATTATCGCTGTAGTCCTGAAGGCGTATTTTGTTCTTTAGGAGACATTTCTTAACTCTCTTTGACATTTTCTCTTCCATATCATTAACTTGATATGGATATATTTTCACTGCAAGAACAACAAAATTCTTCCATTACTTTTCTTCACATTTATTTTTCATTTTTCCTAATATTTTTTATTTACTAGAGGAATAACATACACATCATTTGTTGGAAAACCACTTGCATCAAAGTACTCAATGATCATTCTCATATATTCGTAAAAATCTTTTTTTATCGTATCATTTAACTGTCAGTGTCTTCATTGCTAAGTTGAATAATTTTCCTATTTTTCGATTTCATGACATATTAATAAATATCATACGTCTTTTCAAAATTGAAATAGAGACATCCCTATATAAATAGGTTCCTTAAACAAAATTTTACTCTTATTTATGGGTAACAACTACCTTGTCATTACACAAAGTTCTATTTTTAAACTTTGGTTTAGCTCTTAATTTATTACATTTATCTGAATGTGAGACTAATTTTATATCAACTCTGTTGCATATATTACCAACTGTTTCCCAAACCATTGAATTATTAATTAATTTGTAAAAATCTTTTTCAAACTTATTTTTTACTTCCATCCTCTTTTCTGTTTTTAGGTCAGTATACTGCTTTGACCAATCAGATTGTTTAGATTTTAAAATGGCATGTGTTTTTCTTATTGTCTTTTCTAGAGAGAGATACTGTGGCAGTTCTGTAATGATCAACCTATTTATATGGATTATCTAAAGTAGTCAATTATTCTTTCCCTTTAGTTCCTGCAACAACTTTATTTTCACAGCGTAATGGTAAATCTTTATGTAAATCGTGTAGTTCTTTTGGATATTCTAAATCTACTTCAAAAATATAACTTATTTCAGAAGTGTCTGAAATTTCACTTATTTTTTAATCAAAAATTTTCATTTATGCAATTCAAATCCACCATATGGTAAATATTGATTCATAGCAGAACCATATAGATTTGTGCATTTTCAACTTTCCATGGCATAATGAATAGTTCATTAAATTTTAGGCATGCAGCCACACAAATAAAATTTCATCTTGTGATATTTCGATTGCATACCGTCTGACCATTTTCAGAGTGACTTGCAGGACTTGTGACTTACTCTGAGGATTTCTGGACGATACACTGTGGAAATACCACAGTGGAAGAAATTTTATTTGCATGGCATCATTCCCGAAATTTAATGGACTACTATACAGATTGTTTGCATCTAAATATGCTTTCTTATATCGAATATGTTTATATATTTATTGTTTTCTTTCACATATCTTTCAGGACTTGTGACTTACTCTGAGGATTTCTGGACGATACACTGTGGAATTATCAGTGGAAGAAATTTTATTTGCATGGCATCATTCCCGAAATTTAATGGACTACTATACAGATTGTTTGCATCTAAATATGCTTTCTTATATCGAATATGTTTATATATTTATTGTTTTCTTTCACATATCTTTCACAACACTGAGATATTCCATGTCTTATTCCCCTCTCAATCACTACAACTATATCATGTAATAAATTGTGTGGTTATCCAGTCATTTTTAACGTTCTATCAAATATAATGCTGGTGGTGTAAAATACCAGCATGAATGAAAACTGAAAGCTTGTGTACAAATTTTTCTAAAATTTTCAAAGCCACTAGTCACCAGCAATAATCATTTTAAGGTACACATCATGATTTTCACCGAACTATTTGATATTAAATTTTTTGCAAATCTGTTGTGTATGATATCAGCCTTTATTGCTTGTATCACACTTACTCTGTTTACTGTCTTGTGGTGGAAGCTGCTTTTCATCAAATTTCTTCCAAGGTCCATGTACACACAAGGATAAATGCTTTTCTTAATCACTAGACTGACTTATTCCTTTGGGAATAAATTTCTAGTGTCGATCATTTGATTCTTTTTCATATTTGAAGAAAGTTCATCAAGGCTTAAAGCCATTCATTTAAATGTATCAATAAATCTCATTGTTAAAAAATGGTTCAAATGCCTCTGAGCACTATGGGACTTAACATCTGATGTCATCAGTTCCCTAGAACTTAGAACTACTTAAATCTAACTAACCGAAGGACATCACACACATCCATGCCCGAGGCAGGGTTCAAACCTGCGACTGTAGTGGTAGCGCGGTTCCAGACTGAAGCGTCTAGAACTGCTCGGCCACACTGGCCAGCGATGTCTTCATGAATGAAAACACAGACGATAGCAGATTCTTGTTTGGCTCCAACATGCTAACCAGTTCCGCTATAGAACCCCACGTGCCAGAGGTTACTGCCACTTCTGCAGGTCTCCCCTTACATCTACATGGCTACTTTGCAAATCACACGTAAGTGCTTGGCAGAGGGTTCATCGAACCATCTTCACAGTAAGTATCTTTTATTTCACTTTCGAACCGTGCATGGGCAAAGGACACATATATCTTTCTGTGTGAGCTCTGATTTCCCTTATTTTATTATAATAATCGTTTCTCCCTATTAAGGTCGGTGTCAAACAAATAATTTCGTCTTCAGATAAGAAAGATAGTGATTGAGATTCCATGAGAAGATTCGGACAAGCTTGGCTATTGTACTGCTGCAGGTCTCGACAAGCTGGCAGGCAGTTGTGACACTGAATAAAGAAGAAGAAGAAAGACAAAGAAGAATAAGAATAAGAAGAAGAACCATTACTTGTGATAGTAATAACATCAACTACTGACATAGATGTAACAGATACCAATGTGATACTATTAAGCAGGGGGCACCTATTCCATTGCTTCTCCCTATGCTGCTGGGAGGTGCTGGATGATCTCAGCTGTTGTTGACATATCATGATCCCTCCACTGACTAAAGCAAGAACTGGTGAGCAATTGTGCCAGCCTTATACCTCAGATGTTCCATATCACATTGTGGGATTTGCGCAGGCACCAGTTGGTCTGGGGCTGTGGAAGAATAAAGTTCGCTGCAACACTGTCTGTGTGGCTCCAGGGAGAGCCATTATTAGTTCAGCATATTACTACTATGTGTGTAGTGCTGAACACACAGTGTAGCACATAAGATTAATATGACTTACCTGATGGACAGGCGGGATACGCCTCTTGTACAGTGGAAGATGTAGATTATCTAGTCACTTCAATGTCGGCAGTTTGAACACCAGCAATCGTCGGTATCAGTTCCAAAATGCTTCTTCAAGCCATCCTGCTGCATTACAATTACCTAATGAAAATTATTTTTTTTGCACTTCTCTGTCATCATGACTTTCCAGCCCTGTTGTAGGAAGACATGGACACAGTCGTTGGCTGTATGATTACAGGTAATACAGTCATTGAAGTGCACTCTGTCTGACACAAACATCTCATCAGTCGAACATACTGCACATAGCCACAACTGCTTCCACACAAACAGCTCAGCACAGCTTTTCTCACCAATTTCCAGATGGGGAGATGAGGAAGGGGCATTGAGGAGATGTGGGATGGGATAGTTATGGAGAAGGGTGGGGATGGCTGAGAATTTCCTTGTTTGGGAGGTCAGTAAGAATTTGACAGGAACCAATAGGAACGTTTCTAGACAGTGGTAAGATGTGAAAATCCATCTCTACAAGCACAGACACTGGTTCACACTGGGGCTAGCATTTTTAGCATATTTCGGTTTGCAATCAAGCATTTCCCTCAGCATCCAGGAATGTCTTTGAAGCCATAACTATAAGCCAGAACGATTACTGGATAGCAGGTGTTTATGGAACATTCTAGGCAGGAATTTCGTTACAAAGGAAAATAGCTTTTTGGGTGGAGAGTCACTTTAACTGCAGTGGAGTCGCAAGAAATGGTACAAAATCCAACGACTCATTGGCCACTAACTTCAGAAATATTGTCTGCAATTTGGAATTGGATGTGATGAATTCAACCACACACTTGTGTTGGATCCTATGCGGATGTCTGAGTACTTTGTGATCCGATGCAGCATTTGTGACATGTTCTAGGAGTACAGATCGGGTGGGGGTGGGGGAATCCAGAGGGGGAGGAGTGAGAAACCTGTGACATCATCTGGTTATATCGTCAGGTGATGGCATAAATGTGACATTGCCACATCTCCTGCCGCCATCTTGAATAAATCTGGCAAAAAAGGAAAAGTGGCATTTAATTGGCTTTCTTCCACTACTTGCTTTTACATCTTCCTCAGGTTTCATGCTAAACGCTGGTACTGATGGCAACAATGAAAGGTGCTTTATAGGGCTAACTTTGCAAGAGTCATCATTTGACAGGTAAGGTGGAGGGATGCGCACACTTCTATCTGTTTTAACCACTGCATCTCATTTCGTGAATCGTTTACAAGGGCTTGGTGATTGGCGGTGCTACTCAGGCCGGATTCTGCAATGTCGATTTATGTACACCATCAAAAACGCTATGTTACAGAAAATGTTTTAAAAATCTATCACTGCCTTTCCTTATTACACCCCAATTTGAATAGAGTAACATGAATTCTCGTGTTGGATGCTCCATGCTGTCAGATGATATACAGGTGATGTCCAGGCTGCTGCTGCCTCTTAATCGCCATGGAGATATGGCAGGAAATCATTGGAAATTCACAAATCGATGCACTGTCTGCGGACTGTAGGATTTTCCGTAATTGATCCCCATGCTGACACTACTCCTATAAGGTGGTTATGGGTTTTGAGTCCTCAGCTTATGGCCTCCCTTGATTTGACACAATTATGCTGTCATTGAGTACAGAAATGCACGAGCTCCGAGTTACTAACCACCACTACTTTATTTTCAAAGGAACGATTGTAACAACGCGCTCGCCACGCCGACCAGTCATAACTGTGTCTCACAGGCTACCATGAATAAATACTGATTCGTCAAAACTACATTGTGAGCTGAAAACGACATAAATTCCACGCCAAAACAACACACGTTGAGAACAGTCCTACTTCTACAAGCTGGCAGAAACATGTCATGGCAACTGTGTGTTTGGACGCTCTTTGTGGCCGGTATTTACTGAGACTGCAGTTTTCTGCATTCTGAGATAGCTCTAACTCACTCTAGTATGCTTGCAAAACATCTCTGTCCAAGTCTGTAACCATTACGTTTAGACATAGGATCACGTTGTCTCATTAACGATTTATCAGATGCACATTAAATCGTTGAATTATAAATAGGGTAATGTTCTAGGGACATCATTTAATGGAGACACTGTAGCTACCTCTTTATATGTTTTCATTACACAGAGCTTTCTGGCTTCACTTAAAGAAGTTATGCACAATGTGTCCATAAACATCTTCAGGCATGTGATCTCATTTATGTTAAAATTCTAATAATGGGCTTGAACAGTGTTGATTTTAAATTGGGTTGTGTTGTGACTGGTAACATTTCCATAAACATAGATTGTATGACAATATTTCTCAGCACCACCAAAGAGACTACTGTTTATCCCCATCTTTCAGAATCTTGGTCAGCATAATTTTTATCATTGAGAGCGTGCACGTGTTAAAAAGCATTCGTAACAACAGGACCAACCAGGAAAGTCTCCTACAGGTCTTCATATATCCTAATTTTAGAAAAACACAAAAACTTGGCATTGAAAGTTGTTTTATTTTCTACCTTAACTAAGCTCTTTACCCTGGAAAGTAAACTGGTCATAAAATACTCCTATGTCGTCTGTATGAAATCCATGTGTCCGTCGAAATTTGAAAGGCGGAATGTAGTATACCCAATAAATTATTTCAATCAATATGTTTGCTAGAGCTTCTAACTTTAGATGAGGAACACAGTCTGTGTGAATATCAGAGTACTGGAGGTTTCATTACGTTGCATTAAAGTGTTAGCCAGCAATGAGACTTAAAACAAAATACAAATATGAAGGTCTGAAAGATTCACGTAAGCGTCCACTGACAGTGAAAAGAAAATTAGGAAAATTTCTTGTTTATGAATAAGATTTTGAACTGACAAGATGTTTGGGACCAGAAGATGGCGTTAAAGTATAACGGCCTGACATGAGAAGTCCATGAGGCCCTATCAAACACCTCTCATGGCCTAGCTTATATGGACAAGTATTGCATTAATGAACTCAGCTTCAAGTACTAATTATGAGATAAAGTACAGAAGGACCCCATTAAGGCAACGTTTGGCAATTTCAGCACATATAACGCGTTCATAGTACTTAGTATCCTTAAGATAAATTTTTGAAACGGAATGTAAGACAAAACATTTCTGTTCAGTTTCTTTGGGAATGTAACTGTTTCTCAGACAAGTACTCGTGAAAGCAACTTTCCTAGATGTCCAACCAAGTGATCTCGAAACTACTACTCTATCTTCTGCATCTACCATTAGTGACACAGTTCACATTGAATATTGTGCCACAGATGTGAAGGAGTAGAAGAAACTACTTCCTCTTCTTATATATGTATATGGCTACAGTGCTCTGACAGTTCTGTAGAGACTGAAATGTCAGTTTTGTGCTTCAGTCATGATTCTGTCTAAGGATGCATTAGCTAAAGATAGTACTGGATATAGTAGTTCAATAGCAGACATGCATAGGGAGCCCTGCCATACCCACACTTTGGTAAGTGCAGTTAGGCACACTAAATTACAGTACAAAAGCTAACTGAAAGTATATGTATGGCTGAATTCTTGGGACATAGTAATGAGAGAGAACTTGTAGTTCTTTTGAAAGCAGACAATGTGAACCATACTTCACTTGTAAAACTGAACAGTCTAAAAACAGTGAGCCAGTCCGCTTTCGATACCCAAAGGTACTGAGGCATCCCTAGGCAACACATTCGTCAGTGTCTCGCTAGACATCAGCAGAGTCGAGCTATGAGGCTATAAAACGCCATAGCAGACTGCCTTGTGGACTTGCAATTTCCAGTGAATGAAAGAGTTAGTGACTCTTGGTGGACAGCTGGGTAGCTTTTTGCATGTGCAGTTGATGCAGCGATGTCTGCACAATGTTACTTTGGAATGATTCGCAGTGACGTCAGTTTCAGTGTATGATCGCAGTGTCACCTGAAAGTGAAATGGAATTTCAAGATACGTCTTGAGTCCAAACAGAGCACTGATGTGAGGGTGTTACGCTTGGCGGGGCATCTAGTTTTCTGACGAGATTACGAGCTATTTAAGCATTGCTGAATGGGCTCTCTGGATTACCTAAAGCTCTACAGGCGCAAAAAGTACAGCATTTGCCATTTGCTAATTACGCTGGATTCCAATGTATAGATTGTGGATTTTCATAATATGAAAAGAAGGAAGAACACAAACCAATACATGGTGACCTCATTGTTTAGCATGGAAACTCTTGTTAGCTTCTAGTATTAATGTATACCACCGATTAACTCTGTTTAATACCCTGATAGTGTATGGGATCGTTTGTGTCCAAGTTGTATACTATGAACGGTAGACTGTGTTGTCAGACTGTTCAGCGCCCTCTTGAGTGTTTGATTTTTGCTGAGTGCCATATTTCATCTTGATTACTCATTTTGATCTTTACAGGTGCAGTGTTTTTGAAATTATGTATAATCAGCCACGTTTATTCTTGCAAATGTTTTCAACTATAATAAAAAGGAAATAAATTCTTGTAATTTTCCTCTTGGCTAAGATTAGTGTACTGAATCTTTTTAGAGAGAAGGGTTTTGAGTAGCCTGCGATTCATTTCAATCTTGGTGCTTTTTAAATCTTATGTTGCAAAAGTTTTATTTATTACTTTTATCTATAGTATTTTCTCTAGCTATTACTAAAATCTTTTTCATTCAAGTCATAGTCAAAGGTCAGATTTTTATCCTTTTCAAGATCCATTCTAGCATCGTTACTTGTATTTCAAATTATATTACACAAAAAGATTCACAGTCTTTTCGCAAGGGGGTTTTGTTTAAAGAGTTCCTTTGTTTTAAAGTGTAAAAGGTTTTAATTGCTTATTCTATTTTAAGGTAATTTCATTATACTTCCTTTTCTGTGTGTTTTAGATCACTGAAGAGTGTGATCCGCTCTGTTTTAATAATTGATACCTGTTTGAGAAGGAAACATGTTTGGAATGCCAGACTCATCAGTTCTTGTGTAAAAGCTGCTGAAAAATTTGGCAACAACAAAGGAATTCTTACCTAATTTAATGTTTAAACTTTACAGGTTTTAGAGGAACATGATTGGTCATTTCTTGTGGCTTTTATTGTTGTTAGTCAAATTTCTAAACTGGCCATCTTTCTATGAGTTACTTGGTAAAATGAAATTATGAACAGGTGTTGTAATATTATTGGGCTTCCCATCGTATGAAAGCTGTGAGTACCCTTGGAAAGGCATTCACCTAGCTGTGTATTAAATGATTGACTTGTGAGATGAGACCTATCCTTTGAAAGACATTTGTTTTAAATAATTTACGTAACTGTAAACATTCACATCTAGAGCTAACGCTAATACGTCGATTGCGCAGTCAAAGAAATATTTTAACAAATGCTGAACTGAGGGTTCTGCTTCGATATAAATAAATAAAAAAACTTTATAGATCTTCAGATTTTATCGTACTTCTGCTTGTAATGCGAAAGCGTAAAGAAGGTTGTCTTTAAGCCATAAAAGTAAGCGGTCTTACCAGCTTGCAGACAATAGTTATAAATTAATAAAATTCAAGTAATTTATGTTCATAATGTAAATCGTCAAGTTATTTTTATGGATGTGATGAACGGTGCAAGAATTGTTCCGAAAGAATGAGAAAAGTAATGACTGTAATTTGTGACAAAAATGTGAACCAAGAAGCTAGCATAAGATAGGCTGAAATCTGATCGCACTATACAGTCAGAAAATTACTTATGTAAGTTCTATTGTGTATAAATAAATCCTAATTGCTTGTGAGAATTATTTGAATATATTTAGTGTTTACCAGACTTCTTATTCTATTCTTTTCCTTTGTTTTTTCACCTCTACGTCATATTACTTTTATAAATGTCAAAACAGCCTATACTGCAGCAGAGAATACTTCGGCATCCTTGTCGTAGACAGAAGGCCGCTCCTTGTCTTCTATACAACTCATAGCTGCCCAATTTACTAATGATTTCACTTGCAAATGCAACTACTTATTGTTACTTGCTAAAGGTCCCTTAGGTAATTATAAAATTCATACTGATTACGTAAAGGAATCCGGGTTGTTATTTTCCAAATGATAGAAGCCTTTGCATAATCAAAAACTAACCTCCTTCTCACAGCGATCAGGAGCCGACAAGAAGATGGACGTCTTTGGCCTCTTCTGTGTTTCCGGGGACAAAGCTGTGCCAAACTGTGAACACAACAATCTAGTATGAAACACAATATATATACAGGTATATATATATCAGGTTAAAATTGAAATACATTTAATTAATTTTTTTCTTTTATCATACTAGAGTATATGTGTTTGTTTCTGAGTACATACACTTCATACCTTCCACTATGGAATGATGCATTTATAAAAATAATATGACGTAGAGGTAAAAAAATAAAGGAAAAGAATAGAATAAGAAGTCTGGTAAACACTAAATATATTCAAATAATTCTCACAAGCAGTTAGGAAATGAAATCTATTGCAACTACAGAGGTTTCATGGAGGGGATATATGGAAAGAGAAGGTGAGAAGTAGAGACAGATTTTATTTCACAAAATTATTTTAGCTCATAAAGCTTCTCCTTCATGCTGTAAGATGTGAATATTTATGATTTATAGCACATGTTTTCTTATAGGTTATGGGGTATAGCCTTTCTCTAAACAGATGAGTACTGCTTGACCTCTCCTTTTCTCTCAGTTCTCTGTATTACTGTTTGTACGATATTACAATGCCTGTGTTGTTCAGAAATACGATACAGAGTTCCTCTGGACATGTATACATGTCTTAGGAACAGGAACTGGAGCGACTAAAGCAGTTATGAAATACATGAAATTCATTCACAGTTGCAAATGTGGGCAACTGTCAGCTGCATACCCGAATGACAACAGGGTAAAAATTTGTGGCAGACCTCAGTTTGAAGCAGGATTTCCCGCTCATCGCAAGCAGTCGCCTGACCATTAGGCTATGCAAGCACGAGTCACGGTCAAACCAAAACCTCCATATGTCATCAACCATGTGTCTACAGTCTGCACTCGAATATCCATTATGTATATTCCCACACAGAAGAGGCATTTTTAAATTAAAGAAGCTTGCTCTGTTTCAGCCTGTGTTGCTTAGAAGTACAATAGAAAGTGCAGGCTTGTGGCCATCGTCTTCTTGAACCTCCTGCTCGCTCTGATTACGCGCATAAATTATGGCAGAATGTGCTTCATCTCTGTCACGTACCACTGCAAATCGTTGTAACGTTACTAGTCATCGTTTGGCACAAATCTCTCCTGTAATTGGAATTTTGCGCTCAAGTAACTTACACTCCTGGAAATGGAAAAAAGAACACATTGACACCGGTGTGTCAGACCCACCATACTTGCTCCGGACACTGCGAGAGGGCTGTACAAGCAATGATCACACGCACAGCACAGCGGACACACCAGGAACCGCGGTGTTGGCCGTCGAATGGCGCTAGCTGCGTAGCATTTGTGCACCGCCGCCGTCAGTGTCAGCCAGTTTGCAGTGGCATACGGAGCTCCATCGCAGACTTTAACACTGGTAGCATGCCGCGATAGCGTGGACGTGAACCTTATGTGACGGACTTTGAGCGAGGGCGTATAGTGGGCATGCGGGAGGCCGGGTGGACGTACCGCCGAATTGCTCAACACGTGGGGCGTGAGGTCTCCACAGTACATCGATGTTGTCGCCAGTGGTCGGCGGAAGGTGCACGTGCCCGTCGACCTGGGACCGGACCGCAGCGACGCACGGATGCACGCCAAGACCGTAGGATCCTACACAGTGCCGCAGGGGATCGCACCGCCACTTCCCAGCAAATTAGGGACACTGTTGCTCCTGGGGTATCGGCGAGGACCATTCGCAACCGTCTCCATGAAGCTGGGCTACGGTCCCGCACACTGTTAGGCCGTCTGCCGCTCACGCCCCAACATCGTGCAGCTCGCCTCCAGTGATGTCGCGACAGGCGTGAATGGAGGGACGAATGGTGACGTGTCGTCTTCAGCGATGAGAGTCGCTTCTGACTCGGTGCCAATGATGGTGGTATGCGTGTTTGGCGCCGTGCAGGTTAGCGCCACAATCAGGACTGCATACGACCGAGGCACACAGGGCCAACACCCGGCATCATGGTGTGGGGAGCAATCTCCTACACTGGCCGTACACCTCTGGTGATCGTCGAGGAGACACTGAATAGTGCACGGTACATCCAAACCGTCATCGAACCCATCGTTCTACCATTCCTAGACCGGCAAGGGAACTTGCTGTTCCAACAGGACAATGCACGTCCGCATGTATCCTGTGCCACCCAACGTGCTCTAGAAGGTGTAAGTCAACTACCCTGGCGAGCAAGATCTCCGGATCTGTCCCCCATTGAGCATGTTTGGGACTGGATGAATTTCGTGTCACGCGGTCTGCACGTCCAGCACGAACGCTGGTCCAACTGAGGCGCCAGGTGGAAATGGCATGGCAAGCCGTTCCACAGGACTACATCCAGCGTCTCTACGATCGTCTCCATGGGAGAATAGCAGCCTGCATTGCTGCGAAAGGTGGATATGCACTGTACTAGTGCCGACATTGTGCATGCTCTGTTGCCTGTGTCTATGTGCCTGTGGTTCTGTCAGTGCGATCATGTGATGTATCTGACCCCAGGAATGTGTCAATAAAGTTTCCCCTTCCTGGGACAATGAATTCACGGTGTTCTTATTTCAATTTCCAGGAGTGTATTTCTGTGCTGTAGGACACCAGGTTTTTTTTTCTGTTTTCGTTATTGCCGTTTCAAGTTCATTTTTATTTCAAAGAATTTTGTGATTAATATCCCGTAGGCCTTCGATCTTGAGAAATAAGTAAATATGATGGAAAACATGAAACTCCTAAGCAATTCTGTAAGGTGAGCTTTGAATACAGAATTAGGTAGTACGTTACTTTCCTTTTTTTCATTTTTTTTGTAATACATGATAAACGAATGATAATGGTTTATTCTATGACTACTACTGTGGTCATCTATTTGTTGTATGCTTTATTGGATCACATTATTTGTTACTTATCTACCTAAATGTGACTATGTGACATATAATAGCTAGGATGTTTGATAAAGATGTTTAATGGTTTTTTATACGTGTTTATATTTATAATGATGCTTTCCTTTTACTTAAATGCTCTGTTCAATTGTGCTTGGTCTAGTTTCATTTGAGTATTAGGTTTTACCGGAACAGGGTTTGATAACATTTTCACAATGAGGTGCAACTTTTCTTTGTGCTACCATTGGACTGAAATAATTCTTGTTTTTCATTTCCAGGGATCTAATTATATAATGGTTATGTAGTGGCAGCTATTAAGGTCAAGATGTTTGGCGAGACATACTCGTATATACTTGTTTCTCAGTTTCTGTGAACGCTCAGAGAGATTTTCTACATTCATGTTAACGTATCATGGACTAAACACCGGATACAAAATCTTAAAATTCGGCCAATTTTTAAAAGTACTGTACCTTCTGGGTAGTGCAAAGTATTCTGAGAGTTTTACATCTGTTGCGTGGATCCCTTATTAGTTTTGATTAATGTTAATTCCCACTCTTAAAATAGAAACTGTTTAATATTCTTATTCATTGTTGTTGACATAGTGTATTTATTTGCGTTTCTATTACGAACCTCATTATGATCATCCAAGTTGATATATTGTACCTTTTCAGCAGATCACTTTAGAATATCATATCACCTAACCCAGATATTGTAAAGGCGAGCAAACCATTTTGTAATGCTCATACGTTTTTATATTTCTGTTATTGCAAAGTGAAGTGAACTGAGTCTGACCAAACTCAGTTACACTTTAAATAGAAGTTACTTACAGGATCCCTTTAGCTATGTCTTTTCGAAAATGTGAACGATGAACAAATCTAGATGTCAGTCGTCGAAACAGTGATTCCTTAAAGTTAATTTTTATCTTTTCGTTTCTCATTAAGTTTCATCTTCTGTGCCCAATTATTGTAGCGAGGGAAATATGTCGCTACATGACTTCTGTTGTGGGTGTATCAAAGCTCAAGCGCAGCACTGAGAGCTAGAAACGTTACAGCATGGCTCAGTATTTATTCAATAACTAAACAGAATGGATAGGGAGATCGCCTCCCATACCTACCTGCACATAGTTGTGAGTTCTTTTGTAATTTGACTCTGCTAAAGGGAAGATGTCTTACACCAAGGGTATTCAGCTTAGCTATGTAAGGATCGCAGCAAGTTAAGAAAAGTCGATGTCATTTGTTTCACAAAGATTCATTTTCATTATTTTTTATGCTTTTGTTATTATAATACATGTTTAGTGGGCTAATGACATAAAGTGAAGAATTTCACTGACGCAAAGCATGTACTCTATAACAGCCAACCCACTGACA
Source organism: Schistocerca gregaria (assembly GCF_023897955.1). Classification (NCBI taxonomy): domain Eukaryota; kingdom Metazoa; phylum Arthropoda; class Insecta; order Orthoptera; family Acrididae; genus Schistocerca; species Schistocerca gregaria. Next base: position 6,826,104 of record NC_064930.1, on the reverse strand, counting down.
ACTAAACAACGCTGTTCCCCACAGGCCCACGTGCAGCTCTTGTTACAGGAACTGCTCTGTTGTGGAAGTGTGCCACTTCAGAAATAATTTTCAGTAAAATAAGTTATTATATCGAAGGTGGATTCCTCTGCCGCAATACCAGCTATACTGACGTGACTCAAAAGTTGTACAAGGGCTAAGCCACTCCTTTCCAGGCAAGATTGAAAGGTAGGTAATAAAGTTTACTAGAATGAACAGTGAGCGGTGTGCCACCATCATATCAATTGTGAGAGCTGCGGTTGTCCATACCTGGTTTAGGCCATCTGCAACAGTCGCTTTCGTGTTTCGTCTCTGTTACGGAGCAGAAGACACTACTTTGATGTTCTTGAGATGGGGAACTCTACCTTATGAAGTGTCCCAATGTAACCTATGTAAGTGCTATAATCACAGACTGTAGTGATAACTCCCAACTGCCTTTGACACAGAATTCTTTGACTGTAATTATGTCTCAGTGGACCTCGTGACAAACATTATTTCTACTCTACCTTCAAGGCACATGACAAGCTTTACATTTCATAAACTCGTATAGTCCCACGAACACAGGTGACAGGGTTTCGTACTGAGGTTTGATGAGTTTTTTCTAAGGATATAATGTTTCATTGTTAATATCACAATGCTGAAAGCCTTCTACCTTGGTGCCTCTTCCACAAATGATACATATTTGTTCCCCAGAAGTTATTATTTTAGACGAAACTTTAATTTTGCCTGAAGAGAAAACGGTTACTGGTAGTAACGGAAAAAGACAATGGATGTGTAACAATTTCAATTATAACAATATATGTTAAAATCAGGTGATCATACGCTACAAAAAGAAGCTTAACTTCAAGAACCACTGCAGTGGGATACTCATGTACACTGGGCACATATTTTTACATGAAATGATTACATCAGATACCTCTCTCATGAACCAAAGACATAAAACTACACAGATGTACAACTTTACAGCTCCACCTTGCAGAAATTTATACGAACAATAGATGAGTGGCCTATGTAAGTAGCGTATGTAGTGCACGGAATTATCTCACCCCTTATAAGTGAAACACAGTTAATTAATGAAATAATTAATTTAACCTTGTTAAATTGAGAACTACCTCCTTAACATCGATAAAGGGAGAATTTTAATAACAGGAACAACAGTTATACACAAAACGTAAATGAGTAACATGCATCAGCAATTACTTTTCTACTTTTACATTTTAATGAGGGACCGTTTTTTTATCTTCGGGTGGCACTTGTATCATCTTCCAGTAAACTTAGTTCAATCAAGTAATTCCAAACGAAGCGAACTGCAGTTTTGCAAAGGACACAATGTACGACGGTAAGTCAAAATTATCCAAATCTTTCTAAAAATAACACTTTCGTGGTAGTCTGTGAAATCATACTTACCGTTGGTACTGCTATGGTGGTATGCAATTCACTTGATCTTTATCGCAACTGAAGTGAGCTGGCAGTGGCAGCCTAAAAATATCCCGTCCATTAGCAACATGCACAAACGAAGAACAAGGACCAGTGATACGGTTAATTGGACGTAAGGAGTGAAAGGATCTAAAATTCATGGTAGACTATTAGCATAATAAAGGGACGTTACACTGCCAAGGTTAAGTTCTTTCAAGTGGGTCGAGAATTCAAATGTGGCTGGACAAAACTGACTCACAAACAGGAAGCAGGGCGCCTGTCAACGTCCACAGGGGCCGACAAAATGGAGCACGCTCAGTTGACGGTTTTGACGAATGGGCGGATTACTGTCGACGGCATAGCGCCTGCACTGAACATCAGTCAAGGTCCTGCTGATACCATCATCCGTTATGAACTTGGCTTCCATAAAGTTTGATTGTCATGGACGCCATGACAACTCACTGAAGAACACAAACTGAAGCGTCTTGAGGTCAGCCAATAAGTACTCGACCATTACACTAGAGAAGGCGAGCCATTTTTGGAAATAATAGTGATGCGTGATGAAACGTGGGCTCATCAGTATGAGCCAGAATCAAAACACCAGAGTATGGAGTGGAAGCACCCATAATCACCAGTGAACAAAAAATTATAGTCTGCAACACCAGCAAGAAAGGTTATGCAAACCATGTTTTTCGATGCAAAAGGATTATTACATGGAGAAGGGGAAAACCATCAACATAGTCTATTGTTGTGCATTGTTGACTAAGAAACTTAATCCAGCAATTCGCAATAAAGGATGAGGTCTTTTGTCGTGATACGTTTTACCACTACGTAGTAGGCCTAACGCCCATCCTCACATGACTCGCCAGATCCTTGACACAATCCAGAAACTGTCTTTCGAGCCGCTGGAACAACCACCTAACAATCAAGGTCATTCTCCATCAGACTTTTATTCGTTTGGGCCGCTGATAGACGCTTTGCGTGGTCACCGATTTTCTTGGGACACACAGATGTCAGAAGTGTTGCATCAGTGGCTTCACAACCAACTGCAAACCAGTGGCTTCACAACCACCGAAAACCTCTTTGACAGACATACACAAGCTTGTGGACTGCTGGACAAAGCGCATTTCACAGAAAGAAGACTATATTGAAAAATAATGTGTAAATCAAATTGTATTTTCCAAGTAAAAGGAGTGTCTCATTAAAAGTCCCAATAATTTTTGACTCACTCTCATGAAACTGTATCCTCGTCATTTATGTTTCAATCTGGACTCCAGTGAGCAACTATGTTGGTCTAACCAAGTATTGACTCATGCTTGAAAATTAATCAGGACCATTCAGACAGAACTGCCAGTCGCTCTAAACTCATTTATGGAACAGATACGTCAGCTATTATCGTCTGCTGGAAAATTTTTGTTAGTACTTCTAGGTTGGTTACATGACAGAAACGCTGACTTTACAACAACGGTGTGTGTGTGTGTGTGTGTGTGTGTGTGTGTGTTTAGGAAATAAACAAGTGTGAAATTAATGGTGTTTTTTAATTAATAGCTTGACATTCAGGTACTTTATAATTCCCACACAGTGGACTATGTTCTTCCTGTAGCGTATCGACTGTATTCGGTAAAAAAGTACGTCAGAGCTGCAACAGAGACAGGCGCAGGTGGGCGAGAGCATTATGCATTCCAAAGCAAAACTCGATCAAGTGGCGTTGTGAAGCAGAGCCATCTGGGCGCGGTATAGCAACCATCGGTTGTGAAAATATACTTGACCTCTTAGCAACAAATAATTCTGAGTTGATGACGAGGATAAAAACGGATACAGGGATCAGCAAACACAGGGTTGTCATAGCAAGACTGAATATGGTTGCCCCCAAGGGCAGCAATTAAGAGATATATACCAAATAAATTAACAAACGACGGAGCAGATCTTCCTTGGTATACAAATCGGGTCATAACACTATCGCAGAAACAATTAAACAAATGCCAAATTTAAGCAGACACAAAATCCCCATTATTGGCGATATTTTACAGAAGCTCGGAAGTTAGCGCTGTCTTCAATGTGAGATATTTATAACGGTTCCACAACGAAACATTGTCTAGAAACCGGCTGGTCGTACGTGAAGTATGTTGGCGGAAAGAAACAACCAATGCCTTCTCTGCATGATTGCAATGGAGATACTATCGAGGACAGCGCTTGCAAAAACAGCCTTCCGAAATGCGTTCACATAAGGAGAGGAAGCACATATTAAGAATTCGAATCAAGAACAGCTGCCAAAATGAGTAATGTAGAAGTAAATATCCTCTCAGTTGTGAAGCAACTTAAATCACTTAATAAAAGCAGGTCTTCTCGTCCAGACTGTATACCAATTAGGTTCCTTTCAGAGTATTCTGATGCATTAGTCCATACTTAACAGTCATATACAACCATTTGCTCGACGGAAGATTCGTACCCCAAGACTGTAAAGTTGCACAGGTCACAGCAATATTTAAGAAATGTAGTAAGAGTAAGCCACTAAATTACATGCCCATATCATTAACATCGATATGCAGTAGCATTCTGGAACGTACGATATCTGAATGGTGCAAAAATTGGCAGTTAACCCTAAATAACGGAACGTGTGAAGTCATCCACATTAGTGCTAAAAGGAATTCGTTAAACTTCAGTTACACGATAAATCTGTCAAATCTAAAGGAATACATAGAAAATGTTGTAGGGAAGGTGAACCAAAGGCTGCGCTGTATTGGCAGGACACTTAGAAAATGTAACAGATCTACTAAGGAGACTGCTTACACTACGCTTGTCCGTCCTCTTTTAGAAAATAACTGCGCCGTGTGGGATCCTTAGCAGATAGGACTGACAGATTACATCGAAAAAGTTCAAAGAAGGGCAGCACGTTTTGTATTATCGCGAAATATGGGAGAGAGTGTCACTGAAATGATACAGGATTTGGCCTAGACACCATTAAAGAAAGGTGTTTTTCGTTGCAACGGAATCTTCTCGTGAAATTGCAATCACCCTCCTCTGAATGCGAAAATGTTTTTTTGACACCGACCTACATAGGTAGAAACGATCACCAAGATAAAATAAGGGAAACCAGAGCTCGTATGGAAAGAAATAGATGTTCATTCTTTCCACGCGCTATACGAGATTGAAATAATAGAAAATTGTGAAGGTGGTTCGATGAACCCTCGGCTAGGCACTTAAATGTGATTCGCACAGTATCCACGTAGATATGGATGTAGATGTAGAAGCCTTTCCTCACTAGCAACTAAGGAAGAATTTAGAGCACGTGCCTTAAGCGTTGAATTTCTCAGCCATTCCCATTCACGTACTAAATGGTTCTCGTCTCAGTATCACAGCCTAATCCACGGCCCTGTGACACCCATAGCGACATCCCAGAGTGCAGTTTGGGGTCCGCTGTTCGACCATGAGACAGGGCAGCCTGCCAGGAGTCACAAGGGAGGCGCTCGGGTCGCTGTCAGAGATGTGACTGACAGCAGCATTTGAGTGACGCCATGCTAGGCCTCGCTCTCTGCGTATTCAGAAGTAATGGACGTCAATTATTTTACACGAGAGGCAACTGGAGGCCTCCACCAAGCTGCTCCTGATGTACTACGGCCGAGGGCCAGAAGAAAGAAGTTAATTGAAAAAATTTACTGTCGTACTGATGTCTCATTTCAACTTGCACGGGAGACAATGTAAGGGTCTTTAAACACTGGTGTCAGAACACTGATGTCACTTTCTCAGATCAGAGTATGAACCTGCAATTTTTGGTACAGTGATTCAAAAAAAATATTTTATTTTGGTCATGGAGAAGAAGTTTGATGGTCATGCATTTTTTAAAGTAGATATTATTTCAAGTAGGGTTTCATTGCTGCTTTTTTCCCGCAAGGCACCAAGGATGTGCAGGCCTTTGTGGGAGACTTTCGAAATCTGGCTCAGATGGAAGTTTGGTCTGAGACTAACAGGGGAAGCATAAACTTATGTAGGGTATACAGAAGCACTTAAGAGAGCCTCAACATTCGAAGGATTTAAAGAAGGGTCAATTCAAAGACATACGGAACGAAATAGTGCCAGATACTATAGGGAACAATTAGGGCTGATTACTAAGAAGAATATGGAAACTGTGGAACAATTTGCATATGGGCTAAGGAAAATTAATGGATTTACCTATGAATTGGGATAGAAAATGAAATTATTTTCCAAGAAATTAAGCACAGAGTGCTCGACGCTTTTTTTAAGAAAGTTTCATGCAGAAATATCAAGACATGTGTGGGCTGGGGTCAGACGGATTTGCACACAGCAGTTCAGCTAGCTATAGAATGTGAAGAGAGCGACTTGTTGATTGGAATGTTCAGGAAACAGACAGTGTTGGCAAATAATATAAAATGTTTCAGGTGTGAGCAAATGGGGCATGTAAGGAGGCAGTGTCACCAGCGTCCAGATGATGTGAATAAAGTAGGAGAAAGTAATAGATTTCGAAGTAGAGCACCAGGCAGGAATGTGCCCAGGCCCACTTAAGATCCTTCCCAGTAAGATTGGATGCTACGAAATCGTATGCAGAGGGGTAACAGTAGGAAAGACAGGTCGCAGGAAATTGATGGACACAGGGACGCATGTGTTGGTCGCCAGTAGTGATCTGGTGAAATGTAAGCAACACAGTACAGGCTGAGTGGCAACGGGGGAGAAGAAGTGACAGTATTAGAATCGGTGTACACAGACTTCTGCCTGGATACAGTGCAGTTAAACAATGTGTAGAGATTGTACTACACATGAGTAAGGGCTATGACAGGATCCTGGCATTTGATTTCTTATATCAGTATTGTGCCAGCTACATAGGGTGGAACTTCATCGAAACCTTTTTAGTTAGGAGAAGCCATAGTCAACGTAGCGATGTCGCGACGGAATTCTGTCATCAAAGACAAACCGACTAAACCACAAACGACCAAACTAAAACTTGATTCAGACGATTGTTTACCTAAGGGTATTGCGAAACCGCTTTGGGTGAGTACTTAATCTAGCATGCCAGTAGGACTTTTGTGAGTGGTGGAACCGTTAGAAAAATGAAGTATTAGGTCAGGTGTGTTGCTTAGTTAAAAGAGGTATTGTATACATTCAAAAAATAAGGCATGAAGAGAAGTATCTGTTTCTATAGATAATTTTAGCGCAGATAACATAGGATTAACAAAGAGGTTGCTAATCGCTAGTATGGAGCAAGAAGAATGGGATATGAGGGGAGTTATTGAAACTGCATAATGGAAAAAGTGAAGCACCTAAAGAGCAGCTATGCATAATAAATGGAAAAATTTCTTTAGGAATTTAAAGATTTATTTTTTCCAAAAGAATCATTACCAGTTATGCATATTACACACCACTGCATACCAACTGGAAATAAATCACCATTCTAGTGCAAATCATTCAGAATACCAAGGTACTTGCAGCCAGTTTTGGAGGAATTTATCGATCAACAGCTGAAAGATATAATAATTGAAGAAAGTAATAGTCCATGGGGGTCAGGAACAGTTATCATGTCAAAAAAAATCATTCAATGGGTCGCAGAAACACAGGTTCTCCTTTGATTACAGACACCTAAATGCGAAAACTGTAATAGACGTTTACCTGTTACCAGGTATTACAGAACCTTGGATCACTTAGCGTAATGCAATTTTTTTCAACAATGTATTTGAAGGGCGATTTTCACCAGATAGAAGCTTCACGCCTGGATCAACATAAATGAGCTTATTCAGCATAGTGTGGACAGTACCAATTCTGAAGAATACCATACGGATAAAAAAATGCACCTTCAACATTTCAGAGGTTGTTGGACCGAGTACTCAGAGGTTTGAAACCATGGCAGTTTTTAGTGTATCTTGATGATACAATCGTCTATGGGAGTCATATGGGACAGCATATGCAGCAATTAAAGGAAGTTTTCCTAAGCTTAAATTTAGCATACTTACCACTGAGTACAGCAAAGCGCAACTTTGTGATGGAACAGATAGCATACTTATGTCACATCATAAGTAAAAATGATTTTACGGCATACCCAACATTAGAGTTGTATGTGAATTTCCTGTATCAGAATCTGTAAAGGAGCTGTAATCGTTCTTGTCACTAGCAAACTATTACCGGTGGTTCACACAAGGGTTTGTGGATACTACCATACCATTGACACAGTTCAGTTGTTAAAAACGGGTACTAAATTTTTGTTGGCAGAACAGTGCCAACGTGCTTTGGATGCGTTAAAAGAAACTTTAACATCGAGTCCAATATTGGTATTTCCGGATTTTAATAGAGAATTTCTTTTATCATGTGATGCATGATACCATACACTGGAATGTGTATTGTAAAGGAGGTAGAAGTCGTTTAGACATTTGATTAGATTAGTACTTGTTCCATAGATCATGAATACGACACTTCGTAATGATGTGAAATGTATCAGGTTAATAAAAGGTGTCTATCTGAGATATTAAATTACACAAAATTTTACATGTCACTTTATTTTTTTTGGGTAAGGGGTGGGAAAATTACTGACTTAGTATATTCAAAAATTCGTCTAATGAGTAGAAGGAGTTACCATTCAGAAATTCTTTTAATTTCCTTTTATATGCTATATGGCTATCTGTCAGACTTTGATGCTATTGGACAAGTGACCAAAGACTTTTGTGGCAGCATAATTTATCACCTTCTGAGCCAGAGTTAGATTTAACCTTGAGTAGTGAAGATGATCCTTTCCCCTAGTTTTGTAGCCATGTACACTGCTATTGCTTTTGAATTCGTTCAGATTGTTAATAACAAATTTCGTAAGTAATGTATATATTGTGAGGCTACAGTGAAGATCCCTAGCTCTTTAAATAAGTGTCTGCAGGATGATCTTGGGTGAACTCCAGAACTTATTCTGATTGCACGCTTTTGTGCAATGAACACTCTTTCACTCACTGATGAGTTACTCCAGAATATGATGCCATACGAAAGCAGAGAATTAAAATAGGCGTGGTAAGCTAATTTACAGAGATGCATATCGCCAAAATTTGCAGTGATCCTAATAGCATAAGTGGCTGAGCTCAAACGTCTCAGCAGATCTTCAGTGTGTTTTTTCCAGTTCAACCGCTCATCAACGCATACACCTAGAAATTTTGAATATTCTACCTTAGCTACCGATTTCTGATCGAAGTCTATATTTATTAATGGTGTCTTTCCATTTACTGTGTGGAACTTTGTATACCATGTTTTGCCAAATTTCAATGAGAGCCCATTTGCAGAGAACTACTTAATGATTTTCTGAAAATCATCGTTTACAATTTCATTAGTTAATTCTTGTCAGTTGGGGGTGATAGCTATACTTGTATCAACAGCAAAAAGTACCAGCTTTGCATCTTCGTTAATATACGATGGCAAGTCATTAATATATATTAAGAACAGCTGAGGACCCAAGACTGAACCTTGTGCCACCCCATTCTTGATTGTTCCCCAGTTTGGGATATCGCCAGATTTTTGCATATTATGTGAACTGCTTATTTCAACCTTCTGCACTCTTCCAGTTAGGTATGATTTAAACCATTTGAGCGCTGTCTCATTCATACCACAGTACTTGAGCTCATCTAGGAGTATTCCACGATATACACAATCAAAAGCCTTTGAGAGATAACAAAAAACCCAATGGGTGACTTCAGCATTTAATATTTCATTAGTGAGAGTATATATAGCATTTCCCGTCAAAAAACCTTTCTGGAAACCAAACTGACATTTTGTTAAAACTTTATTTTTACAAAGGTGTTAAGCTACTGTACAATACATTTTTTTCCAAGAATTTTGGATAAGGCAGTCACAAGGGAGAATGGGCGGTAGTTGTTGACATCAGATGTATCCCTTTTTTATGCAGTGGTTTAACAATGGCATACTTCAGCCTATCTGGGAACATACCCTGCTTCAGAGAGCTATTACATATGTGGCTAAGAATCCCACTTATCTCTTGGGAACAAGCTTTTATTATCCCGCTGGAAATGCCATCAATTCCATGTGAGCTTTTATTCTTGAGAGAGTTTATTATCTTATTAATTTGAGAAGGAGAGGTGGGTGGAATTTCAGTTGTATCAAATTGTGTGGTAAGGCCTCTTCCTTTAATTGTCTTGCTTCTTCTAATAAACATTTAGATCCTATTTTCTCTACAACATTTATAAAATGATTATTCAAAAGGTTTTCGACTTCCAGTTTGTTGTTTGTCAAGTTTCCATTTGCTTTGATGGTAATGCCATAACCTTGTACTCTTGGTTTCCCTGTCTCTCTTGCAATAATATTCCAAATTGTTTTGATTTTGTTTTCAGAGGTATTAATCTCAGATATGATGCACTTGCTTCTGGACTTTGTAATAGCCTTTCTTAATCTAGCACAGTAGTTTTTATAATTTTGGGTGTTTCTGTTAAATTACTCTTTCTTGTTGTTAGATACAGTTCCCTTTTGTGGTTACGAGATATTTTTATTGCTTTAGTAAGCCAAGTTTTTTTGCATAGTTTCTTATAATTAGATTTAACTATTTTCTTGGGGAAACAGTTTTCAAATTATCTTACAAGTGTATCATGAAAGTTATATTTTAAATTAGCATTGGGTTCCTTGTACACCTCATCCCTGTCTAACTGCTGAAGATCTTCCCTGAAATTTCTTATTGTTGAGTCATTAATTGTATGCACAACTTTGGAGGGTAGTTTTGAATTACTGAATGAAGCTACGTCATATAATGTAACTAGCTAGTAGCCTATGTATCAGGGCAACTAAATTCTCTGGAAAGAAATTATTCCAGAACGTAGAAAGAGAAGTTAAGATTTATTTAAGGAACAACATATTTCCAATGTTATCTGTACAGTAAAAAGGTTACAGTTGTAACAGATTATGTGGCATTAAAATGGTTGTTGGGATTAAAGAATACTTCCAATAGGTTGTCATGTTGGGCAGTAAGACTAAGTGAAATTGATTTTGAAGTTATGCATAAATGTGGGAAGAATCACAGAAATATGGGCAGGTTAAGCAGAAAAGTAGCAGCATTAAATGTTGTGGGTAATAAGCATAAGAATGGCAAGCTGTACAAAAAGTAGATGAAGCATTAAGCAGTATTTTAAGCAGTCATAGTTTTGTATGGAGGATGGGTTGCTATATAAAGAAACCAAGTTGGGGCCGCAGGTGAAGCTAAGGAATAGCGTGCTACAACAAGCTCAAAATCACATATTAGCGGGTCATGGAGGTTGCAGATCTACCAACAGAAGAGTAGTGAAAAGGTATTGATAGAGGAGCAGGCAGACAGACGTAAACCAGTATGCGTAGAACTGCATACAGTGCACACAGAGAGCATATTTGTGTCCAATGAGAGTACCATTGCAGGGTTACCTGAAGCATAAGGTTTTTCTGGGGATAGATGTTTCGGTCCATTGAAAAAAACACCTGCAGGCAATCAGTACATACTCATAATCATAAATCATTTTTCATGATACTTAGAAATTGTCACAATGTCAAAGTAACAGGCAGAAACAGTGGCAAAAGCTCTTTTGAATAATTGGATGCTGATTTTTTATTGCCTGAAACAATAACGATAGACTAGGGAACGAATTCCATGTCAGATCCATTCAAGAAGTTGTGTACATTACTGAATGTGAAGAAGTTAAGAATGAACTCTCTCCATCGACAAGCCAATGGAAGAAGTGAAACAGTGCACAGGACGATCAGGGACATGCTTGGATACTGCAATGACTCACATCAAACCAAGTAGGATGTCTATTTGAACTATATCATCTCCACCTTCGACTTAAAGCAGCATACAAATCCAGGATTATGGCTATATGAAATAGCAAATTCCTTATCAGACTCTCTAGTCTTCCCTTTCGTCACTTTCAATATGTCAAAAGGTGATGTCGTTTTACAACCATATTGAAAGTGATGAACGGGAAGATTAGATAGTCTGTTAAGGAATTTGCCAGAGCGATTAGGGAAATTTGGAATACAGTACAGAATGCAAATACACGAGTACTGAAGAGACAGGAAGAAGCAGTGTACCATACAGTAAGAATGCCACAGTATAAAGTTGATCAGTGGCGATGCTGCCATTATAATCAACTACTTCTCTACTTTGTAAATGATCTCTTACTCTCAGAATACTTTCATCTTATCTGGTCTGTATTTTCCTCTTCCCAATATAACAAATACATAAGTTTCACATTCTTTTCCATTTCTAGCAAAATAACCCTGTCCGGAAAACATTAGTACTTCATATATAACACTAAAAACTCTTTTGGTTTTAATAACCTCTTTTAAAACAGTTCTTGCTCCTAGTAAGTCAAACAACAGAGTATCTAGAGTCTCTCCATAAAAAATATTTCATTTGTTCCCAACAGTCACTACTACTTCACTGTCAAAGAGTGTCCCTTGATTACCCCTTGGACTGGACATACGGCTTCCAAGGCGTACGCGGCCCCCACTTGTCAGGGCCGCTCGTCTGACGCCGTTCCAGGCTGCTCGTGACAGCTGTCCTACCTGCGCACACAAATACCGGTGGCGCAGTAAAAAAAGGCTTTCTCACCTTCATCGTTCAAATACCGGGTGTTCGAAATGGTGGACAGCCAAGTGTTTCTAGAATTTACCCCGAAATTCTCGAAGCACTATATATCCCTCCTTTTAGATCGAACGCGCAACATTTTACACATATGCATTCTATATATTAATATTACACAAAATGATACCACAATTACAAACTGTGAAACTTTCAATCCAGGTTGGAGTTACCTCTGTTTTTTGTTCCTCTTGCAACAGTAAATCCCAGGTGCACATGATTCATGAACATTCTTTTGCTTTGTTCTTACTTCCCGTACTACTCTTTTTTCTAAGTATGTACTTAATTATAACTTATAGTAATCTGGAGAAACTCTGGGTAGAATAAAAGTGTTCCCTTCTTGGATATTTGTAAACCTGACAAGGCTAGTGGAATAGAGAATTCAAACTTACCAGAATAATCTCTGTAAACGTGCAACTTCTGTCACGATACTGACCCTTTTTCCCTTTTGGAACAGTACTGATATCTCACATGAGTTGATCCTAGGAGTACCCTTTCTACTTCCGTTTGTGTAGGTACACCCCTTTTTAATTCCTAATCTATGGTACACAGGTCATCCACATCTTGGTGCCCCTGCTGCACAGTATAGGTCAGCCTCTCTTGGGTCTGCCTATCTGCGCCTTACCATCCAATAAATACTGGGTGCGCCCTCCTTCTCCTTCCTGATTAGGCCTCCTGGTTCATTGTCCTAGCACACATCTTTATGTATACTATTCTTAAATATTCTCTGGTCAGATTACCAATCTACTTTACACCCATATTCCATGTTCTAATGCATCATCTTACACCCTAGAGTCCTCTTTCACTCCTCACTTTTGCTACATAAATATAGATCATGCACACACCTAGTAGATGCTATGTCTATGTGTATTTACTAACTTTCCTCCAATGGCACATGTAAATATATGTTAGAGCTACAAAATTAACGATGCAGTACTATCACATATCAGCAATGTAATATGAGCATCGATGCAGATGGACATACATCTATATTTCTCTACATATCTTGGCGGGTCTGCCATCGCTTTTAGCTTTCTAATTCGTAATTTTCATGTTTGCATCTAAGTTTAATTTTGTGTGTATGTCGATATGTTTTCATGCAGCCTGCTTCTTCGGCCTACTTATTTTAAATAAGTTGAAGGTTATAGGAAACCACAGAAAGTAAGAAGAACTTCAGCAATAGAAGTGTATGCATATGGAAAGACGGAAAGATGAACTGGTACTCAGAAGATAAGTAAGAAAGGGAGAAGTAGAAATGGTTGCTAAGATCGAAGAAGAGAAAGAAGATAGCCCTAAAGACAGGAAATTCTTCGCACCGCCCTTCCCCAGGATCCCCACTTCACCGATACTTAAGTGAGGAGCCGGAGAGTGTATGATGTCAAACACCACATAAAGAATGGACGTTCTCACCTTCACCTTTGAAGTCCCCGAAGAAAGATCTTAGCAACTCCTATGGAATAGCAAATGATGAAGAATCAGTCACACTTGTCTGCGAGGGTTGGGTGAAAGGTGTGGTGTGTGTGTGTGTGTGTGTGTGTGTGTGTGTGTGTGTGTGTGTGTGTGTGTGTGTGTGTGTGTTTGTGTAGCGTTAACATTGTGTACCTACACTAACAACCCCCTTTCAAAATTGGTACAATCCCTCACCATTCATATGCTATCTTACCAAAAGGTATAAAATACTCTATAAAAATTTATACACTAAAGTCAAATAGTTATTTTACCAGTTAGTCACTTCACATTATATCTTATACACACATAAGATACCCTGTTCGCTTTATTCATCTAGGTATCATTAAGTACCATCATATTATATCTTCTTCTGGAATGTTATTCTGTTAGTTTTGCCTCATGCTTAGATGTTACTGTTTACTGTAACTCCTTAAAGTAGTCATAACGGTGCAGTCACAATCAGCCACTTACATACTATTGTGATAGGATACTTTATGAGGTTATAAATGGATTACAGAATTGTTGAAGATTTGAAGGGAATTCAGTGTAGGAAAACTAATTGTGGAAGTAACACTGCACCCAACTCAGGAATCGATGGTTGTCAATCCCCCATTAACACAGAATGTTAACGTTCCTGGGGAATACACCACTTTATATCTTTAACATTATATTTTCCTTTTTCTTCTCCAGTTTTATGATTCACTAAGAATAAGGTTTTTGGGTGGATAACCCATTGTACTCGGTAAGGCTCCACAAACTTTTAAAAAAAATTTATGCGTTTCTCTCTTCAAGGCAGAGCTCTGAAGATGTTGTTTTACTAAGACTAGATCATCTAACTTATATTGAGGTCCTATATAATTCTCGTTCTTCCCCCCCCCCCCCATGAACCATGGACCTTGCCGTTGGTGCGGAGGCTTGCGTTCCTCAGCGATACAGATAGCCATACCGTAGGTGCAACCGCAATGGAGGGGTATCTGTTGAGCGGCCAGACAAACGTGTGGTTACTGAAGAGGGGCAGCAGCCTTTTCAGTAGTTGCAAGGACAACCGTCTGGATGATTGACTGATCTGGCCTTGTAACACTAACCAAAACGGTCTTGCTGTGCTGGTACTGCGAACGGCTGAAAGCAAGGGGAAACTACAGCCGTAATTTTTCCCGAGGGTATACAGCTTTACTGTATGGTTAAATGATGATGGCGTCCTCTTGGGTAAAATATTATGGAGGTAAAATAGTACCCCATTCAGATCTCTGGGCGGGGACTACTCAAGAGGACGTCGTTATCAGGAGAAAGAAAACTGGCGTTCTACGGATTGGAGCATGGAATGTCAGATCACTTAATCGCGTAGGAAGGTTAGAAAATTTAAAAAGGGAAATGATTAGGTTAAAGTTACATGTAATGGGAGTTACTGAAGTTCGGTGGCAGGAGGAACAAGACTTCTGGTCAGGTGACTACAGGGTTATAAACACAAAATCTAACAGGGGTAATGCAGGAGTAGGTTTAATAATGAATAGGAAAATAGGAAAGCGGGTAAGCTACAACAAACAGCATAGTGAACGCGTTATTGTGGCCAAGATAGATACGAAGCCTACGTCTGCTACAGTAGTACAAGTTTATATGTCAACTAGCTCCGCAAATGACGAAGAAATTGAAGTAATGTATGATCAAATAAAAGAAATTATTCAGATAGTGAAGGGTGACGAAAATTTAATAGTCATGGGTGACTGGACTTCGGTAGTAGGAAAAGGGAGAGAAGGGAACGTAATAGGTGAATATGGATTGGGGCTCAGGAATGAAACAGGAAGCCGCCTGGAGCAATTTTGCACAGAGAACAACTTAATCATAGCTAACACTTAGTTCAAGAATCATAAAAGAAGGCTGTATACATGGAAGAAGCCTGGAGATACTGACAGGTTTCAGATAGATTATATAATGGGAAGACAGAGATTTCGGAAACAGGTTTTAAATTGTAAGACATTTCCAGGGGCAGATGTGGACTCTGGCACAATATATTGGTTATGACCTGTAGATTAAAACTGAAGAAACTGCAAAAAGATGGGAATTTAAGGAGATGGGACCTGGATAAACTGACTAAACCGGAGGTTGTACAGAGTTTCAGGGAGAGCATAAGGGAACAATTGGGGGAAAGAAATACAGCTGAAGAAGAATGGGTAGCTTTGAGGGATGAAGTAGTGAAGGCAGCAGAGGATCAAGTAGGTAAAAAGACGAGGGCTAATAGAAATCCTTGGGCAACAGAAGAGATATTGAATTTAACTGACGAAAGGAGAAAATATAAAAATGCAGTAACTGAAGCAGGCAGAAAGGAATACAGACGTCTCAAAAATGAGATCGACAGGAAGTGCAAAATGGCTAAGCAGGGATGGCTAGAGGACAAATGTAAGGATGTAGATGCTTATCTCACTAGGGGTAACATCGATACTGCCTACAGGAAAATTAAAGAGACCTTTGGAGATAAGAGAACCACTTGCATGAACATCAATAGCTCAAATGGAAACCCAGTTCTAAGCAAAGAGGGGAAAGCAGAAAGGTGGAAGGAGTATACAGAGGGTCTATACAAGGGCGGTGTACTTGAGGACAATATTATAGAAATGGAAGAGAATGTAGATGAAGATGAAATAGGAGATACGATACTGCGTGAAGAGTTTGACAGAGCACTGAAATACCTGAGTCGAAAGAAGGCCCCCAGAGTAGACAACATTCCATTAGAACTACTGACGGCCTTGGAAGAGCCAGTCCTGACAAAACTCTACCATCTGATGAGCAAGATGCATGAAACAGGCGAAATACCCTCAGACTTCAAGAAGAATATAATAATTCCAATCCCAAAGAAAGCAGGTGTTGACAGATGTGAAAATTACCGAACTATCAGTTTAATAAGTCACAGCTGCAAAATACTAACGAGAATTCTTTACACACAATGTTGACTGGAATACTCTCGTTCAAATTCTGAAGGTGGCAGAGGTAAAACACAGGGAGCGAAAGGCTATTTACAATTTGTACAGAAACCAGATGGCAGTTATAAGAGCCGAGGGACATGAAAGGGAAGAAGTGGTTGGGAAGGGAGTGAGACAGGGTTGTAGTCTCTTCCCGATGCTATTCAATCTGTGTATTGAGCAAGCAGCAAAGGAAACAAAGGCAAAATTCGGAGTAGGTATTAAATTCCATGGAGAAGAAATAAAAACTTTGAGGTTCGCCGATGACATTGTAATTCTGTCAGAGACAGCAAACGACTTGGAAGAGCAGTTGAACGGAATGGATAGTGTCTTGAAATAAGGGTACAAGATGAACATCAACAAACGAAAAACGAGGATAATGGAATGTAGTCGAATTAAATCAGGTGATGCTGAGGGAATTAGATTAGGAAATGAGACACTTAAAGTAGTAAAGGAGTTTTGCTATTCGGGAGCAAAATAACTGATGATGGTCGAAATAGAGGGGATATAAAATGTAGACTGGAAATGGCAAGGAAAGCGTTTCTGAAGAAGAGAAATTTGTTAACATTGAGTGTAGATTTAAGTGTCAGGAAGTCATTTCTGAAAGTATTTGTATGGAGTGTAGCCATGTATGGAAGTGAAACATGGACGATAAATAATTTGGACAAGTAGAGAATAGAAGCTTTTGAAATGTGGTGCTACAGAAGAATACTGAAGATTAGATGGGTAGATCACATAACTAATGAGGAAGTACTGAATAGGATTGGGGAGAAGAGAAGTCTGTGGCACAACTTGACTAGAAGAAGGGATCGGTTGGTAGAACATGTTCTGAGGCATCAAGGGCTCACCAAGTTAGTATTGGAGGGAAGCGTGGAGGGTAAAAATTGTAGAGGGAGACCAAGAGATGAATACGCTAAGCAGATTCAGTAAGATGTAGGTTGCAGTAGGTACTGGGAGATGAAGAAGCTTGCACGGGATAGAGTATCATGGAGAGCTGCATCAAACCAGTCTCAGGACTGAAGACCACAACAACAGCCTTCTCGTTACGTTTGCTTACTAGTTGTTGGGCTCTCTTAATTAAGTTCTTAGCAACTGTCGTTTGATTCAGTTGGTCATCAGTAGTATGTTGTTCAGACCATGTGCATATTTAATAAGTGATTCACCTATAAAGGGTTTACCTATTACTTCTAATGGTGTTAGTCCAGTTGATAGATACGTCGGCTGAACAAATTAATATACTTACCTGTCAGATGTTAGTGTTACAGGAATAGTGTGAAGAATTGGTGCAAAGGGATGAAACTGAGCACAAAGCTTGTCAGATAGCTGCAAGTTTTTCAGGAACCCCTCCAGCTAGTTCTGCAGCATCTGTAGCAATCATTCCAAACAGCTCCTCTGCCGTCTCTCTTAGACCTACATTTTTGGGAAAGCCGAATGGAGGTGTTACCACTTTCTTGCAGAATGTTCGCGATTTGGGGCATTTTTAGACTTGGCCGAATGGAATATTACTAAACATAGTGAGGTCAAAGTTGCCAGATGACAAGATGTAAGTACGTTTAATATGTTGAAGCATTATAAAACGCAATAAAATCTGAAGCAATTCAGTTCAATTCAATTTAGTTTATTGCTACGAATCTTAGATCTGTTTTCTGGAAACTCCAAACAGGTCGTACATATTGGTTAATAATGGTGACGCTTCCAGGCTCATAAATGTCTTTTATAACTAATATGCATTCTTGTGATCTCATACACATGATCATATGGCTCACACCCTAACCAAAACAGCGCTGCCCTGTAACATACCACGTTATTCATCAGACATAGCCCGACTATCACCAATTAAACCCTCTACCGGTGTAGTGCTAAAGTCACAGTCACCTGCAGAAGTATGCTCCACAGAGCTCGTCGCAGTATTGTTTTGTTGCTGACCAGTCTAAGATGACGTGTCAAGATGCTGGCAGTGAAGTCCATAATGGTGTCGAAGTTAGCTTCGTGATATGACCACACCACATGAAATGGTAATTTATAGTCAGCACAGGCAATATAATGCATAATTTTGGCCGTTTTCTGAGTAACAGATTCTTAGTATTCTAGACAGTTTCTTTTCTCGTACCGAGCGAGGTGGCGCAGTGGTTAGCACACTGGACTCGCATTCGGGAGGACGACGGTTCAATCCCGTCTCCGGCCATCCTGATTTAGGTTTTCCGTGATTTCCCTAAATCGTTTCAGGCAAATGCCGGGATGGTTCCTTTGAAAGGGCACGGCCGATTTCCTTCCCAATCCATCCTTAACCCGAGCTTGCGCTCCGTCTCTAATGACCTCGTTGTCGACGGGACGTTAAACACTAACCACCACCACCACCACATCTTTTCTCGCCTAGAATAAAGCCTAAATATATACTAGCAGAGCTGCATTTTGCAGGTATTCTTTCAAGCCTCGGGAAAGGATTCCGACTAAGAGAAAACCTTCCCTTCAAAAGTATGTATGTGGTGTTATGAACAGATGTAGTCAGTTTGTTGCTCTTGCACCAACGCTGCAACTGAGCAAGTTCTAGACAGTTTCATTTCTTACCTAGAATAAAGCCTAAACATATACTAGTAGAGCTGCATTTTGCAGGTATTCTTTCAAGCCTCAGGGAAGGATTCCGACTAAGAGAAAACCTTCCCTTCAAAAGTATGTATGTGGTTTTATGAACAGATGTAGTCAGTTTGTTGCTCTTGCACCAACGCTGCAACTGAGCAAGCGCATCGCTCGCCTTTGCCTTAAAGTCTCGCCCTGGAGTCTGCAGACACATCTACTAGGATGACACCTGCGTATGCGACAACACGTTCAATAGCTTCTGCCCCAGATGTAACAGGGTCAATACTAAGATCCCAAACCAGTGGACCACTTACATAACTTTGAGGACAGTCCTTGGTAATCTTTTTAATTACATTTCTCTGAAGCCCTGGCATACGATTTAGCAGAGCACTATTCCGACACATAAGAAGTCAGCTACTACAGAGACCATTCATCCACGTTAAGGCACAAGTTGAATGAAAATTTGGTTGATCAAATACGAGCTGTGTCAGGCGGCACATATGTGTTAGGGTGGGATGCCATATGTAATGACATGTTAATTGAGCTAGCTAGAGCCAGAACAATTGCCGTCTTCATACGTGGAATAGATCTGCAGATATGTAGTGAAGTAAAGGTGGCCTCACATACTTCACTGCATCAGGCAATAAGACTGACATATTTTTGCAAGAAGGCTGCAAGGTTCATCTCTACTCTGTCACAAAGCAATAAGCTGCGCCACGTTTTTGTAAACGACACGAATTCCAAACGCTGATATACACGTAGGGGGATCAGGCCCCACCACCCATCCTCAACGTAACGTGGGTAATGTATCCAGACCAAGACAGAAGAGTAAATGAGGTGACTTACATAATTTTAAAGGACAATATGAGAGGAAGAGTTGCCAAAGTGTCAGTAGATACAGGGGCTCAAATTAGAGCATAATTTGTTTCTCTTAATGATAAGAGTGTACTTGAATCGTTTCGCTGTAACATTAGTGGATTAAGAGAAGAAGTAATACTGCCCACAGGAAAATGTTTTGTAAACGTGCAGATGGATGGTAAGAATTATGGTTTTGATAGGTAAGTTGGGAGAAGACACAGAAATGATTTCAGTGTCATTCTACAGAAGGATATCCTACATCAGTACTGGGTGGTAGTAGATTATGGAGCGCATATTGTTAGATTCAGTGAGGCAACTATTTCGACGAAATTTGCGACCCTCAATCACTAGGAATTTGTGGAATGAGGCCTCTTCCACAACCTCCAACAGAATCACATACATGGGCATTTGAAACTTACACAACTGGTAACAATCAGCGGTGGCACGGGACCGACTTCACAATCCAAATGTTGCCTAGATTAGACTCTCTCGTTGATACACTCGGTCTAAACAACGTTCTCTACAGGTTGTTGATTCGTGTGAGAAGAAGTACAAACAAAATAGAGACACTGGTACAGAAGTTTTGTGCTCCAGTATTTATTGATGATTTTCGGTAAGAAGATATAGAGATTACACCTGAAACAATACTTGTTAGTGCTCAGAAAGTTGAAGAATTTTAGTGTGAAAATAAGTTAAAGTGTAAGAGCAAGAAGCAGCTGATAGAAGGAGAATTTGCACAGTAGCAACCTTACTTAAAAATCAGGCCTATGAGAAGTTAGCACAATTGCCAGTATAAGTGAAATCTTTTGTACTCGGTAGTAAATGAATGTCCTTCGTTGTTCAAGGAACAGCAGTATATGACAGTCACTGACGTTGTACAACACAAAATTCAAACTTAAGAGTTTAGGCCAATTGCTTAGAAACTGGACAAGGTCGGAACTGGGCAGATTCCTATTTTATCTACAATCTGTTGTTCAGGATGTTACACAACAGCTGGCTGCAGGGATAAATCATTCCTCTGCGAACCCCTGCTTGGTCCCTATGGTTGTGGGACCAGAAAAAGGCAATCAGTAGAGAGAAAGCCTATCGCCTGTTCATTAACGTACAAGCAGTAAACAAGATAACTGCCACTGACACCTACCCTCTACCCCATAGAGACGAAACATTGGAGAGATTGGGAAACTGTAGGTATTTTACTACATTTTACATGTATTCTAATTACCACCAAATTCTGATTGCACCAGAATACCTAAAATACCACATTTTTGGTTCCATGAAGGTTGTATGAGTTTTTACACATGCCCTTCAGCCTTAGAAATGCGCCTGTCACTTTCCAAAGACTCAATGACTTGTTAATAAGATAATTGAAGCCTACAACATCTTTTGTGTATTTGGATGACATGATATTTTAAAGGAGTACTGAGGAACATTTGGTGAGATTGAGGTACGTTTTATCAAGGTTACAGCATACACATTTGAATTTAAAAGTTTTTTTTGCACAATCAAAGGTTAAGTACCTGGGACATATTATCAGTTAAGATGAAGTTAAGACAGATCCACAGCTAACCAAAGCAGTTGAGACTCTTCCTGGCCCACTAACGATAAGGAAATGCAACTTTTCTTACCTCCATTAATTATTATCGTCTTTGGTAAAGGATTTTGCTATGACAGCCAAACGATTAACTAAGTTGTTAAAGTAAGGTGCAGTGCTTGAGCGGACAGAAGGATATGAATAGGCTATGATGAAACTTAAATATGATTTGACAGGTTCACATTATTAATATACTGATTATGAAAAGCTTCTTAGCCTTTGAACAGACACCTCGAATATGCTATAAGTGCCGTTCTTTGTCAGGAATAATTGCTAGCACTTAAATTCGGAGTCAACTATCGCAGATGTTATTTTTACAGAAGAAAATTCGCTGTGGTCTCTGATTATACTGCTCTTTTGTAGAGGCGCAGTTTAAAGGACCCCAGTAGTCATTTGACTTGTTGGGCATTAAAACTACCATTTAGGATTACGACACATGCCACAAACCAGGCTGTTCATACCTGAATGTTGATGCACTGGGCCATAAGGTCAAAATGATCCATACTGACAATGTTTTAATAGAAGAATTAAGAGATGTACAATGTAACTGGTACAATTCTCTTCAAAATTTTGTCACAGTTGATTATATTGTATGCCACATAAATGCCCCTTGAGCAACAGAGTCACAATTGCAGAAAGAGTTGCAATCATGTATAATAGCTCAGTATCATGACAGTTTGCAGGCATGTCATAATGGACAAAAAGCCATGAATGCCAGAATAGACACACAGTATTGATGAGAAGGTAGACAGACTTTTGTTCATAAGTATATACCAAACTACGTGCCTTGTGGTCAGAGTTCAGTCCCACAATGGACTTAAATTGCCTTGCAAACACTTATAGACGCTATAAACACATTTCAGAATGTTGCCTTAGACAGTGTCAGACCGTTCCCACAAACCACACAGAATTATTAATGTATCCTATCTACCAATGATCTAGATATCTAAGTCTAGTACAAGTTCCAGGTATGACTATAGGAATAGTAATGAGTGCGTTTGTAAATACTTAATTATTATCATTTGGAGGCCATGATGATATTTTGACTGAACAGAGGACTAATTTAATATACACCCTGTTTCTAAAATATTACAAATTACTATGAACCCAAAAATAGAGAAACACTCCTTATCATCCAAAAGCTAGTAGCCACCTTCAATGTGTTCATCAAACAGCAGTTCGGATTTTGTCTTACTACATAAACCACGCAATGACTGGGACAGGTATGTTGCCTATGTAACTTCTGCATAAAATAGTCATATACATGAATCAACTAGGTATACATCCTATGAGGAAGTATATGGATGGCCTATGAGCTCCCCATTTGAACATGATAAACACCCATCTGCCGCGGATCTGGCAGAAGTTGTCACCTAAAGGCTATCTGGAAGCAGATAAAGCAAAATAAATATAAGCTACCCAGAAACAAGCTGAACGAAGTAAGGGACTGTGCTTTCTCAGTGTTAACTTGGGGACCTGCTTTTGATTTGTAACCCTCATGATTAAGAAAGAGAAGACTAAGAAATTCATGTCTCAATACGAAATGTCTTATTCCATCACACGAGTGACTTCTGTTTATGCAGATATTCATTTTCTGACCATACAGTGGTAGTATATTCTGGCTGGTTACAGCTTTACCATGGTCAAGCTCCGCCACCCTCTGCAGTGTCACTTACTTCAGTTCAAAATTATTTATGACAAGGCACAGGTACTATCATGCAGAAATTCAGGAAAAAAGGACAAGTTGCTGTCAGCTCATCCTCTGTATGCCTTGAGAAATAAGCACCCTTATGCCTTTGCGATCATGGGATTGAGGTATCGTTTGTTCGAACGAGCTTTATGTGATATTTCGTTCTGTGTAGGAGTGACTTCAGTATAGGAAGAAATTTATTTTGTTGATGCTGTTTTGAGTAATAATTCTGTCATTCAGTCAGTCATTTTGACTGGCTAGTGCAAACGAGTTGTGCTAGACTATAAAACCAGTCTTCAGTTGAGGCTACTTGGCCATCTTTCTTTTGCAGTTTTTTTAATGCAAGATGCTGCCAAAATTGCTTTCTAAAGTAAGAGCGTGCCTTTGCTGTATTATAAGTTACTGTATATTAACAGCAAAGTAACGAGAGAAGTGATAATGTAAACGATTAAAGAGTGACCAGAAGTAATTGCTTATACAGTGGACACGAGTTTAGAGAGATCAGTTGTTTTATAGTAATCAAGTACCAGTAAAAGAGAATGTGAGGGGCTACAATTCAACACCATCAGGAGATTACTATATTACTCAGTAAAGCTATAAACCTTCCTGTATGTGAGAACTGTACTTTGGTGATACATGAAATAACTGTTAGTGTTACATTATGTGCACTAGAGACTTTACATCATGTGAAAATGACTTTTTACGAACTCATTTATACTATTGAAAACGAGGTTTACTCAGTACTACATTGTTATAAGATGAGAATTACAGTTTTGAGGTAGAACTCATAAGTAGCATTGAAGCGAAATAGATAATTGGAGACGTTAAGCAACGAAGTCTCTTTCCAGTAGCTGATATTGATCGAATAGTTTCTTTACAGCAATACATATTTTTTCTTTTGCCGAGTTTCGTGCGAATAACACATACAACAAATTTTCACTTATTATCAGATGTCATGCTATTTCCACTTTACAATCAAAATTTACTTTAGAATTCACAGTTATATTGTCCACAATAGGCAAGTAAACTTCTTAATTTAATACATGAAGAGACAAGAGATAAGTGCATTCATTTATATAACAGTTAAGAACCAAATCTGCAACAACCAGGCGACCTCTATATCAAGTGCTTTGAGTTAACACCAAAGACTAATTCATGCAATGAGTACCCTACAGAGATCATGTACTTACACTTGCCTAAAATCTGCAAACCACAGCTATGAAATTACCCAAGACTTTCATAGTATACACTAGTGGGAAGTTATAATGTATAAGACGGTATTATCTCGAAGTTGTGTTAGCGTTTTGTAAACAAAGAATAACTCACACTGCAAGATATTGCTAGCAGTAAGGTCAACACATGCATACTGTTTGGCAGGACTTTTGCACGTCAGATGATCTATATTCTTTGTATGAGAAGGATAACACAACAAAAATAAGTCCTGGCCTTCGTAATTTGTGGTAGAATGTATAGTGCCTCATGTGGATTGATCTGGTGAAACAAGCGATTTATGGTTACGAATTTTGCCATATGCCATTACAGGAAATGTATTACGCCTTTAAAAACTATACTTTCCTCCATTCTCAGACGTGAAATCCTGAACATCACAGTTATGTGCATTGTCAGCAGACACTGCTACATGTCGAGACCATAAATCCAGCGTGACAAAAATATAGGATATCAAAGGAAGGTCAGGAGAACGAAAGCATAGATGAGTTGAATTATATACTACTTATGTATCGCAAATGACTTAACTTCATTACCAAACAATGATACCTGAAAGGTACTAAGTACACAGAAGGTGTCAAATGTAGCTTCACAGCAATGGTTTGTGAAAGGTAATGTGTAATTATGCCCCATTCTATATGAAGTTAAGAGACAAACAATTTTCAAACAACAGTAGCATCTTCACTGTCATATGGACAAATAAGAATTACATACGGTTCTGCAAACAAGGGTAAATGCATTGATTGTTGTAATTACACAGTGATGGAGTAACTGCTCTTGTCACTGTGACAGTTACTCTAAAAACAGGCATGCCATTCACAATGTTTCAAATGGCTCTGAGCACTATGGGAGCATCTGAGGTCATCAGTCCCTTAGAACTGCTGTGGTCATCAGTCCCCTAGAACTTAGAACTACTTAAACCGAACTAACCTAAGGACATCACACACAGTCATGCCCGAGGCAAGATTCGAACCTGCGACCATAGCAGTCACGCGGTTCCATACTGAAGCGCCTAGAACCACTCGGTCACAGCGGCCAGCTGCTCTACATTACTCGTCGCCATTGTGCAAAAGCGTCCCTCAGATATTATCGACATCCTCCATTGAATAAATTGTGGCATTCATCAGTACAAAAATTACATTTATCAAGCAGTTCCTGGCTGATGCACCTGGCACCACACCAATTTCAGCCTTGCTCACTCCTTCAAGAAGAAATATGAAAAATGAAGTCTTTTTCCAATGTGGCCACCACCAATGTTATCAGTTACCATCATTAATTAAATACTCACTAACCGACAATTTTGTGCATCTGCCCCTCTAGTGATGTGTTTTACCTGCCAGGTAGGCTCTACTATTTTGATGACGTGAATGCGAACGCATCTGATGCCCACCAATCCGTTTATGGGAAGATTTAGAATGCTTCATGCAATCTGTTCAAATTCTCTGTGCTTCCCCATCTGTCACTAACCAAGAGAGCAGTGGATATGCATACATTACTGATACAGGTTTCTTTTGCGACCCTTTCATATCCACTGATACGTACCACATTATGCATTCACATGTAGTACACTATAAGTAACTATACAATAGGATACATCCCAGCGCCTTACACACCTACAAAGTTAATGTACTACTTGTCAGCACTGCATCACTGAGAAAAAGTTTAAATGCTTCGACTCTTTTAACTCATTTACTTACCTCACATATCTAGAGGCATTTCTGCTCATTTCACATTCCTTTACCATATTTAGCTTTGACATACTTTTATAGCAGCATAATAAAATTCTATGGTTTCATGACACAAATCTTGTATGGAGGCAGCACACTCTTTTCGATTCCTACCACTTCATTACAACTTGATAGCCTGATGAGATGACGAAAAACGTCTGATTCATCTAGAAACGAGCTCCTGCCATTCCTTTCGCTTCCCTTTATGATTAAGTTGCAGTGCATGATGCCACCTCTTTTCCTGTTAATGTATTTCTGTTTTCCAGTTCATATTGTCATGTTCTGCGATATGTTTTTATCACCTAATTTAATTAGGACTGGCATGAACTAATTAGATCCCTCAACAGTCACAAGACTACACTCCTAGCCATCATGAGTCTGGACAGTTAATCATGATTCCCTTCCTAGTTCACCTCCCACTCTCATTGCACCACCCATTATATTTTAATGCATTACAATTATAAATGTAACCAATACTTTCATTTGTAATTTCGTTACAGATAACTGAAGCTGGTTTGGCCATTTTCCTAACAGCTAAGCCCTCTATTCTTTCTCATAGCTCACCAAGGAAGTTATCACTACTGGGTATGTCTACTGGCTCCCATTTTGACATCCTTGTCCTAAATCTAACATTTCCATATTCACGCCAGTTTACATTATGGACGCTTCGAAAATGTGGTTTAATTCTCATTAGTTTCCAGAAAAGTGGTGATAGAAACTCACATTTATTTCCTCAACAAAGTATAGAATTAGCACACTACAGTAAATCACACACATTAGCCAACTGTTGACCTCATTCTACAACATGCCAGGCTATAAAGTCTTCTGTTCTTTCTAAAAGCATGCCAAAAACAACTGGCTGTGAATTCAGTCCCCTCAAAATTCAGCCCTGCTCAACATACTTCATCAGTATTTTTTCAAAAGAATAATGATCTTTTAAACTTTTGCAAAGTTTCAAGACAACTAGCACCTGTGAACACTCTATAAATACTGCAGATCAATCATCTTGATTGCGAAGCCGCCGAACCTTAGTAACCTGTTGCTATTGCCTCTACACGAGTGCTGTCTCTTGCAGCATGCAAGCAGAAACGACCAGACAATGAGTACTACCATCTCTGTCTTTTCACAGATTTAATTCTCCTTCACTGCATTACAAACACTGTTCATCCTGTGAACAAACAGTCACAGTACCACTCCGCATTGCTATACAAGTTTGGTTTAATAGAAGTGCAGCTGTGCTGAAAACAAATTTGGTACCCCTGATCAAACCGATGATGATCGCTGTGATAAAGCTCCCCAGCGAGCTTCGTTCTTTGTTATGCAGTATCATGAAATCCTAGTATCCTGGCATGTGCAGCTCAATCACATTGAAGACAACTTTTGGTTACCAACTGATAAATCCATAATATAGCCGCTGTGCTAATACTGAAATACTAAGAACTTAAAAATGCCATCCAGTGTGACCTAATAACTGCACACAGGGAACTGTGCAAACTGACTGCTACTTTGGAAGGGACCAACGCCTTACAGATCTTGTTGTATAGCACCCACGCGACTCTTGCATGTTAACACTGTGCGCAGTTCCATTCAGTCAAGACTGCAACAGAGCCTCAGCCCTAACTTAGTGCCAGCTGAAACCTTCAAGCAAACCATAACTAATAATTCATTTCATTTTTCAGTGCACATGCAAATGATCTACTCCATCTAGGAATCAACCTTGCTGTATTATTGCACTGCTGCTATTGTACAACTGTCATGATCTACAGATGTTTTAAATGTGCAGATATCCCTGCCCATAACTTGCACCAGTCACAAATTTGAGTGTTATCACCTTCTCTTTCTCTGTCGCCTGTGTGGCTGCCTATGAACGCAATGTTTGGCAAACGGGCATACTGATTGTTTCCAAGGGTTGTCCATCACACTGTCATGTAGTTCGAGTTTCAACTGTGCATTCACACTAATTATTACAAGCCTCATACCTTATTACTCTACATTAGTGCATTGTGAAATTGCATTGCTTTTAGGGGAAACTACAGAATTACCTTGCTCTCACATTGTTGTTGCAATGCACAAATCTTTACTTATGCCCTCTGGGAACACATTACTGTATTTGGTAGCACAGTCAAATATAGTTGCAGTTCTCTGCTGTGACCATGCATTTACACTCCAGACGTCTCAAGTTTCTCTAACGGTAGACTTTTATTCAATGGTCTTATTATGATGTATCACACGCACCATTAGGTTATTTACTCATTTAACTTACACACGGAATAGCATTTAAATTTTTCTTCTAATTTTCCTGAAACACCTTTTGTACTGGCACCCAATCGACAGCCTGCCTACACTATCAAAAAAAATCGAAGACTCACCTTCTGCAAACCATTGATGAATACTAGCTTGGGAAAATTGCAAGTTACCATCGACCACGGCATTGCATACATCACTGAGTGGAGTAAGCTGGAATTCCTACATAGAGTGGTTGCCCCAGTGTCATGTATCTTCCAGTCACTGCAGTTGTTCTCAGAATGGTTATATGGATCATATGTAATCCAGGATACTGTGAACTATTCAGATCACCAAACCAGTGGTGCACAAGCAGCAGCTGTTAAATAATTTTATACTGAAGTGGATTTTGGATCCTGGCGCAATTCAGTCATGACTCTTGTTTATGACTAAGCATTAGGAGATGGGATGCTAATATGTATTAGATTGTTTTCATTGTATAATTTTGTCATTTTGCGTATTTTGCAACATGGGCGAGCATTAAATTCCACTTAGTTAAGGACCAAACCAATGATATAGGATTTAATAACCAATACCAATTAAGTTACTTAGTTATTGAGTTAGTTACGTGTTCCATTGATCAATAGCACGGAAAAACCATTATGATGTGGAACGTGTCAAATGCACAAGAAATGCGCACAGGAAAGAAGTTGCTTTTTTTTGTTTACAGTATAGTGTTTACATTACCTAAATATTTCTATTATTTACCCCATTCCCTTAAATGGCACAAAATACATATATTATATCTCCAGATGTATTTAATCATATTCAAGAATTCATCTATGGTATAGAAGGAGTTGTCAAGGAGTTATGATTTCAATTTGTTTTTGAAACTATTACTGCTGTCTGTCAGACATTTTATTTCATCTGGTAATTTATCGAAAAGTTTTATAGCAGCATATTTTACCCCCTTCCATGCCATAAATAGGTGAAGTAAAGGATAGTGTAGGTCTTTCTTTCTCCCGATATTGTAATCATGAATGCCACTGTTGATTTTAAACTGGTCGATGCTTTTGAGAAAAAATTTCATTACTGAGTAAATGTACGGTGAAGCAGTTGTAAGAATTCCTTACCTTTTAAACAGATGCCTACAAGATGTGCGACTATGAACCCCACACATTATTGTAACTACTTTCTTTTGACCAATGAATGCCTTTTGCCTAAGTGTTGAGTTGCCCCAGAATATTATTCTGTATGACATCAGAGAGTGGAAGTATGCAAAGTATGTTAGCTTACTAATTTCTACATCCTCAAAATTGGCAATTATTCTTATTGCAAAAGTTGCAGAACCTAGTCGCTTTAGGAGATCCAAAACACGAATTTTCCAATTAAGATTATCATGTATATGTTCAGCCAAAAACGTAGTATGCTCTACCCTGGCTCCAGACTTCTTTTAATGTGTTATGTTTATTGAAGAAATTAAACTTTTCACAGCAGAAAATTGGATGTACTGTGTATTTTCGAAGTTCAGAGGAAACCCATTGACAGAAAACCAATTAATAACTTTTCAAAAGACCTTATTTTTATCATTTTCTATTGGACTTTCCTTTACTGGATTAATAATTATGCTTGTATCACCAGCAAACAGTGTCAGTTCAACACCTTGTTTCACATAAGAAGGGAGATCATTCACATAAATCAAGAACAGGAGGAGACCCATAATTAAACCTTGTGGAACTCCTAATGTAATTTCATCCCAGTTAGATGAAGTGGCAAACTCCTTCAATAACTAGAAGCATACAAGAAGACTTTTTGCTTCCTGTTCTGTAGATGTGACTTAAACCACTCATATGCTTTTCCATTTATACAATAGAATTGTAATTTCTCTAACATAATGTCATGGTTAACACAATCAAATGCTTTGGATAAGTCACAGAATATTCCTACTGGTGACATTTTACTATTTAAACACTCTATTATGTAGACAGTGAAATTGCATATTGCTGTCTCAGTGGAACAGCATTTCTGAAATCCAAACTGTGATTTACTAAGTATCCCATTACTGTTGAGATGGCTAACCACTCTTGAGTACATTACTTTCTCAAACATTTTTGAAAATGCTGTAAGCTAGGATACTGGCTGGTAATTTTTGGCATCTGTGGTTTCCCCCTTTTGGAAAAATTCCTCACAATGGATATATTTTAACCTGTCTGGAAACATTCCATGAGTCAGTGATGCATTACATATGTGACTCAAAATATCAGCTGTACTTGCTCCAAATTTTTTTGATGTCGTCTACTCGTGCAGAACATTTATTTTTCAATGATTTCCTTATTTCACAAGAGTTTGTTAGATGAAACCTAATCTGACTAAAATTTTTCAAAACTCACTCTTCCATGTGCTGCCTGGCTTTTTCTTTTGAACTATTCTCACCAATTTTTTCTCCTACACTTTACAAGTGATTGTTAAATACATTGGCTACCTGTGTAATGTTGGTTAAGATGGTCTCATTCTCTTTATCAGTAATACTACCTACCCCACTGGTTAG
This sequence comes from Schistocerca gregaria, assembly GCF_023897955.1. NCBI lineage: Eukaryota > Metazoa > Arthropoda > Insecta > Orthoptera > Acrididae > Schistocerca > Schistocerca gregaria. Next base: position 6,795,235 of record NC_064930.1, on the reverse strand, counting down.
TTTTCCTGTCTCCCTTCTAACAACATTCCATATTGATTTGATTTTATTGCTATAATTTTTATAGTGTAAAACTACTTCTTGCTGTCTCATACAGTTTTCTTTTTCTGTCTGAAGATACATTAATACCTACAATAATCCAAGGTTTCTTTAAAAATATTGTGGTGTTACATTTAGTAATTTTCTTTGGAAAACAATGTTCAAAAAGGGATATAAATTTATTAGGAAATATGTTGCATTTATCATTAGCATTTGGATCATTATATATATCTTCACAGTTTACATTTCCTAAACTTTCTCTGAAGTGATCTATAGATACTGGGGTGAGCACCCTCACACTTTTACTTAATGGTTTCTGCAGTGTACACCCTGTTGTGTTTTGTAAGTTAATCAGTTGTGCATCATGGTCAGATAATTAATTTACCACAGGGAAAGCATGTGTTTGTTCTACATCCTCTTGCTGTACAAATACATTATCTATTAGAGTACTACTGTCTTGAGCTATACGTGTAGGGATACTGATTACTAATTCTAAGTTATATGTTGTTAACAACACTTCTAGTTCACTTTTCCTATCAGAATTGCTTAGAAAAGTTAACACTGAAATCACCCCAGATTAATAACTTCTTCTTTTTGTCTGACAGACAGCATAATACGGAGTCAAACTTTTTTTATGAATAGGTCCCAATCTCCTAGTGGAAACTTGTACACTGTTGCTAATATCAACATTATCTAGCTGAAGTTAACATGCACAAACCTCAAAGTGCTGATCAACACAAAATTTGCTCACTTCAACAGTTCTGTATTTTTACCCTTGTTTTATGAAAATGGTAACTCCTTCTTTATCCATACTAGATCTACAAGTGTAAGATGCTAAATAATACCCATTTATACTGACATTTTCCATCCCCACAGTTACATGGTGCTCAGACAGACAAAGTATATCAATCTCATTTTTATTTTCGAGATCATCTAAATACATTATCAGCTCACCTACTTTTTTTAAAATTCCTCTGATATTTTGGTGAAGTTGATATCATCCTTAGCTTTATCCTTATTTGCTGTGCATGAAGTTTCTTTTCATATATTTTCCTTGGTTGTTGTCTGTCTGGAAACTGACTTTAACTTTAAAAAAACCTGTTTGCCTTGGTCGCAATAACCACAGGGATCACCCCTTGTGTGACTGTTGCCCCCCTTACAGTATCTGCTAATAGAGGAGCTAATTTAGCTTCCCCCTTCCTAATAACGTGCAGGCCGTGTGTAGTGTAGCCCCACCTACCAATAGCATCAACTGGACCAACACTCATGTGAGACTTTGCCGGTGTCTGGAGCATCCTGTTCAGTTCAGTGTTAACATGTTATACCCAGGGCTGATCATAGTGCTGAAACACCTCCAAAAACCCAACATTCGTGTGCCGTTTCTGCTCCTATTTTATCCAGGTCACTCCTAATACTATACCCTGGATTCATACCCAGGCTGCTTACTGCTCCCCCAACTATAATTTCCTGATTTTCCTTCTCAAAGTCCTTGCATAACTGTCATAAATTTTCTGTCACCTGGCTAAGGCTAGCACTTGGTTTCACAAAACTTGTGACCTGGTACTCTGTCCCTAATTTCTCCTGTAGCTGTTGGCCCACACCCCTCCCAAGACTGCTACCTGTAAGCAGAATTTTTCTTTTCCTTTTCTGGTTTGATCCCGACCTGTCTTTTTAATTTAAGCTAATATTCTGCTTAAACTTACATTCAACTAAATCTGAATGAGGCCATTCCTCCACTACTACAGATAGCAAGCCAAACTGATTTCCTAACTGAATTATGTAAGTTTTATCAACTGTTTCCCTTTTTTGCCCTTTGCTTGCTACCTTTTACCAGCGCCCAGAGTCCTTTTACTCCCTTAGTTTACATAATTCCAAATCCGCGATTTCTAATTCAGCCTTAAGGGCACAAATCTTTGCTGCCAGTTCCACAATTTTTCTATCCTTTCTATGTAACCTACACTGCCATGGAAGAGCCTAATTATCTATCCTTGTTTCCTCTCCGCTACACTCTCCCCAATGAAACCACAACCTACAGTCTATACAGAACACTCCCTCTTTCAAATTTATACGGTAACCACCACACTTGTCACACATGGTTTGATAGTAAGACGTGACACAAAAGCAGAAAATAACTTCAACAGCACAATATGTTTTAACCTGTCCTAATAAGTAACTAAACACTAATGTACACAAACTTATAAACTTGGATCAGAAACTTTTAATCAACCACACAAATTCTGGATGAGAGACACGAATTAATTTAACTCTGAAGAGCTAAGTCTAGTCAAAAACAAATATCTACACTCATACGAAATTTACGCTAAAATATGTAAACAACAACGCAACTGCCGGCCTTTAACGAAATATTTCCTTTTCGATGTAATTTCGTTTAGAAAAGCAAACCTTCAATACATAGATTAGATAAGAAGTAAATGCACTAGTCTAAAATGTAATATTAACTAAATTAGCTGTTATTTCAATATTAACCGCTTAACTTAGTGAGAGCTTCATACACACACATCTGCCTGGCTACAGGGCTGTCAGCCTAAGTACATAAAATAAGATTTAATAAAACAATGAAAGTGTTACAGTTGTCTTCATGAGATTAGTTTATTATGGATATATAATCAGTTTGTAATGTATCCTTCAATAACTTTGTAATTTTAACTGTTATTCTACAAACTGTAGAGATTATAGGAAAAGTAATAAATCTTATTAATATTATTGAGTTAGACCTCCTTTTGTATGGAAATAACCAGCCAGCCTTCGATGATGCACCCATCTGATGCAGTGTTACAGCCTTTCGCCTTTCATGATCTGCAAGGCTAGACCTTCACAACTGGTAACAACATTTGCTGACCCCAATGCTGTCATTCTGAACCACAATACTCCATCACTGTCCACTGGCATCACCATTGCACCAGCTTAGCCACTGCCCAGCTGATGTATCTTGGCAGCCCTCATGCTATCCCTGCTGGCTCAGTACATGGTCAGCACACATGTTGCTTTGGCAGCACCACACCACTGTATCAGTGCATCATTTCAGTTGGCTGCGTATATTTCTACAATAGCCAAAATTGGCCTATTCGAACTCTAAATAATTGTACTATTATTTGTCACTTCTTAAATACTTTTAGTTTTCTATTCCTGTCCACTTTTTTACTGCATTTTGAAAATTATTTGTTTCCCCTATTGGAACGTTGCATCCTTTAGCAAGAGCCACCAGTCCAAAAGAACTTTTTCAAATATCAAACTAGTACTTTTATAATTTTGAAATAATTAGCCTGCTGCTATGGAGGGGTAGTGAAGTGTGTGTGTGGTAAATTGATAGACCGAGTGGGGAACACTTCATGAAATACATATCACTTCAGAGCTGTGGCTAGTGAGGGGCTAGTTCTGTATCAGTTACCACTGTATATGCCTTGTTCACATTCATACAATTCTGACAGTGAAAATACTGATGGGGAGACATTTCAGAGAAGCATCCTTAGTGAGGAAAACATAGAAAACCATCCAGCAACCAATGAGACCACTGTTAATGGTCACATGGGGTCATAGGGCATAGCCGGGATAAATTTGGCTCACTATTGGCAACCAGCTTTCAGTCTGATCAGAGGTGTGCTTCTATCCCATTCTCCAGCGACACGCCCCTCAGTCTGTTAGCGGCCTTAGAAGTAAAGTTCTGATGTAAATACCAGTTAGTTGTTTTAAAGTACTCCTCATTGTTTTTTTTTAAACAATATGCTTGATTACCCTTACTCCTGGATCCAAAACCTACAACTGACTTGTCCTTGACAATTCTTATACAACAGTTTATTCTGTAGTGATTAGCTTAGGTTATTATTTTAATAGGTGCAGTTACACTCTTTAATTTATGGGTATGTGCAGTGTTTATGTAGACTCAGTTCTTTGGGTGGTTTTCCACACAAACACTGAACATGTTTATTTTCTGCTTACATCTCATGTACCAGAGAAACATCATATGACTCATCTTTAGCTGACATCTATAGATATTCAGTCCATATTATGTACCTTTTTTTAACATGTTACTACAAATTTTACTGTTTCTTAGAGATTCATAATATGTTTAGTCATCACACTTTGTAGTACATTTTCAGATTCATTGGAATATAAGGCTATTGTCCAGAAACCCGGTTTTTCTTTCCTTTTATTGGAAAATAATATTTAATACAAATGTATGCGGATGTTGTCTATTATGAATAACCCATACAGCAGTTGTGGGTGTACTGTCATGGGAAAGATGAAATACAATGTAATCATATCACTACAAAGTGTCACAGCTGAAGTGTAGCAACACAGAACAGTGCCAATCACTTAATTATAACTGTCTCCCATTGTTACACAGATGATGAAACATACTAAACCACTTTCAACAATAACAAATAGGTAGGAAATCAAAATTGAAAACAATCGTTCTGAAATTGAAGCATAAGTACAATTTTCCAAAAACCTCATGTATATTTAAAACAAATTAAGAAAAATACACACAATGGAAACATCTTTGAATATAACACAAGAAATATTTAGTGCTCACGTTCTGAGTTCTCCTATGTGTTGTTCTTGTGTATACAAAAAACTGGAATCAAATCATAACACCTAATGTTTGTTTACCTATATCTCTTTTTTGTAGAACTTACGTAGTATTAGATGCTGAACAAGTAATTAAGAGCTTTGGTGGATAACACTTACCTATATTATCTCTGAATTATGTACACAGCTTTGTGAAACAAAAATATTTCACAAAAATATAGCTATTGTGCACTAGTGTAAATGGCAACCAACTGTGATGAACTTCTTAGATTACACATTTCTGCATCTGACCCATTTACATGAAAAGGCACTGATGGGCAAAAATGTCATGAACACTGTTCATGAGGAGAATGAAGGCCATGTTGTATTCACATGATGCAGTAAGCAGATAACAAGTATATAAGCAGACCAGAGATTTACACTTTTTGTTCTATCAGTAAGATGAGCTGTGAACATGTAAATTTAATTATGGAAGTGACTATAGCAAAGTAAAAGTTAAAGTGGCATTGCAGTTGGGAACTAGCACCTCAACAGTGGTGAAGTTGGTACAATGGATCTATGCTACTGTTGTGAACATCTGAGGAAAGTGGCTGAAAGGTAATAAGTCCATCACATTATGAAAAGATGTAATACATCTACACTTTTTCACAAAGTATGGAGGTCATAAGCTTGCCTGCTCTGTAAAGCTGGAGATGTGGCATATCTAATGACAGAAAACAACGCTGGGGCAGCCATACACGTTTTGGAATCCACAGTTCAATGTACATTGTTGAATGTGTGGCTCTGGAACATATGGTCACTGTATGTTTCCATACTGATCCACCAAAATGTTCACTTGCAGCTGCAGTGGGCAAGGGATCATTGAGGCTGGAGTGAAGGTCAATTCAAACGTTAACTGTCAGGATGGGTGATATTTCTTGTTACACCGGGTCAGTTGCACATCCAGATATGCAATCATCTAAATGAATGGCACCAAATAGAGGGCCCATCATGCTATGGGGGCAGTCAGTTTGGCTCCTGTGGGACACCTGTTGGCAACAGAAGACATCATGACAGCTGCAGACTATGTGACATTTATTGCAACTGCATGGATTCCTTCAGACTGGTGTGCTCTCCCATAGTGGAGGCATCTTTCAGCAGGATAATTGTCCATGTCACATGTGCATGGCCTGAGTAGCATGGTAACTAACACTGGTGTCTTGACCATACCATTTAGCTAATCTGAATGTGTGGAATACAACTGGTGCAACATACACCCAAAATATGTAAATGATGTGTCAAGTCCAAATCATGTAGAATTGCCAAAGTACTGTATTCCAAAGGTGGACAAACATGCTATTAAGCACGTTCTTATATTTGTTATGTTTACTAATGCAGGATTAGTACCAACAGAACATAAATGTACACACTATTAATGACACACCAAGTCTCTTGAGAAAACATATCTGAGTAAAATAATTGTTATAATCATGTTTCTCCAGTATTGAGATTACTAACCTCACTGAAGCCAGTGCCATGAATATATTTTTACTGTCACTGTTTCTAAAATACAGAGTTACAAGAGCTATATGATGACTTTGTTTGGAATATTAAGCAGAAAGTCATCACATTTAATTGGCCTTATACTGAATATTGCAAGATACTTATAATTACTGACAAATGTAAGGATTTATCACAATTCACAATCTTCTTGTCACAAGATCAATAGGAAAAAGCAGCAGTGCTAATGACAAAAACACATTTGATTCATGTTTCCTGAGTATTTGGTAATACCATTGCTTGGTATCTGAAGCTACAGATATGAATTTTTTGTCATATTATCTGTTAGCACTCTATAGTACACATCATTACAAGTTCTTTCACAATTCTACCAGATTTTAAAATTATTACACCGAAAGTACAATTTATTGTCCCCTGGTATATACATTATTTTATAGGCCTTGAGGGCACCAACCATGAAAACCTACACTTCTGGAAATGGAAAAAAGAACACATTGACACCGGTGTGTCAGACCCACCATACTTGCTCCGAACACTGCGAGAGGGCTGTACAAGCAATGATAACACGCACGGCACAGCGGACACACCAGGAAGCGGGGTGTTGGCCGTCGAATGGCGCTAGCTGCGCAGAATTTGTGCACCGCCGCCGTCAGTGTCAGCCAGTTTGCGGCGGCATACGGAGCTCCATCGCAGTCTTTAACACTGGTAGCACGCCGCGACAGCGTGGACGTGAACCGTATGTGCAGTTGATGGGCTTTGAGCGAGGGCGTATAGTGGGCATGCGGGAGGCCGGGTGGACGTACCGCCGAATTGCTCAACACGTGGGGCGTGAGGTCTCCATAGTACATCGATGTTGTCGCCAGTGGTCGGCGGAAGGTGCACGTGCCCGTCGGCCTGGGACCGGACCACAGCGACGCACGGATGCACGCCAAGACCGTAGGATCCTACGCAGTGCCGTAGGGGACCGCACCGCCACTTCCCAGCAAATTAGGGACACTGTTGCGCCTGGGATATTGGCGAGGACCATTCGCAACCATCTCCATGAAGCTGGGCTACGGTCCTGCACACCGTTAGGCCGTCTTCCGCTCGTGCCCCAACATCGTGCAGCCCGCCTCCAGTGGTGTCGCGACAGGCGTGAATGGAGGGATGAATGGAGACGTGTCGTCTTCAGTAATGAGAGTCGCTTCTGCCTTGGTGCCAATGATGGTCGTATGCGTGTTTGGCGCCGTGCAGGTGAGCGCCACAATGAGGACTGCATACGACCGAGGCACACAGGGCCAACACCCGGCATCATGGTGTGGGGAGCGATCTCCTACACTGGCCATACACCTCTGGTGATCGTCGAGGGGACACTGAATAGTGCACGGTACATCCAAACCGTCATCGAACCCATCGTTCTACCTTTCCTAGACCGGCAAGGGAACTTGCTGTTCCAACAGGACAATGCACGTCCGCATGTATCCCGTGCCACCCAACGTGCTCTAGAAGGTGTAAGTCAACTACCCTGGCCAGCAAGATCTCCGGATCTGTCCCTCATTGAGCATGTTTGGGACTGGATGAAGCGTCGTCTCAAGCGGTCTGCACGTCCAGCACGAACGCTGGTCCAACTGAGGCGCCAGGTGGAAATGGCATGGCAAGCCGTTCCACAGGACTACATCCAACATCTCTACGATCCTCTCCATGGGAGAATAGCAGCCTGCATTGCTGCGAAAGGTGGATATACACTGTACTAGTGCCGACATTGTGCTTGCTCTGTTGCCTGTGCCTGTGGTTCTGTCAGTGTGATCATGTGATGTATCTGACCCCAGGAATGTGTCAATAATGTTTCCCCTTCCTGGGACAATGAATTCACAGTGTTCTTATTTCAATTTCCAGGAGTGTATTTGCGTAATCTAACAAATACTTACATTTTCTTTCTGATGTGAAGAAATGCATGTGTCTTGAGAGTATCCAAGTAAGTGAAACTTTTGTCACAGATACCACACTTGTGAGGTCCACTACCAGTGTGTTCAAATGCATGTGTCTTGAGATCACCTGATGTAGCAAAAGATTCCCCACAGATCTTACATTTGTGAGGTTACTTTCCAGTGTGAATTAATGAGTGTTTCTTGAGATTATGTAGCACAGTAAAAGATTTCCCACAAATCTCGCACATGTAAGGTTTCTTTCCAGTGTGGATTAATGTATGTACCTTCAGATAGCATGACAACGCAAAAGCTTTCCCGCACATCTCACATTTGTGAGGTTTCTTTCCAGTGTGAATTAAAACATGATTTTTAAGATAGCCTGACGCAGCAAAAGATTTCCCACAAATCTCACATTTGTGAGGTTTCTCTCCAGTGTGAATTAATAAATGTCTGTTAAGATTGGCTGATATAGTAAAAGACTTCTCACAAATCTCACATTTGTGAGGTTTATTTCCAGTGTGAATTAATTTGTGTATCTTGCGATGCTTTGCAGTAGCAAAAGATTTCCCACAAATGTCACATTTGTGAGGTTTATTTCCAGTGTGAATTAATGTGTGTATCTTGAGATAATTTACCCTAGCAAAAGATTTCCCACAAATCTCACATTTGTATGGTTTCTTTCCAGTGTGAATTAATGTGTGTTCCTTCAGATACCTTGAAAACGCAAAAGCTTTCCCACACATCTGACATTTGTGAGGTTTCTCTCCTTCGTGAATTAGTAAATGTTTGTTACGATTGCCTAATATAGTAAAAGATTTCCCACAAATCTCACATTTGTGAGGTTTCTTTCCAGTGTGAGTTAACATATGTAACTTGTGATTATCTGCCCTAGCAAAAGATTTCCCACAAACCTCACATTTGTGCGGTAGCTTTTCAGTGTGAATTACTACGTGTTTCTTGAGATAGCCTGACACAGTGAAACATTTCCCACAAATATCACATGTGTGCGGTTTCTTTCCAGTGTGAATTAATGTGTGTTTGTAAAGATACGCTGACGTAGTAAAAGATTTCCCACAAATCTCACATTTGTGAGTTTCATTTCCAGTGTGAATTAATGTATGTGTCTTGAGATAATCTGCCCTAGCAAAAGATTTCCCACAAATCTCACATTTGTGCGGGTTGTTTCCAGTGTGAATTAAATCGTGATTCTTGAGATCACCTGACACTGTAAAAGATTTCCCACAAATCTCACATTTGTGAGGTTTCTTTCCGGTGTGAATTAATGTGTGAGCCTTTAAATAAAGTGACTGGGGAAACCACTTCTCACAAATATCACATTTGTGAAGTCTTTTCCCAGTATGAATGGAAACATGTCTCTCGAGATCACCTGACCTAGCAAACAATTTGCCACAAATACCACATCTGTCGGTTCTGTTTGCAGTAAGTAGATCAGCCTGGGTACTGACATTAACAGCTATAGACAAAGTTCCATAATTACTTGTTTTCTCTCTATCATTTGTCTTATGTGTGTTACATATGTCATTAGAGGGCTTTTTTGAATCTTTCCAAGCTTCCTTACACGAAGACTGCTCATTGTGTTCTGTGACAGAAACTTCTAACTCGCTATCCAACAAGGTAGTGGTTTGATGCTCATCACTATGTCCATATTTTTCATGACTGTCAGCACTTAAAACTTGACAATACTCATTCATTCTCATATGTTTTTTCAAGCTAACATCACTGTGAAATACCTCACCACACCGCTTACAAACATACGAAGGTGGTTGCATTCCATCCATGTGCATGAACACATGCATTATGAGTCTGTATTTTGAAGAAAAGCTCTGTTGGCAGAAATTACAGCTATATACATCTAATTCCTTTTCCCTCGTACTACAGTCATATTGGGTGGCAACTGAGCATTCCTTATCAATGGCCACATCTTCTGTATTGGTACTGAACCCATGTGTTGACTTCTCCGTGTCTATCACCAACTCATCCTGGACCAGTCTATGGTGACAAGTTTCTTCACATGATATGCTGCAACTCCCACCAGCAGTCTGAGTAAATCTGAAGAGTGAGGAGGATAATGTTAAATATTGAGATATACAACAAAGAAACAATATTTGAGTGACCATAAATCCAGTACTATAGGCCACAAGTCATAAAAGTGCATAAGAATTGACATATTCAGTAACTGTTACTGTTTTAAAATTATAATATTCTCGCAGAAGTAAAGAACTGTTGAGGTAAAAGAGGTTTAAAACGAAAATAACCAGAGGAAATTCAATAATGATTATTCTGAGTCACTGCCAATATGATCTGTAATTTTCAGATTAGAACTAAAATACTTCACTTTCACGTGTTACAATCGTTATAAAATACAGTGCTATAAGTCAATAGTCTACAACAATTTATGAAATGTATCAAAAAATGAATCAGTTACATGTTTTAATTCCAAATTTTTAAGTTGAAGGTATTTCAGATTTATTTAAGAGAAATAATTTCTACATGTTCCTCTTCCATTATGTTAGCTCTGTAAGTGCATTCTCCTTGTTTTGCCAACACTTTCACCTCTAGAAATGGTAAATTTATTTCACCTGGTAAACTATTTTTTTGTTTGATTCCAAATAAATCAATTACTAGTGCAAGCATCAATATTTTCATTCGTTATCTACAATGGATGTTGATCAGCTGGACAATGACTGTTCATGAACAAGGCTCAATGTGACATCAATCAAGGGAATAAATTTGCACACTGTTGAATGAATGTGAACAACACAATTGCATATTGTTTTAATCTAAAACTGTTTTTGGCACTGCAACTTATGTGAAGCCTTCCACAAATGGAAATATTGTCTGAACAGATGGAAATGGTTGCAAATTTTCCAGTACACTTGCTGTGAGCCTTGTTGAAAATTTTTACATCTTCCCAACATCTAGTCTCCTGGCATTGCAGAACATTGTTGACTGAAGGACATACACATAAATGGTCACATCATCACCCATTAAATACTTAAGGGTAACACTACATACTGTGTGGCAGTGATAACAGCTGATGCATGAGCTACACCTGTAGTATCTGAGTTTCATTATTATACATGCAGTTAAACCCTTCCCCACAGAAAAAAAACTAATGCTTTTCAGGTCCCCAGCATGTACGTAGCTGGATATGGAAGATTACAAACTACTGAAGGTGTGTAGGCTCCAGAGTTTTCTTTTGTTCTGACTGTACCTTTTCACTTTTTTGCATTGTGTTGAGTCTATAGTTTTGTTTGGCATGATTTGGATCATACGATTTTTTTAAATGTAACTGGTATCATGGTGTGTCAGATTCTAGAAGTTGACAACTGAATCACTAAATATTGCAACTTTTATAACTCAATAATTTACAACTTGTATTTTCATACTCATGTAAGTGAAGTAACTGAACACTAATAATGATAAAACACATCAGAAAAATATGCAAATAAGATTTCAAACAAATACTTTTCTGTTTGTCAAATTACTAGAAATAAAACTTACAATTAAAATTTTACAATATGCCAGTCAACCATAAACCAACCAGAATAAGAAACAGAATTTCTGGAAAGCTTTAGCAATAAATAAATTTTGAGGTTTTTATTTATCAGTTGTTTTAGAGACCACCATGTAAGCATTGTGTAGATACTGGGTGCTTGTGTCATATCCGTAATCTTTACTGCACAGCATTTCGTGTGGCAGGTACATTGATAAACTATTGATCTACGTCTACACGATTACTCTGTTATTCACAATAAAGTGCCTCACAGATGGTTCAATGAAGCACTTTCAAACTCACTCTCTACCATTCCACCGTCGAACGGCGCTCAGGAAAAACTAGCACTTGAATTTTTCTGTGTGAGCCCTGATTTCTCTTGTTTTATCCTGATGATCATTTCTCCCTATGTAAGTGGGTGCCAACAGAATGTCGTATAGACCCTCTATACAAGGTATTACAAAAAGGTATGGCCAAACTTTCAGGAAACATTCCTCAGACACAAATAAAGAAAAAATGTTATTTGGACATGTGTCCAGAAACGCTTAATTTCCATGTTAGAGCTCATTTTAGTTTCGTCAGTATGCACTGTACTTCCTCGATTCACCGCCAGTTGCCCCAGTTGAAGGAAGGCAATGTTGACTTCGGCGCTTGTGTTGACGTGCGACTCGTTGCTCTACAGTACTAGCATCAAGCACATCAGTACGTAGCATCAACACGTTAGTGTTCATAATAAACGTGGTTTTGCAGTCAGTGCAATGTTTACCAATGCAGATTTGCCAGATGCCCATTTGATGTATGGATTAGCACGGGGCAATAGCCGTGGCGTGGTACGTTTGTATCGAGAGAGATTTCCAGAACGAAGGTGTCCCAACAGAAAGACGTTTGAAGCAATGAATCGGCGTCTTAGGGAGCACGGAAAATTCCAGCCTATGACTCGCGACTGAGGAAGACCTAGAACAATGAGGAGAATGGATGAGGTAATTCTTTGTGCGGGTGACGTTAACTCTAATGTCAGCATCAGAGACGTTGCTGCTGTACAAGGTAATGTTGACCACGTCACTGAATGGAGAGTGCTACGGAAGAACCAGTTGTTTCCGTACCACATACAGCGTGTGCAGGCACTATAAGCAGCTGATTGGTCTCCACGGGTACACTTCTTCTGCGAATGGTTCATCCAACAATGTGTCAATCCTCATTTCAGTGCAAATGTTCTCTTTACGGATGAGGCTTCATTTCAACGTGATCAAATTGTAAATTTTCACAATCAACGTGTGGGCTGACGAGAATCCGCACACAGTTGTGCAATCACTTCATCAACACAGATTTTCTGTGAACATTTGGGCAGGCATTGTTGGTGATGTCTTGATTGGGCCCCATGTTCTTCCATCTACGCTCAATGGAGCACGTTATCATGATTTCATACGGGATACTCTACCTGAGCTGCTAGAACATGTGCCTTTACAAGTATGACACAACATGTAGTTCATGTACGATGGAGCTCTTGCACATTTCATTTGAAGTGTTTGTGCACTTCTGAACAAAAGCTTGGGTGAGCGATGGATTGGTAGAGGCAGACCAATTCCATGGCTTCCACGCTCTCCTGACCTCAACCCTCTTGACTTTCATTTATAGGGGCATTTGAAAGCTCCTGTCTACGCAACCCCGGTACCAAATGTAGAGACTCTTCATGCTCATATTGTGGACGGCTGTGATACAATACGCCATTCTCCAGGGATACATCAGCACATCAGGGATTCCATGTGACGGAGGGTGGATGCATGTATCCTCACTAACGGAGGACATTTTGAACATTTCCTGTTACAAACTGTTTGAAGTCACGCTGGTATGTTCTGTTGCTGTGTGTTTCCATTCCATGATTAATGTGATTTGAAGAGAAGTAATAAAATGAGCTCTAACATGGAAAGTAGGCGTTTCCAGACATATGTCCACATAACATATTCTTTCATTATGTGTGAGGAATGTTCCCTGAAAATTTGGCTGTACCTTTTTGTAACACCCTGTATACTCCTTCCACCTTTCTGCTTTCCCCTCTTTGCTTACGACTGGGTTTCCATCTGAGCTCTTGATATTCATGCAAGTGGCTCTCTTTTCTCCAAAAGTCTCTCTAATTTTCCTGTAGGTAGTATCTATCTTACCCCTCGTGAGATAACCCTTTACAGCCTTACATTTGTCCCTGATTACCCATTTTGCACTTCCTGTCAATCTCATTTTTGAGACGTTTGTATTCCTTTTTGCCTGCTTCATTTACTGCATTTTAATATTTTCTCCTTTCATCAATTAAACTCAATATTTCTTCTGTTACCCAAGGATTTCTACCAGCCCTCGTCTTTTTACTTACTTGATCCTCAGCTGCCTTCACTATTTCATTCCTCAAAGCTTACTATTCTTCTTCTTCTTCTTCTTCTACTGTATTTCTTTTCCTCATTCGTGACAATTGTTCCCCTATCCTCTCCCTGAAACTCTGTACGACCTCTGATTTAGTCTGTTTATCGAGGTCCCATCTCCTTAAATTCTTATAGCAGTTTCTTCAGTTTTAATATACAGTTCATAACCAATAGATTGTGGTCAGAGTCCACATCTGCCCCTGGAAATGCTTTACAATTTAAAACCTAGTTCCTAAATCTCTGTCTTACCATTATATAATCTATCTGATCCCTTCTGCTATCTCCAGGATACTTCCATGTGTACAACCTTCTTTTATGATTCATTAAGACAACAACAACAACAACTAAGTGTTAGCTATGATTAAGTAATGCTCTGTGCAAAATTCTACCAGACGAATTCCTATTTCATTTCTTACCCCCCATCCATATTCACCTACTATGTTTCCTTCTCTCCCTTTTTCTCTACCCACAATATTATCTATGTGATCGTTCGAATTTAGGTTATTTGTAACCCATAAGTATTTAGTTCAATTTACAGCCTTCAGTTATGTGTAACTTATAGTGTAATCGTAATTTAGCACACTTCTTTTAGGACTCATGTGAGTAACTTCATACTTTCCCTTATTCAGGGTCAATTGCCACTTTTTGCACCATACAGGTATCTTATCTAAATCATTTTGTAAGTCGTTTTCATCATGTGATGACTTTACAAGACGGTAAATGACAGAATCATCTGCAAACAATTTAAGACAGCTACCCAGATTGTCTGCTATGTTGTTAATATAGATCAGGAACAATAGCGGGGAATGCCGGATATTACTTGTTTTACTCAATGACTTTCCATCAATTAGTACGAACTGTGACCTTTATGACAAGAAATCACGAATCCAGTCGCACAACTGAGGCGATACTCCATAGGCACACAGTTTGGTTAGAAGACGCCTGTGAGGAACAGTGTCGAAAGCCTTCTGTAAATCTAAAAATATGGGATCAATTTGACATTCCTTGTGGATAACCCTTATTACTTCAGAGTATAAAGAGTCAGCTATGTCTCACAAGAACGATATTTTCTGAAACTATGCTGACTGTGTCAATAAATCGTTTTCTTCAAGGTACTTCATAATGTTTGAATACAGTGTATGTTCCAAAACCCTACTGAAAAACGACGTTAGTGATATAGGCCTATAATTAAGTGAATTACTCATACTCCCTTTAAGGGTATTTGAGTAACTTGAGCAATTTTCCAGTCTTTAGGCACGGATCTTTCGGTGAGCGAGTTGTCGTATATTATTGCTAAATATGGAGCTATTTCATCAGCATACTCAGAGGAACCGGACTGGTATACAGTCTGGATCGGAGGCTTTGCCATTATTAAGTGATTTAAGCTGCTTTGTTACTCCGAGGATATCTACTTCTATGTTTCTCATCTTGGCAGTTGTTCTTGATTGGAATTCAGAAATATTTACTTCGTCTTCTTTAGTGAAGGAGTTTCGGAAAACCGTGTTTAATAAATCTGCTTTAGTGGCACTATCTTCAGGGACTTCACCGTTGTATTGCGTGTTGCCACTGGTGTGCCTTATGTATGACCAGAATCTCTCTTGGTTTTCTGCCAGATTTCGAGACAGAATTTCGTTGTGGAAATTATCGAAAGCATCTCGCATTGAAGTACGCGCCATATTTCGAACTTCTGTAAAACTCTGCCAATCTTGAGGATTTTGGGCTCTTTTAAATTTGGCATGGTTTTTTCGTTGCTTCTGCAACAACGATCTGACCCACCTAGTGTACCATGGGGGATGAGTGCCATCACTTATTAATTTATGTGGTATTTATCTCTCAATTGCTGTCGATATGATCTCTTTGAAAACATACCACAACTTTTCTACACTTACATGATCAGATTGGAAGGAGAAGACTGTCTCTTAAGAGGGCGTTAAGAGCATTTCTATCAGCTTTTTTTTTTAAATAGATATACTTTGCGCTTCTTTTTGATGGTTGCAGTGATGATGGAAGTGCACATGTATTTTATCGACACACATACTACAGCTTGGACAGTAACACTGCTGATGGTTTATACCACATTTGTTAAAAATTTTGGCATGATAACTGTTACCTCTATTTTATTCCTTCCTTTGTTCTCTCAACTTCCCAACCAAAGGGCTGTCATTACGAACAAAAACAGTTTCTTACATTCGATTTATCTACACCAGTACTCCTCTACCCAGCAACTATTTGGGTTGGGGGATCAATGGGACTTCACAACCTTTACTCAGTAGCAAAGTGCCACTACAGGCTAATATTACAATGGGGGTCGCCATTCCCAAAATCGTCACCCCCCCGTTCCAGGACATAATTAGTGAATTAGTGTACCCCAACTGTATTCATCCAGTGTAATCCATGGGAAAATGCAAATGTCTGCAAGTTGTGTAACTGAGGTGAAATGTGGGGACCAGCCTGCTATTCACCTAGAAGGGTGTAGAAAACCACCTAAAAACTACATCCAGCCTGGCCAGCACACTGGCACTTCGTCGTTAATCTGCCAGGTGGATTCGATCCGGGGTCAGCACGCCTGCTCAAATCTAGGAAGCAGTTTGTTAGTGCTCTCGGCTACCCTGGTGGGTCGTTTCTTACATCACTGTGAAACTATTACATCTGGTTCCACCTACTAAGGAAAGATTGTCAGTGCACTTGATTCCAGGGTTGGAGACTGTTGTGAATACAAGCAAGCCTATTAAATCTTATCTCAGAAACATTAATATCATGCAAAGAAGGTATGTTCTTTTGAACGTTTTTATATTATCAAGATTTTGTTTCATCACTGTTGAATATCTAAAATATCTTCAGGGAAAAAGTACACCTGATTTCTAGTTCAATGTCTCGATTCCTGCCCCACGCATTACCACTAAGTCACAGGGCAGGAATCTGCAAAGCAATGTTATATTGTCTAGCATAAACATTGCTTGGATTGTGCATGTCTCCATTTGACTTTCCCCTACAATAAAAGAAGGAGTCATGGTGATATGAGTATGTCCTCTGTTATCATTTTCACAACGACGACGACGACGACGACGACGACCACCACCACCACCACCACCACCACCACCACCACCACCAAGCCATTTTCTGAATTTGTATCACCAATTTCCATCATTTAATCTTAATGAATATTAGTGTCATCCACAAATTCATAAATCATTTGCCTAAATATACGTTGAAGTACAGTTCTCTTACTCTCAGAAGTCATGTATGATGATGATTGGTTTGTGGGTCATCAGTCCCATTTTTTTTTTTTTACACAGTCCAATGTAGCCACTGTCACGAATGATGATGATCAAATGATGAGGACAATGCAAACACCCAGTCATTAGGCAGAGAAGGTCCCCAACCCAGACAGGAATCGAACCCAGGATCCCATGATCCAGAAGCAGCAATGTTAGCTACTAGATCACGAGCTGTGGACAGAACTCATGGAGAATAAGAAGTCCGAGCTGACTGGTTTGAATGGTCAGGGAGACATGGGGCACACTGCATATTGTAAGAGACACTGACAGAGGTCACCATAATTATTGCACTGTAATAACAATGAACGCAAGCTGTTGATAAAAACCCCTGCTGAGTGGCAATCATAGAACGAGTGCGGTATCTGCTAGACGTCATAGCAACTTTATTAGGAATTTACTGAGCGTTAAATTGTCTGAAAAGCACCCTGTTTTCATAACAAGAAATCTATTCATGGTGTTTTAACTGATTTTAATTAAACTTAGAGTGCTCTGGGTGCTGCAGTGTGGGCTCTATACTTTGCAGGATGCTGTAACATTGTAGGATGTATATTAACTGGTCTCCTCAACGATCATGCTGAAAAATTTTTCACTTTCGGCCACCAGGTGAAAATATGGCGCTGTAAGCAGTGAGAATGAGATATCAGGCAGGAAAAGAGAAGAACGATCAGACAAATGATAATGGTGGTTCTGGTACCTTTGCTAGGGTATGATCATAAGTTACATATTCAAAATGGTCTACTGCCTTTGCAGCTTGATGTATCCATGACATAACGTAATTAATAGTTGTCTACATCATATACAGTGTAAGCAGATTGACTGTCATCATATGACAGCTTACTGATCAGGGGTGTCTGGATACATCCCCAATAAATCTTTCACATATCCCAACATCCACATGTCACATGAATTTATATCAGAGGATCTCGAAGGCCACATATCTTGAAACTGCCGAGATACGACGCAGATGATACTGAAATTTACATGAAACCAATGACATACCATCAAAATAATGGTACACGTTTTCATGAAATGCTGGAATCACGTTGCATAACAAAATTCAGATGTCACTGTACTCCTAAGAGGTGCGTGACTTGTCATTATCTTCTAGGAATACTGACTGAAAATGAAGGGGGCTTGTGAAATCACACCACACTATCACATAAGCTGGGAGCAGTGGATGTTCCTGCACAAGATTTGGGAGGAAAACACCCATATTTGACAGTTCTGTGCATTCACAGCCACATGCAGTGCAAAATATGCCTTGTCCATCCAAAGAATATTCCCCAGCCAAAATTCGCTCATTTCCATGTGAGCCAAAAATGAAGGCAAAATGAAAGTGTTGTAGCCTAACTTGGGGCTTCTTTAGCAGCACATTCAGAGCCTTCTAGAGATACTAGTGTAAAATGTGTCACCAAATATTTTTAACTGTTGACGGGGGGTGAGGCAGTCAGAGCTGGCATGTGCGTGGAGGGAGGGTGGGTGGGTGGGTGGGTGGGTGGGTGGATGGGGGAGGTAGGTAGGGAGGGTGTGTGTGTGTGTGTGTGTGTGTGTGTGTGTGTGTGTGTGTGTGTGAGAGAGAGAGAGAGAGAGAGAGAGAGAGAGAGAGAGAGAGAGAGAGAGAGAGAGAGACTGTGAGAACGCCACTAGCATTTACTGCAGAATTTGAGGCTTCTGCTGCATGATTAGCTATAGCTAAAAGCAACTTCAACAACCGCTATGGCAATCTGCTGCACCACCCAATTCACTTACTTCTTCAAATTCCTTGATTGTATTCTTCAACACAGTTATTGACATGGGGCCTAATCACAGCCATTTATTTCAATGATATTCCTGCAATGCAGTGCTGCTGTTCTGATAAAACAGCTGTACCAACTGTGCACAGCATTTCTTCTCAATAGGTACTTCATTTCATATGAAAGAGATACCTTCTTAACTGAGTGTATATACAAACAAGAAAAAAAATCCTGATTTCTCAGCTAGAAATGCGCTTCCTAAGGTGAAAAACTTTTTATTGGGTGGAAGTACATTTTTCTATGTTAAAAGATGGTATCGTTTCCACAGGAGCTATAAACCTTATCAATCCGTTGAATGGTTATGGATTTATAAGCCAGTATAGAACTTTCTGGCAGTTTAGCAATCTCAACCTACCTGCAGATACGGGCTTGGAAGATACATGGGAGACAGAGCGAGGAGGGTGGGAAAGTTAAAGAGAAAACAGGAAATGAACTAGTGCCTGCAGTGCACAGGATGGAAAGGAGATATGGGAGGGGAGGGGGGAAGGAGAGGGATAAGAAGACCCTTGTGCCTCCTCCCTGTGCTTCTGCTACTTGTAGATGTAGCAGCTCCTGTTTGAAGTGCCCTCGGCTCTGCATGCACAGGACCAAGACTTCAGTACAGTTCAAATGCATATTCACTGTTATAAGCATAAGCATCCAGCCATGAACACCTCCACTCCCATGGCCAGCGCTCCAACTATCATGCAGCACACTTTGCCCCGTGCACCTCTCATCTCTGAGCCCATTATGTCGTATAACGTTACTGCAATTAACATGTATGAAGTGTTGCATATGTTTGAACTGTTTAAAATACCTGTCCATACAAGAAACGTTTAAAAACTGGTCTACCTGTAACTCTCATTATGTTTTATTACTATTGTTTCAGGAGGAGGTTCTTCTTTCTTTTGAACCATCTATGCACAGCACTCTCAGCATTTGCATCTTGACAATGACTGATTAAGACATCAACTGTACACATTAAAAACAAAAAAGAAATCTCACTGCTAAGCATTAGATTTTCTATATTCAGTTAATTAACTTTTTGTCCATGGTACACTGTAACGGGAGTGCTGATGATGAAGATATTGACGCAATTTGCTGTTGTTGCTATGGTATTCCAGAAAATGTAACGAGAACAGTGTCAGTAAATATGTGACGAGCAAGTGGCTCTGAGACAATTATCAGCCACACCACCTAAACGTCCTAAGCCCACAAGCATATATATATGATGACGATGATGCCTGTTGATTTATATCTACATGATAACTCTGCAATTCGCGATTAAGGGCCTGGCAGATGGGCATCAAACCATAATTTTTAATTTACTTCTCTTGTATTCCACTCTCACTGCGTGCAGGGTTACATACACTCCTGGAAATGGAAAAAAGAACATATTGACACCGGTGTGTCAGACCCACCATACTTGCTCCGGACACTGCGAGAGGGCTGTACAAGCAATGATCACATGCACGGCACAGCGGACACACCAGGAACCGCGGTGTTGGCCGTCGAATGGCGCTAGCTGCGCAGAATTTGTGCACCGCCGCCGTCAGTGTGAGCCAGTTTGCCGTGGCATACAGAGCTTCATCGCAGTCTTTAACACTGGTAGCATGCCATGACAGCGTGGACGTGAACCGTATGTGCAACTGACGGACTTTGAGCGAGGGCGTTTAGTGAGCATGCGGCAGGCCGGGTGGACGTACCGCCGAATTGCTCAACAAGTGGGGCGTGAGGTCTCCACAGTACATCGATGTTGTCGCCAGTGGTCGGCGGAAGGTGCACGTGCCCGTCGACCTGGGACCGGACCGCAGCGACGCAAGGATGCACGCCAAGACCGTAGGATCCTACGCAGTGCCGTAGGGGACCACACCGCCACTTCCCAGCAAATTAAGGACACTGTTGCTCCTGGGGTATCGGCGAGGACCATTCGCAACCGTCTCCATGAAGCTGGGCTACGGTCCCGCACACCGTTAGGCCGTCTTCCGCTCACGCCCCAACATCGTGCAGCCCGCCTCCAGTGGTGTCGCGACAGGCGTGAATGGAGGGACGTATGGAGACGTGTCGTCTTCAGCGATGAGAGTCGCTTCTGCCTTGGTGCCAATGATGGTCGTATGCGTGTTTGGCGCCGTGCAGGTGAGTGCCACAATCAGGACTGCATACGACCGAGGCACACAGAGCCAACACCCGGCATCATGGTGTGGGGAGCGATCTCCCACACTGGCCGTACACCTCTGGTGATCGTCGAGGGGACACTGAATAGTGAACGGTGCATCCAAACCGTCATCGAACCCATCGTTCTACCATTCCTAGACCAGCAAGGGAACTTGCTGTTCCAACAGGACAATGCACGTCCGCATGTATCCCGTGCCACCCAACGTGCTCTAGAAGGTGTAAATCAACTACCCTGGCCAGCAAGATCTCCGGATGTGTCCCCCATTGAGCATGTTTGGGACTGGATAAAGCGTCGTCTCACGCGGTCTGCATGTCCAGCACGAACGCTGGTCCAACTGAGGCGCCATGTGGAAATGGCATGGCAAGCTGTTCCACAGGACTACATCCAGCATCTCTACGATCGTCTCCATGGGAGAATAGCAGCCTGCATTGCTGCAAAAGGTGGATATACACTGTACTAGTGCCGACATTGTGCATGCTCTGTTGCCTGTGTCTATGTGCCTGTGGTTCTGTAAGTGTGATCATGTGATGTATCTGACCCCAGGAATGTGTCAATAAAGTTTCCCCTTCCTGGGACAATGAATTCACGGTGTTCTTATTTCAATTTCCAGGAGTGTACTTATAGTCTGCCCCACGTGACATATGTTGGTGCCCTCTATGTACACTATATAAACGGGAAATCCATGGCCTGGCAGCCATTGTTTACTCATCTCCGAAGATGTTGGCTGCAGTAGGCAATGAAACGTCAGGAAGAGGTAGTTTTACAGACAGACCATGACATCTCAGATCAAAACTTTTAACTGATCGCTACGCTTACTACTTCACAGGAGCTATCTACTTAAATTTCACTACAACGTAAACTACTTCGAATAGCAATGCACACTACACCATCAAATGTATTTCATCTATTATTTGTGAACATGCTTAGGTCTCTTAAAAAATTTCAGCTGAAATTATTTAAATACCTATAACGATTTGAGATTCAGTGCTTTCTGTTAGCGCTTTGGGCCCTCGTTCTATTCTAATACAACTATGACAATTTACAGCTACGATACTTAATGTGTTGTATCTACCCTCTTTCAGTGTTCTACTTGCAGCCTTTGGAACTGAAGCACTTTCTGCACTTATCTGAGACCCTCTAATTTTTTAAAAAAAGCCCAGTCCCCTCTACACATCCGCATTCTCATGGAACTGCTTCCTTTGTGTAGTTGACTCCTGAGCCATTTAGCTGAATCCGTGAATCCACTACCTTCTGACACAAGTTGGGGAATCTGCAACCTACACAGCTGCAGAACTGTGTGGGAATCTGATTCAGACTTCACTCCACTCTGTATAAAAGAACCACCTTCAGTTCTGCCCATGATGCTTCAGATGGTGAGCTCTGCCTTCATCTGGCAATCTTTACTAGCCAGTCACCTGAAACCTGAGAGAACCTCTTCCAATCCAATGTGGCACATATTGACAGCACCAACGCGAGCCACCACCTACTGCTGGCTATTCCATGTCTTTCATGGCATCCAGAAGCACCCATTTCTTACCTGTAAAAAGTCCTCCCAGTATGCACATTGGATTCCTTCCCCTCCTATACAGTCGTTTCTCTGAATGGTGCCATTACACACCTAACACCGGAGCTTCCAATCACCAGTAATACTATCCTCTGTCCTGTCTTGCACACTGAGAGGCTTTCTCTGGAACATGGCAAGCGACTTCATCTGGCTCATGGATTTCATCAGCCATAGACAGAAATCAAATTGTTCATCAGACGAACTGAGCAGGCTCTCCGATCAGCAACATGGAAATTCTTTCACTGCCACCCAAACGCTGGAATGACTTCCCACTCGACCACAAGTGAGAGGTTCAAATGGCTCTGAGCACTATGGGACTTAACATCTATGGTCATCACTCCCCTAGAACTTAGAACTACTTAAACCTAACTAACCAACGACGGCACACAACACCCAGTCATCACGAGGCAGATAAAATCCCTGACCCCACCGTTATTCGAACCCAGAAATCCGGGAGCGGGAAGCAAGAACGCTACCGCACAACCACGAGCTGTGGACCAAGTGAGAGGTCAATCTCAGTATGGGCAGTACCCAAGGTGACCGCAGCCGTGGACTAATTGGTGGACAACACTACCTGGAGCTGTGAGCGAAGAATCACCAACTTCATTCACATCTGAACACAGCAATTACTGTATCTGTCCATACCAGAGTTGGCATGGTAAATAAGCAGACATATACGAAGTATAGGAGTTGAATGTAAGGAACACAGTCAATATTTAAAATAAGTCGCTTCTTATGAAAACATGTCAGCTCACAGTACTCTGTGTACTACTGCTGGTACTATGAGAGCTTCCACTGGATTGGGCGATCTAAGTGCTGCAAGTAACACAAAACAAAGGAGTGATGCATTTCAGCCAGTGGTTCTATGGACCACACAGTTCATAAAGCTTATAAATGTGTCTGATAAATACACACATGTGCACAAAATACGGGATTTGAAGCTAAATAACAATAATAACACTAACAATAATAATACCATTACAACTATAATAGTAGTAGATGTCGCGAAAATATACTTACAGCAATTGATAAATAATTTGCTCACTTGTGACAAACATCAAAGGATAAAGACGTCACGTCATGCATCAAAAGTGCCCATTGTGAGCCATTTTATGTATCAATGCTGACGAACAAAAAATGAGCAAATAAGATTCTAACGAACCCTATATGCTTTCCTTCCAACAAAGGTGAAGTCGTTGCATCAAGAGGCATCTGGTGTCAACATAATGCTGTTCCATCAAATCTACTGTTTGAATACCAGTGGGTATAAGCATGTTACTGCAGTGTAATATCGAATATGGAGTTCTAGTTAGTGGAATTTCTTGAAAACCATCGATTTAGTGATGACAAAGTAATATTCGCTTTGCATCAATGACACTGACAATGCAATGTCACAAAGCAGATGTCAGCCTTGTTCCACAGAAAAGTTTGTTCTCCCCTACTGTTACCAGGTGATCGTACCATCTCTGTAGAGGATAGAGTTGGTACTGTTAAAATATTTAACAACAGAGGGAGCACAGATCTACAGGAGTTGATTTTTAACATTTTAATGAAATGTGGTACAGGATGAGCTTGAGTGTTGGCAAAGATGGCAGTCACATATTCTACAAGTAATTTACTGTCGGTAGCTTGCCAAAATTTCCACTCATTGGAAACTACCATAGCTCGACTCCATGATGCATTCTGTGCATTGATGGAAGTGGAAATGTATGAATCATCAGTACCAGATGTGGGCACTGAATTACGATCTAATTTAAGTTTGTTTATATACCCAGCTGTAAGCAAGTGTTTATAAAACCCCTCCATTTAAATGTAAATAAACAGTTACACCATAACCAAGTGGACGAAACAATCTCACCACAAGGGTTTTTAAATGACTGGTCCTGCAGTGATGAAGGTAGAAACCTGAAGAACGAGACGAATGGACCATTACTTCCTGATATTAGAGGTGCTTTGGTTATTGGGGTTTCATGCTGCAGAAAACAATTACTTTTTACTCTGTTGAAATATCCTGTGGGAGTCCACTTAGAGTATGTATACATTTTTCAAAAATTCTGTTTCAATCAAAACATCAGCTACTGTAGGAGATTTAGCATGGAGTTAAGGTACTAACATACTAAACTGCCAGCAAAAGCAGTGATATTCCACTACCTGAAAACGTAAAACCAAACAGCATATTCATTTTTGGCAACATCTCTGTGGAAAATCAGGATATCCGCCGACATTTCTGCTTTGCTCGCCTTATGGAAGTGAATATAATTTATTCGAGTGAGACATACTTAAGCATACCAAAGCTGTTGGTCTGGGATACACCAACCTTATAACAATCGAACAGGACAATCTGAATTTAAAGCATATTTTCCAAGTAGATGTAGGAACTGACATGGCACTCAATGAATTCATTATATGTGAGGATTGCTGCAGTAACTCTCAGTATAGCTTGCTGGTTACAGATGAAACTACTAAACTGAATGAGAGTCAAAACTTCAAAATGATTCTTCAAAAAGGCAATGCACCAAAACGCACCTGTCAGTATATTGTACACTATGTACAAATTTACACATGTGTTGCACATTCATTCAGAGGATGCAAAGCACGTGCGTTTGACAAAAAAATGGAGGTAATCAACACTAAAGTAATGGAACTGAATGTCTTGTCAAGGAAGGTGCTATGAATGCTGAGGTGTTGATTGCTCAAATTCAGCAATATGACCCGTGTGTCAACGAGAAAATTGAAGGAGTCAATGTAAAACTAACGCATATGTGGAACAAGAATGTGATAGCTAAGGCACTTCATGCCCATCACCACCGACTGTCTCAGAATATACGTAAGTTGTAAACTGTCTCAAAAATGGATTAGTATGCAGCAGCATGTTGTCAATGAAGTGTAATGTTAAAACTGGGGTGTGGAAGACGATTTGACAGAAGTTACTTTCGTGAAAGTTAGGTCAACTGCAACGAGACCAGTGTCCTTCAGCAACATTTAAGCCAGTAACTGACAGGCTGAAAGAGCTGTCATGGACTATGGATGAAACGAGAAACAGGAGGAGGAGGAGGAAGAGGAGGAGGAGGGCTGAGTTAAGAAAGAATATATGGGGTCATCAGGGCAAAACCGTATTTGTTAGGTAAGCACTCAATACGTTTAACGAAGAAGGCAATAAGAATTGGGAACAAGGAATTTGAAAGACTGCCTAGACTGTTACAGTTAATAATTTTGAAAATGTCGACTGTTAAAAATATACCCTGAAACTATAAAAACATGTGGTTCAATATCACATACGACCAAAGCATGTGAAACCCCAAAAGGATGAATGGAAGTCTCAGAGCGACAAATACAGGATTTTAACTGAACCAGCATTAGCAGCTCCCCCTAGTGCAGGTAAAATAGTCGAAGTTTTAGCCTGAAAGACCAAACAGTCTACGTCTAGAATATATAAATTATGGTAACTAAATGGAATCATGGATCGATTACGACTGTTTACAACTTTAGCTGGTGAAGAGATTGTAGATCACAATTATTATCAATCTTACCTGAGCTACGAAAATTATGCATCATCGAGTAAGTGTGGAGAGAGTTGTTCATGAGCTTTACAGACCTGCATGCAGAATATATCTGATAATATGAGGAATGGATTATGCATGGCAGGCTGATCTCTTGGATATGCAAAACTACTTACAATCAAATAATGGCGTCAAGTATGTTCTCGCAGTCACGGACACAGTCCAATTTCGTTTGGTCCTTACCTTTGAATGTAAAGACAGGGAAGGAGGTTTGAGAGGTTTCTGAACAGTTGTTGCAGACAGGACTAAATCGACTGTCCATCAACCTTGAAGACATATGATGGAAGTGAATTTTACGATAGACATTTCAAAGCAGAATTCGAATTAAGTGGGATAAACCACTACTCAACATTCTCATATTTGGAAACCAGTATTGCCAAATGGTTCAACTGGACCATCAAAAATGGAATGTGGAAGCAATTTAATCTTCAATGTATGTGCAAATGGCTGAACATACAGCCAAAAATCATTGACGAGTATAATCGCACTATTCACCATTAAGAGCAAACCTATTGAAGTCACAAAGGAATTATAGGAAAGCTTTGAACCCATTATGATCCTCATAGAGAGGGTCATATGATGTCAAAGGAACAGGGCATTGATGAAATGGCTCAGTTTCTCATCAAAGCTCAACAGCTGGGTGAACACCCACAATTTGCTATGTAATTCGAAAAGCAAAGCTGAAACCATGCAGTAGTGTGACATGAGTGCTACGAAACGTATCAACAAACTTGGAGGTAGTATTCTCGAGAATCTGCCATCAGAAGCGTATATCTCTGGATACAATTTCTGTGGAGCTGGAACAAAATTAAAATAGCACCTAGCTTATGGTGACAAGGGCTTTAATGCATTGGACATTGTATACAAAGTGAACATCATTGCCTACACTAGACAAAGATCACCATATTGCAGAGCAAATATTCATTGATAAGGCTACACAGGTATGTCAAACAACAGATATTCATGCAGCACAAGCTATTTCTGAATATGTAGTTGATAAGGCAATGTTTGCTCGAACTTAAATTGGGTACTGGACTAACCTTCAAGCATTACTGAATTCAGTTCACTGTATACTAAAGAAGGAGAAAAACCTATAATGGCCCACAGCAATGACACTGGGAAAAAAGGATTAATAACACAGATCTGGTTAAACTCGTCAGCAAACTTAAAATCACTAGATTTTACAGCGTGTTTATAAAGTATACATTGCCTAAGACAATGTGGAAATCCAAGAAACATGGAACTGTCAATTTAGAAGTTGTTTGGGGTATAGAGCTCTTGGTGATTTATGGCCACCTGAAGAACTGTGTTGTCACTTCACCAATAGGAACCAGCTGATGTACAATGTTCGACGCTACCATGACTTCAGTTCATATCTCTGAGGATATTTCAGCATGATATTTTTCCTGAAAATTGCATAAAAACAAGCAGTATTCAAGTCTTCACGTCATTTGAATCTGCGATGTAATTATGTTCACTCTAATACTAATTGGTTTAAATTGAAAGCAAACTACTTTCCTCCAATATATGTTTAGAGGTTAGCGATGTACAGCATTGACTGGCTGGAAACATACGAAAGCATAGGTAACGTAACTGAATTAATAATAAATTGCATTTAGAGAATTGGGAAGTTGTGTCAATACCTCTTGGCACTTGCAACACCGACAATTCATATGTACACTAGAAACGTTTTGTTAAGGGATTTGAGGTATGAGGTGAAGGCAAACGTTGGTGGTGGTGGTTAGTGTTTAACGTACTGTCGACAACATAGTCATTAGAGATGGAGCGCAAGCTCGGGTTAGGGAAGGATTGGGAAGGAAATCGGCCATGTCCTTTCAAAGCAACCATTCTGGAATTTGCCTGAAACGATTTAGAGAAATCACGGAAAACCTAAATCAGGATGGCCGGAGACGGGATTGAACCGTCGTCCTCCCGAATTCGAGTCCAGTGTGCTAACCACTGCGCCACCTCGCTCGGTAAGGCAAACGTTAATATGTTTAAGTCAAAGATAGAAACAAAACACATTGCGGACTTCAGTCACAAATATTTAATAGGATCACTACTAGGTTTCTCAGAGGGACAAGTGATGGTGCATAATACTGATAAAATTTTTGAGTTACCAACTGGTGAACCAACTGCCAGTCAGTAAAATTCGTGTAGAGTGTAATATAGTAATTAATTTTGTACCTTGACGACAGATTAGTCCATATTATTTATGCATTTTTTCCTATAGCGAGTCTTGCTTATAAAAGTGAAAAAAATGACGTCCACAATGAATATGGGCTGCTACATGAAGCCAAGGTGGTGAAGGGTTCACAACCATCAGGAAAATGGCAGGTACTGTGAAGTTAAGCTGCAAAGCAGAAGCCAAAAGTAAACTCCACGAATGGCATGACCCAAACTAGAAGGCAAGGGAGTCATGGAATAAGAAGAGTGGTCAGGCATGAAAGAGAAACGGCATGCCTATCCACTGAGGAGGACATCTTGCCAGTATGACTAGTTCTTCAGCATCTTCTGCATAGACTCTCAGCCGTGCTCGCATAAAAGCCAACAGTGGTGAAACATATTCCATGATGGTGGAGTGTGTTAAGACAGCAAATGATGAACAGAAGTGCAGAGGAATGAACTAAACACCCACAGTCTAGTTATGAATGGGCATGGCATTTAAAAAAAATGGAGGAGGGTGGTCTGATCCACTCCCCTGGAAGTAACACTTAGGAGATGTAGGACATTGAGGAACTGGGTACCATGTACAGCCAGGTAAGAATACATGGGAGGACCAAGTAAGTTTCCTGTCAGATATTAGCGGAAGAACGAAAGGTGCAAGATGTGAAGGTGGTGTAAGAAACTTATTACGCAGCCAAATATTCATACAAAACGTTTTGGCAGTGGAAAAGTGAAAGCCACTGTCCATGCTTGACGAGAAAAGAAGATAGGAACGACGCTGAAGACGCCACAAAAGGAGACACGTTTGTGTGGAACTGTAACAGAGTGTAAAATCCTTGGCGAAAATGGAGCTGAGACGCCTGTTGGCTGATTACATAATGTGGTTACTTGGGATAGCAAAGGCAATGATACCCAGGACGAGCATTCAGGCAACCCGTTTTCGTCGATAAATGTGTTGACAAGTCAAACCATATAAACCTTGAGACAACTTTGTCTTTCAAAACTTCCTCTAGTAAATGGGGCAGACAGCTTCTAAAGCCCCACTACAGAGGATACCAGCCCTCTAGCAGATGTGTCAGGACGATGGCTCAAAATGTGGAGTGCATATCTCTGCAAGCGAATCATATCGCTGCATAACTCAGTCCACCAGAGACCAGGACACACTACAGTGAACTTGAAGTGCACAGTATGGAACATTCTTCGGCGATAAGGATAACATTTGGAAGATACTTTACGTGGTCATCACAGCTGTGTAAAGGCCTTAGGGTGTCAAAGTTAGCGTAAGGAGGGCTATGCATGAAGTGTTCAGTGAATTCGAAAGTAAAATTCTATGTACCGATTTGACAGAAACCCCTGGGAAGTTCTGGTCTTACGTTAATTCAGTAAGTGCATCGAAAAAGCATATCCTGACACTTTGGGATGATGATGGCATTGAAACAGAGGATGACACACGTAAAGCTGAAATACTAAACACCTTTCTCTAAAGCTGTTTTACAGACGAAGACCGCACTGCAGTTCCTTCTCTAAATCCTCGCACGAACGAAAGTATAGCTGACATCAAAATAAAGTGTCCAAGGAATAGAAAAGCAACTGAATACACTCAACGGAGGAAAGTCCACTGGACCGTACAGAATACCAATTCTATTTTACGCAGAGTACATGAAAGAAATTGCCCCCCTTCTAACAGCCTTGTACAGCAAGTCTCTAGAGGAACGGAAGGTTCCAAACGATTGGAAAAGAGCACAGGTAGCCCCAGTTTTCAAGAAGGGTCGTCGAGCAGAAGCGCAAAACTATAGGCCTATATCTCTCTGACATCGATCTCTTCTAGAATTTTAGAACATGCTTTTATGTAAAATTTGAAATTTTCCCGGCGAATCAATTGTTCAAATAGATTTCGGGCTTGCAGCCGGTCGTCGTAAACTTCTTCGCACGATATTTCGGCTGGACAACTGCCAGCCATCTTCAGGTGAGCCGAACGAGGACTGACGAAGACGTTCTCCGTTCCGTCTTATATAGTGCGCTGATAGTACTGCCGCGCATGCGTTGCAGTCGCGGAGACAGAAGGAGCACACCGCCCAGCAAAAGCGCCCTCGCTGGTGGAACTGCGAAACTCAGGTGCCGTCGTTATTGTCACTGGCCGCAGGTATCGATGTCTTCTGGCGTCTTCGTCTCAAGAGAATTTCTGTGATGACGGGATTCCATGCATTATTTAATTGGTAACCACTGTCCCGGTTCATTAAAATTCCAGCAATGCATATTTCAACGGATTCTTTAATAATGGAGTCCCAAAAAGTTGTTGCTGTGGCCAAAATCGAAGTTTTGTCGTACTCCATTGAATGTCCGTTAGAAATACAATGTTCCGCAACTGCAGATTTACTGGGTTGCAGTAGACGAGTGCAACGTTGATGTTCTGTACAACGCTCTTCCACAATACGTGTTGTCTGTCCTATATAGCCCATACCACATTGACACTGTATTTTGTAAATTCCCGTCTTCCGCAGCAACAGATCATCCTTCACCGAACCCAGCAAATCTGAAATCTTAGAAGGCGGACGAAAAACAACTTTCAGATGGAAAGTATTTAGAATCCTTGCTATTTTATAAAAAGATATTACCAACAAAGGGAAGAAAAGCTAGAGACTTTGCTGGCGCACTCTCTTCTTTATCCACTTCCCGGTTCCTGGCTCTAGTTGCGAAGGCCCTGTTAATTTGCCGGGTCGAATAACCATTGTCCCTGAACACCGTTCTTAAATGTGCAAGTTCGTAAGGCAAATTCTCTGCATCCGACACCGTGTGTGCCCTGTGCACAAGGGTTTTAAGTACACTCATGGTTTGGGATGGGTGATGGCAACTGGAAGAATGCAGGTACAAATCAGTTTGAGTCGGCTTACGGTAAACAGTGTCACTCTTCCGTTTAACCAGAACATCCAGGAATAGAAGGACACCATCTTTCTCTAGTTCCATGGTAAATCGAATATTCTGATGGATGGAGTTAAGATGATGAAAAAACTCCATTAACTTTTCTTCTCCATGGGGCCAGACTATGAAAGTATCATCGATGTACCTCCAAAAAACAGTTGGTTTATAAACCACTGGATGAGGTATTGAATATATTATTGCTTCCCCCTACTTATACCTCCCGAGGAGATCACGAATGTAGAATTAGAGAGATTCAAGCGCGCACGGAGGCTTTCCGGCAGTCCTTCCTGCGAGCCATACGTGACTGGAACAGGACAGGGAGATAATGACAGTGGCACGTAAAGTGCCCACCGCCACACACCGTTAAGTGGCTTGAGGAGTATAATGTAGATGTAGAAATTTGCCAATTGGATTTGCACTCAGGTGGGGAAGGAGTCAGCGCATGGATAGCACACAGGAAGTGATCACTTGAGTATGTGTCAGAGGGAATGGGTCATTCCAGGTTGATACAGCGCGCGCTGCTATCCTGTGATCTTGTTTAGAGCGCGCGCTATTATCGATTATAGTTCGCTGTTCTAGTGCGGGTGGCGCTCCGGTGGTGATTTGCTATATGTCGCTGGCGTGTGTTCGTAGTGGCTGGCGGAAAGTGAGAGGGTAATCGGGTTCTGGATATTGCACATAATGTGAAGTTTGCTCTGCCTGACCTGCTGGTGACTAGTGCTAAGGTGGTTGTACCTCGCAATATGAGCAGAGTGGTCTGGGGCGGATCAATTCGCCATTGTGCTGGCCATGTGGAGGTGATTAATTGGCGTCGGAGTACTTGTTCTGCCTGCCTGTCCGATGTGGAGGTCCGGTGGGGTCCTGTGATACTCTGGCCCGAAGACAACTAGTTGCTAAATTTTGGAGTCGTCTGCCAGGTTAGGGTGAGCTCGGTTGGCTCGTCAGATTTTCTGCTGGAAGCTCCAGCTGTAGTTTCTGAACTTCATTCTGATGTGGGACGGCGTAATTGGAAGTTTATGCTGTGTGTGTGTGTGTGTGTGTGTGTGTGTGTGTGTGTGTGTGTGTGTGTGTGTGTGTGTGTGAGGCACATTACGATATTCATTGGTACTAATTTATTTGCTCAACTGGAGTATCTTCTGTTTATACCACTGAGTGGGTCGTTACCCACCCGGTCTGCTCAGCGTAACCTTTGGTGGTGCCTGTATGTTCCTTTTTGAAGGAATTCATGTAGGTGGTTGCTGTTACCTGCCCGGAGTTGCGTTCATGTATGGTATATTTGGCATTTGACGTGTTAGGTAAAGTCTGCCTAAGGAAGGCGGTTTGGACAGTATATGCATAGTGAATTACTTCTGCTTAATATATATGGTCTTCTGTGACCTGAACAACACGATCTCTTCAATTTGGTTTGTGCCACAGCATTATTATTAACTTGGTGGAATAGTCGCGTTTGGTGTTGTTATGGCACTTCTAAGACTGTGGTTTGTCTATTCATGTGTGCTTCGCTTTTATTGTTTTGTTTATTAAGATTTGTGTGTCTTGTCTTCTGGCACATGTTAAGAGCACTTGAGTTTACGACGCTGTGGTTATCATGTGCTATCGGGATGTTATATTGTTATTTCATTTTTGAATTTTATCTTGTGTTGATATTATCTGTCGAGTGTTACAGAACATAACCAAGGTGTATAAGTGATGGGCAGTTGTGGGTGCCATGTCAGGGGGCTCTCACCACTTATTTCGGGGATCGTTTTTTGTTGGACGGCTCTGAAGTGTGAGAGCTCGGTCATCTGTGATTGTGATGAGAGTTGCCCTTGCCCTTTGGTTGTATCAAATTGTTATTTTGTTATTATATTTATTGGTTGTGTGTTGCGCTTCTTTTATTTTATGGTGCCAAGTGCCATTATCTTTCTCAAAGTTCTTTTATATAAGTGATTTTAAATTGCAATGCCAGGTTAAATTATTACTGGATCTTGGTCTCAGGTGTAAAATCGTTTAAAGCACAATTGTAATTTGTTCTTGCAGAATAAATTTCTCTTATTTTATGATGCCAAGTTGCCATTATTATTAATGTTTTTTAGTTTATTGGTGCTCTTAATGTTTTCCGATTTTATGGCGCCAACTGTAATCATTCTTAAAGGTTTTTGTAAATGATTTTAAGTTGTATTGCCAAGTTAACTTATTATTGGATTTTGTCTCTTGGCTAAACTCTAAAAGCTGTTTAGGGATTATTGGATGGAAATCCTTGGATAGTTGTCCTACAAGATCACACATTCCAAAGATGACAGGCGAGCTTGACAGTGCACAACGAGAAGTCCGAATGGTAAGAAATGTGCATGGAACGTGAAAGGTACGTGGGTGCTCTAGTGGTAAGAGATGATTCAGAAGGTCAGCTAAGAGGACAGGTTCTCTAAGAGCCCCAAAGCAGATGGTGGGCAGTGAAGTGGCCTAGCAGCAAAAAAGAGTGAGGGAGTTGACCAATGAGCTAGAGTAAGTCCGACTTGGTAACACCAAATGATGGGAGAGATGTAGATGTTGCAAAGAGAAAAGGTGAAATGAGGAAGGGCAATGCTGACTGCAACAGCTAGCAGTCGCATGTTAAATGAGATGGATGGCCAGCATGGCTCCCACATGAGGTGGAATGCTATCCTTGGAGGTAAAGGTCACAGAGGACCAGAAAGAAACATGAAAGGTCAAATGGGTTGCGAGGATAATTTTTTTTCTTGGAAGCAGAAAACAAGCGGACACTGCAATTCCAAGAGCAGCTGTAATCCCTCCTGGGATCTAATGCCATTAATTTTCCATTGGAGAAGTCATAATGGGGATTGGGGAAGAGAGAACAAATGAAGATTAGTCACCTTGGTGGCTGCTGAGAGCCAGCCTTCAAAAATCCATGGTTACAGGGGGAAGAGGCTGGTGAATCCTG
Source organism: Schistocerca gregaria (assembly GCF_023897955.1). Lineage (NCBI taxonomy): Eukaryota > Metazoa > Arthropoda > Insecta > Orthoptera > Acrididae > Schistocerca > Schistocerca gregaria. The sequence goes on along the minus strand of NC_064930.1, from coordinate 6,760,961 downwards.
TTCCATGAGATCTACAACCATATTGGCACTCTCCCCGGGTCAGTCTGAATTCCACGGCAGAAAATCGGTAGGCAGTGGGCACCAGCAAAATGGCGGTCAGCCAGGTAAGGGTACATATGCCAACACCACTGAAGTGGATCTCCAAGTCAGGGAAGAAGACCATTTGTTTTTGTTAGAGTTCTTAGAACTTTCTAGTTGACAGATGAAGAGTATGTTTTTAGCTGTAGAAAGTCTTTGCAGGAGTACTGCTTTTGTCCTTTCAGCCTGACAGTTGTGTAGCACATGATTTCGCCACCAAATGTAAAGATCTGATTGCTTGTTGCGTAGCTGTAGTAGGAGACAGGGATGCTATTGTGACCAGTGTGATTTCACTACTGCAACACTGACTTGATGTTGGAAGTCTTGGTGGGCATATCCTCTGTTACGCACGGCATAGCAAAAATGGTACTGTAAATGCCAAATGGTAAAATGCACGGATTTTGACTAGCTAACAATTGCAGGTGACAGGGTGGGGTTTCATGTCCTTCAATCAGATCTCCTGGATGCTTGCTCATCAAGGCACTTGCGATATTCACGGGATTACAATTGATACAGCAGAGAGGAGGCGAACACCTGCCCTCGTGAGCATCTCTGCCAAAAATAACACACTCGGCCATGTTTTGACCGGATACACGTTTTATTATAACGTTGACACTTGTATGAACTCATCTGGTTTGGAATGTATGGTTGGACTGTGATTACTTCACAGCCTCCTTTAATCTTTGAGACAAAAACTACTCGGGCAAATGATAGTAAATGAGTGCATGTGAGGCCGCAGCTCATGGTCGTGCAGTAGCGTTCTCGCTTCCTGTGCCCAGGCTCCATTCCCGGCGGGGTCAGGGATTTTCTCTGCCTCGTGATGACTGGGTGTTGTGTGCTGCCCTTAGGTTAGTTAGGTTTAAGTAGTTCTAAGTTCTAGGAGACTGATGACCATAGATGTTAAGTCCCATAGTGCTCAGAGACATTTGAAGCATTTTTTTTTTTTTTTTTTTGGGTGCATGTGGGCATTAAGTTTGCATCCATCTTTTTCGTAAATGAGAAAAATTTCAGAGCCTCTAACTGCAACAACTTCCAGAACAAGGCATGCATTAACGGTAGCAAAGAAATGACTGTCTTCAGTACGTGATACCATGAGGAACCAAGGTGCATTTGGGATGGCCTTCAAATCTATAGCCTCATTCTGTTTATGTTTTTGTTTATGTTTAGTAGACACACGCTAAGATGGCGATTGATACATTGCAAAAGAATCCCCCATGATTGCCAACATCTCCAATGGCATGCTCTTTCCAACTGGGAACCCCCTCAGAGGGGGATTTACCCACTGTAAATGATTTTCGCACCTCAGGTCACACCCCCCAAACTCCTGACAGAGGGACCAATTGGCATTTGGGAAGGTAATAGCTCAGGCACTCACGCTTCTGGGCCTGACCTGTATCAGACGGTACATGAGAACCCTACCCGTTGACCTGGAGCTGCCTATTATGCATTACCTTGTCACCTGTAATGTGTCTAATGAATGAGACAGCCTTCAGGAACACACCAAGACGAAGGAGAAACAAAGATAATGAGGATTCGCCAGTGAAGTCTTCACAGCCTTACTGAAAGTGGCACCAGCTACTTATGTTTCTTCTTGATGGTGGCCTGTAAACCACTACAAGCTTGTGCATTACCTGAGCACCACTGTGGCACCGCATTGAGAGGGGTGTTCAACACTATATTCATTAATCTGAAAGGCTGGAAATCAGCTCCAATTTTTGGATATATAGCCATTCACCCTTTCTTCTAACTTGTTCTACTGCAGTATGATATTAGCTTGTGCCCATCAAGATGAATCTGCTGAATTTCAGTGATTTCATGTGACATTCTGCATTAAACACAATACAGCTGCTGATATGCCACCTGAACTTTTATTTTCCTGTATGGATGTCAGACATTTGCTCTATTTATCTAGGAATAGTCACATAATGGTTGTTGCAAAGATTAGTATTAATGAATCATTACAGTAGTGCATAATATAACTGAAGTAATCTCACAATTAATAAACAAAAATTTATATTTCTGAAAAAGTTCTGCAGTGAATTATGAAAACTTACCTTGCACTATCAGATGCATATCTTGTTGAGGTTTCCATCTGAAATATTTGAAGAAATGGCCAGTGATTTACAACTGATGAGACAGTAAATACATATAATTCTATTAACGCCCACCAACATGTGATTGGTCCACAAAATGCTGTAAGTTAGGCTTGAAAATATTATTAAAGAGGACATGATAAGCTGTTGCAGTTAATGAAACAGAATGTTAGTAAGAATTCATTCTCCATTTTCTCACTGTCTTCAGTACTGTAAATAACTACACAAGCCACTAATTTGGTTGTGGCCATACTTCCTACTAGACACTTCATAAAGGAAAGTGACCAATAACATCTTTAATCTGTTATGCACTTACACTTTGCGTAAAATTTTCTTTCATTTTTTTTCCGTTATGAAAACTATCATGCAACGACAGATGAATCCATCATCGTAAGTGACACATTTAGACCTCTGTGCTCTGGGCAGCCCAGACCAACTTGTAGAGGTGGGGAGTGACACATACAGGCTTGGACCATTAAATATACAAACATTAATAAATATTGGCAAACTCAAAATAGTTTCACACATTGTAAATGGACAAGTTAAAATTGGCATTACAAAATATCACATTCACAGATGAAGAAATACCACAATCGGGGAATGTAGATTCTTCACGGAGAACACAGGGAAGAAATTCGTGAAACTACTACAGAACTAGGCTCTGCATTCATAAATGGCAATTATGTTGCAAACGGTACAAAATTTTTTGGGAGGACAACGGTTCAATCCCACGCCCGACCATCCGGATTTAGGTTTTCCATTATTTCCCTAAATCACTCCAGGCAAATGCCGGGATGGTTCCTTTGAAAGGGCATAGCCGACTTCCTTCCCCATCCTTTCCTAATCTGATTAGACCAATGACCTCGCTGTTTTGCCTCTTCCCCCCAAACAATCCAAAATCCAAATTTTTCATTACCTCTGCAATAATTCAATATTTAGGTGAGAGGTACACAATAATTAATGCACATGCACCAATAGATCAGGATAACAATGCAGAAGGTTAAACAGTCCTCAGAACAATGTTGAGAAGCATGTGATGAAGTTCCAGAAGAAAACATAGAGATTTAACTTTTATCCTCAGACTAGCACAGAATGGAGATGAGAACATTATCTGCCTAAACTGCTATTAAATGAATTTATTCACAACTGGAATTTTGACTGTTATGCCATACTCAAGTGACAGCTTACTATGAACTAAGTCAGTGCTATTAAATGTCATGCCTAGTGCTTGGGGAGTGGATATTAAGATGTGCAGTATGACATGACTTTGATAGAAATTAGTACATGAAGTACTACCAATTTCTAGGCATACAGATTACAAAGACTCCCATCTTGTAAAGAAAATGGAATTAAGAAAATGGAATTTGTAAACATGGTTAACACAAGGAAAGTATTACCTCAAAAGGAATTATAAAGGATTCAGACATCACACTGAGCTACTACTTGAGAATTGTACAACTGCCAAATTAATTTTGAATAAGTACATTCCATATCAGTCCTGGTAGAAAATGTTTTCATTTATGAATGTCTGCCTGACTAGATGTAAGAAAAAAGGAAAACTGCAAAGAAAAAGACATTTAGCATATACCACTAAAAAGATACGAGGACAACAATAATATGATTTGAGAATATCAGACAGCTTGTGTGCCAGTAACAAAGCACAATTCCAAAAAGGTGATGAATTCCAGAGTCAGACATAGATATCTGTTGAAATTGACCATTACCACTGAATAATAAAAGTAAGATTCTTGGCCTTGAATAACTGATAACCATGTTCACATTAGATTCAATGAAATTCCATGAAAAGTTCAAGGAGACAACAGCAGAATTCTAAAATACAAGATATATCAGAGATGGCTTAGGACAGGATGGTCCTGTGAAGGCCAAATTGATATAGGACTAAAGGAGCAAAATACTATTGGAACACATCTGTAACATTTTAGAAGGCTTATGACTATAAAGCAAGACTGCTTTATTTCAAAATTCTTAGATAATCTGAAATACAGAAGACAACACGGGTCTTCGTAAAAGAAGTACAGCCTCATTTGAGATAAGAACAGACTTCAGACAAGGCCATGTACTAACTCCATTCTTCTTTCAGACTATACTATAAAAGTGAATATTGCACAGATGGAGCAGTTGTCAGAATCTACCATTACTTAACTTGGTTAGAAAATTGGTAATTTCAAAATTGTTTGTTCAACTTTTGTAGATAATTTAGCAATGCTGACAATGTAGAGGAACCACACAACAGAGAGAAAGAAAAACAGTAGGAAAAGCATGACTACTCGTCTCCTCTGATAAGCAGCAGTGAAGCAGTTATGGGTAACTACAGGACTGCAACATCCCTATCAAATACAAAGTGTGGGAGGGTCAGGGGAACACAAATTTCAGGATCTATGAGAAGCCATGAAGCCAAATGGTGGGGGAAATGGAACCACAAGAGGAAGACTATAAAATATGGACTCTGCATTTCAGTTAACAGAAGATGTTTATAGTAAAAATTCATTCTCCAAAATTGCAGAAACTCCAACTTGCAAGGCAGTCATTTGGCCAAAATACACATCAGTATCACACAGAATACACACCTGTATCACAAATACTAATTTTAGAATCAACAAAAGATAGTGAAAATTACGATAAAGAAAAGATATTAGGAAACAGAATACCACCACAAACATTTAAATTCAGGAACAATGCAGAAGTATAGATAAATATGTAGGAAAATAACTGGAGACAACATTTGGCATACAAGGTTCATGAGTCTTAGCATACTGAAAAGAAAAACTGTGTAGCAGTACTAAACCCATTAAAAAATTTCATTGCCTTACAAGAGTGCACAAAGACCTACAAGAAACTTGTATAAATTAGCAAGATATTTAAAACCAAACCAAATACAGAAACAGGATTGAGTTGGTAAATTCTCCACAGCAAAAGTTCCAAAAAAGACAAGATATAAACTGAACGTCAGGTGCGTGGAAAGAAAAATGTGTACAAAAGAAGGAGTAGCATAAATAAATGTAAAACCTTAGCTGGTCTGTAATTGATCAGGAAAAAAAAAATGTTTCATATTTGTAGTACCTTATCAGTAAAGCATAGTGATCATATATGTACTGCAAACAAGTTGCAATAAGCACCTCAAAGAGTCTCTGCAAATATGCAAATAACAGTATTTGGAGTGTTTTGTTAGGCTACAGCAGTGATCAGAAATATTTTGCAGTGGTGGTGTTATGCTGTCAGTACTGCTTGCATGCAGTCAAAAAAGAGCAATGCATTCAAGTGTCACTCCGTCAAGGGCTGCACACTGCTGTTGTTACGTATCTAGTGAACAAATAAGATCATACAACAACAATGTACATATGTATTCCTTTAGCTCGAAAGTTTGTAACTTGCCTTGATGGTATGGTATCCAGTAACTACTATGACCGAGATATTCATTCAGTGATTGTTTACTTGCAGAGAACTAGAAGTATAGCGAAACAGAACACTCGCTTGATGTGAGACAAGCTGTTTTGCATGTCTTCAAGATTGGGAGTACTTCTAGGGACTATGGCATATCACAACCACAAACAAGTGTGCACAGTCAATAGCAAAAACATGAAACAACTGTAACCAATAAACCAAGGTCAGGTCATCCCTGAAGAGAGAGGAGGAAGGACAGAATGATTTGTACACAATCAGCTGGTGTTCCAAGAGAAACATCTCAACAAAGCTTGTGAATCCCTGTAACATGTTCGTTGCACTGGTGCATTTCTTCTGCGAATTGACTCCAGTGTTATTAGATAGAAATAGATTTCCTGCAGCATTGAATATATGGCCATTTTTAAGGCAACCGGGAATTTTAACTGGAACACTGGACTTGTTATATTAAATTTGAGTATAACACACCTCAATTTTCGAGGCACTTTTTTGAAGAAACAAATGAATTTTATAAACTGCAATATATGATATCAAGTCTTTGTAAGCACCACTGGAAATTAATTTGAACAAATGATGAAGGTAACTGAAAATCTGTCATGCATTCAAACTTTCAAATATTATACGTGAGATAGCAATGTGAATCTACCATCAAATGCACAGGATTGATTGACACTGAACATTTCCCATTTAACACTGAAACATGAAAATCTATACATTTAATATTTTGCTCTGGTGAACTATGTTCCTTCTAAGTCAAGAGAAATGCCCATAACCTACTATCCATTGGGGTTACTTTCCTGTGAGAAAAGGCCGACAACTGTGAAGCAGTATTTAAATTCACATTGATGTAACTTTTGCACTTGAATCTTTAAGCAATTTTAGAACTTTCCCAAGGTCATAGCTTTGATGGCAAGTAGAATTTTTGTCACACATTTAAACATAATCATAAACTCATTGACAAACAAAAGATGAATGCAGCCAAAATTAGTGAGGGACAGTAATAAACAAAGGATGTAACAAATCAAATATTCTAACTCTTCTGACTGATCTCTCATAAAATCAGATGCATAGCCAACTGCTAATTTGTCACTTTCCAGCTACAAAATATTATTCACAAATATTATATAGAAAAACACTAAAATTGAATTCAACAGTACTATTTCAAACTGTGCAGCCCAACTTCAGGAGTTAAATAGAGTCCTGTATAGTTTTTCATTAATTAATTTTATAAACACTGATTACAATAATGCTAAATAGTACTACATGTAAGACAAAACTGCCACAAGCATAAACAATACAACAAACTGTACAGTGAATACATAGTTTGACTGAAACTCTACTGGATCCAAGGTATCTGCAATTTGATTAGAACTACTCAATTAATTTGACCAGAGCTAAATGTACTCCACAATTCCATACACCAAAAGACAGCATATTTTACACTACACCCTTATCCTTATCAAATGTGTACTAGATACTTTTTTGACAAATTAACTATTATGCAGTGTGATCAAGGTGTGTCAAGTTCAATTGGTTGTAATTCAATCTTGGTAAGAGCTAAGTAGTAACCTAAAGCACCATGTAAATGAGCAGGAAATTACAATCTCACCTGATATGACACGTTTGTTTGTATAGAAATATTTCCTTGTATTTAATTACTGTAACAGTTGTATATGATGGCAATTTATCATGTTTTCACTAATAATTAATGTAACATTTATCTCAGAATGTTTCGTAAGGTTCTAAAGTGACCAGCATGGGAAGGTGCTTATCTCAAGCCAGGCTTCACAAAATCCCCACCAGATTACCAACTAATCCAGGAGGTTAATTGAGGAAGGACGATGGGGAAAATACAGAGAGAGCACATGAGAGACTGGAACTGCTCCTCAAAACTCATTTTCCTCAATATGCTCTGGCGGATAACATAGAGCAAAATGTGACCTCTGAAAGACAATGGTTCTCAGGCACTCAAAGAGAGGACTGGGAATCAGCGAAGGTGTGTGTCAATTTCAGTAAAATCCAATGGGTGGTGGCAACATTCTAATCGGTCAAGTCACCTGGTCCAGATGGAGTCTTTCCAGCTCTCTTAAAACAAATAGGAGACAATCTTATAAGAGTCCTCTGCACGTTATTCAGAGTTAGCCTAGCAGTGGGAGTCATTCCCAATGCCTGGAGGATAGTGAAGGTTGTCTTTATTCCAAAGCCAGGGAGAAATGATCATACAAAGGCCAAGGATATGAGACCAATCAGTCGAGTTAATGTACATGCTGGGGAGAGGAGGCTAACTAGGGCTCCTCTACATCCAAACTAACACACATAACCAGGTAAATCAAGTTAGACAGCTCTCCAACTATTTGTTGGGAGGGTGGAGAAAGCACTTTCCTTTCAAGAAACAGCCCTCTGCATCTTCCTGGGCGTCAAGGGGGCTTTTAGTAACACAACCTTTGCTTCCATGGTTAGGTCATCAGAGGTGCATGACCTAGTGACCACTATATGTAGGTGGACTAGGGCCATGCTTAGTGGAAGAGGCCACATGATGAATGAAAAAATAGTTGTTAACACCACTAGAGGTTGTCCACAAGGAGATTTGTCCACTTTATTGTGGAATCTACTGGAGAACGAATGCATTGAGGAACTAAATTACAGACAATGCTTTTGTCACGGATATGCAGATGACCTTGTCATAGTAATACCCGGCAAATTTGCTGACACGGTTAGGAATATGGCACAAGGTGCACTGGACATTGTGCAAGACTGGTACATTACCTAGGACCTAAACGTTAATCCTAACAAGACTGTTGTGGTACCAATCATGAAGAAGCACATCTAAAGCTTTTCGATGAAACTCTATCTGTGAAGGGGATAGTGAAATATCTAGAGATAATCTTAGATGAGAAACTAAAATGGACCCTTCACATTAAGAGCATCTGCTCCAAGGCGAATTGTACTCTAGTGAGTACCAGAAGGCCTTGTGGCAAAAACTGGGGCCTAAGATCCTGATGTATGCACTGGACACACACAGCAGTGGTTAGACTTAGGATCTCCTATGGGGCCGTAGTGTCGTGGAAGAATGAACAACAGCAGGCTGCAGCTAAAGAGCTTGCTAAGGTGCACAAACTGGCCTGCTTTGCCACAATAGGCAGAATTAGTAGCACACCAACCACTGGGATGTAAGTCATGCTGGACATGCCTCCACTACATCTTTGGGTTAAGATGAAAGCAGCAGCTGGTGCACACACACTCAAAACTGGTAAAAACTGGATCACATTGGGATATCCAGACACACACACTAAAATAGTAAGGCAAATATAGGAATTGCTTGAGAAATGCTGCCTGACTATGTAAAAACTCCCAACTGCTTCAACAAGCCTTACAATACAATAATTGGAAGAAGGGAGCAGTGGGGAAAACAGTTTGACACCATGCAGAGGACACTGTCTGGTTCACTGATGGGTCAAAATCAGACCAAGGCGCTGGGGGTGGGGTGTACAGGGTTCAGCCAAAACTGGAGGGCATCATCTCTCTAGGACAACTGGCCTTGGCATTCCAAGCTGAAATTACTGCAATCAAGGTGTGTGTGGAGGAGAATATATATAGGTGCTACAAGGACTATAGCATCTACATCTATTCAGACAGCAAGGTAGCCCTGAAATTATTGGGAGCTCCTGCAGCACAATATATTATTATTGCAGAATGTCACAGGATTTTGGTGGAGTTAGGGGATTCAATAGCAGAAACTTAATATGGGTCCATGGACACTCAGGGATCAGTGGCAATAAAGAAGCTGACAGATTGGCCAGGATGGGGGCAAAGACTCCATTCAGTGGACCGGTATCTGCTCTGATAATCACCAATGCTATGATCAAACGAACTATGGAACTGGCTTAGAAGAAGCACATAGAATACTAGACCAAGGTCTATAAGCAAAAACATGGTAAGGTAACAATGCCAAATTTGTGCTTTTAAAGACACTCTGTAACCCTAGCCTCTAAGAGCTCATGTTTGGACTGATGACCAGTCATGGGAATTTAAAAAAAACACGTACATACAATGGGTATAATGGAAGATGACCATAAATGTAGCATCTGTTATGAAGAGTGAAGAAACTGCATCACACCTAATCTTTCAATGTATGACATTGGAGAGCAAGGAGACAGAATTTTCAGTGCAGCTAGAAGTGAAGAAATTGTGTCTAACAAATAATGTGTAGAGAGACTCCTTGCACTAAGGGCACTGGTTGGCTTCACTAGATATACAGCGAGCAATACTGCACAATAAACTCTTTCAGTGCCAGGTTAGACCAAAGCTGTCTTAGCTTCTCTGCCAAAATTAAATTAAATCCCACATCCTTAGTGAATTTGTGTTCAGGTATTTTTGACAAATTAGCTATTATGCAATGTGATCAAGATGGGTACAGTTCAACTGGTTGTACTTTGAATTTGGTATGTGCTACATAGTACCTTAAAGCACTATGTAAATGAGCAGGAAATTATGATCTCATCTGATATGACAAACTCGTTTCTATAGTAATATTTCCTTGTATTGACTTATTTTAACAGTTGCATATGATGGCTGTTTATCATGTTTTCACTGATATTTAATGTTAATGTTTGGTAAGCTTCCAAAGTGACCAGTATGGGAAGGTGTATATTTCAAGTTGATTAGTTTCAATAAAAACAATGTACTTTCAATCACATATTTTCATTAAGTTTTGTAAGATGTTTTGAAAATTACTAGCATGGTATGGTTTCTTGAGGTTTTAAATAAACAGTGCTGCTGTGCCTCATAGTCTTTGGTAATGTATGTGTGTTTCCCACATAGTCTGGGCCAGTGAACTGTTATTGTTAAGTCTGCATAGGCTTTGACAGTAGTTGAACCGAAGTCTCTGTGCAGCCAACCAGTTGTGTCATTTCAGCTCTAAAATTGCATGGATCATAAGATTTTGAGCAATTCATGAGGATTTTGGCATTTTCTCATTACATTAACTTCTTGTATGTTTTTGTGACTGACGAACTTTCACTTTGCCCAACTGATAGTTCTGTTTTGTACTGAACTTTGATTGGCAGTGACACAGTATCACTGATGATTAACACCCAGCTGGACTTAGTTCCGATTTCACATTCGCTTATGTAACTGGGCAATCTGTCAAATATTCATAATTATTCACATAATTGAACTGCATTATCTTCAATCTGAAGTGTTCAACATTGCTATGTGATCCTATATAATTCAATTTAATGATTTTAAGGATGGCCATTTCTATATTTGTGTCTTACATTGACAGTACACCATTCAACTTAACTATGTCACTGTGTTTACATTTCCTTATTTAGTTGTCACTGCATTTAAATTTGTTTAAAAAATTTGTTTAAGTATACATTAACTATTACAATATATGCCTAACTTCATACTTTTAGATGTTGCTTGACTGACAGGCAGCTGGTGGTTTTAACGGGACAGATACTCATTGGTAAATGGCCTTGACCCATGCATGGGACTGTAGAGAGACATTCTGAAATCAGCTCTGTTCACTACCCTGCAACTCAGCATATCATAGGACCAATTTCAAAGCATTAACATTACACATCTTGATTGAATTTTCACACTAAGCAATCAGCACACAGTGTCAGTAGCTGGACTGAATTCACTATCAGTTGCACTATTGGCACACAAACTGAAGATAACAGACACAAGGTCAAATATTAAATTTTCTCTTACAAATCTGTTTCATTGTGGAATATCATAATGGAGTTCCTTTTTTCAGTACTGGCATAAACATCATAATGACAGATTCTGAGATGATCAATTTTTGTTGATTTTATACTGTGTACTCAATAGAGAAAAGGCACCTGGGCAATATGAGATGGCTGTACAATACCACTCATATTACACTAAACTTGTTCCTTCTCTAACAGCAGCATATCAAACATCTCTGAGCCCATGGAAGTTTCCTAGTGGCTGGAAAAAGGTACCAATCAATCATATTCTCAATTAGTGTCTCCTGATAGGTGCACATAATCATAGCAAAATGAAGCATGTGCATGAATAACGCTGTATGGTATACTTCCAAGTTTTTAGGAAAACGACAAAAACCATTAATAAAAATGTAATAGCAGATATTTATTGTTTGCGGATGCAGACTGTTGAAAATAGTTGGTTGTGCTTTTTAAAATTGCACTAAGGATAGGTTTTAGAAAATACGTAACTATTAAAATGGAAAAACAGTGTACAGCAACTGATATACAGCATTGCTGTATATCACACTCTACTACAACTATAATGTTGCCTAGATTCTCAAAGTTTCACATAAAAAAATATATCAAGATACAAACTTATATTTATAGTAAACTAATTGCTTTGGTCTTAAATAAGTAATAGAATATGAGTTTGTTATGAAGTTGAGCACAAAGCTGGCACATTACACTCAGTTGACACACTGAATGTTTTCATAAAATGCCTGGATTTTGATTCCCTGTATTTTGTCACATCCAATAGATTGCCTTTCTTCTCCTTACAAGTTTCAGTACCCCATTGGAGAGCAACCAAAACCCAAAATTCAACAGAATGTCACATGGATGAAACCACTTATGCTTCAACCAAAGCACAGCAGTAATTTTCAAAGTAGGTGGCATTTTGAGAACCAGCTCAACAGATCCAATGCCCTTGTCTTCCATCATCTCCTGTATGTTCAACTTCGAAGGTTCTACAGTGGCCTAAGCAATGACATGCTTCCATTCTAAAGGAGCCATAACTTTTGACACTTTCTTTCCTCAATCACTGTAAAGTTCCTGTCACAAGACAGGAAACTATCAATCTAACATAAAAACTTTTTATTTATTTTTACACAGTACTTGCAGTTGACCAGATAGAAATAAAGTGCTAAAATTCTCCAGTAATCGTTCTGCCCAACATGTTGGTCAGACCATATAATTAGTTTGTGACCCATACCTTTTTCAAGCATCACAAATTTAATCAGACAAGAAACTATTTTGGCTGAACCACACCTTGCACCAGATCCATCCCCTAAATTTACCATGTTAGTTAAGTACCAAAGTCATGAACCATGAAATTATATGACGGCAACTGTCTCTGTCATAAATTGGCACATTCCATGGTACTCTGCCAAAGTAGAACGTGTTGTACGTCCATACATGTAACATATATATTGTTCCTTTGTAGCCATTTCTGTGTTGTTTTTTAGCAGTTTGTATGCTCAGTCTGCTTTTACATGACAACTGACTAAGTTCTATGTTGTCCATTTGTATCTCATCTGAAGCTGTGATCATACAGAATCATTAATTTCAGAACAGATTGAGATTGTGGTACAGACTTTCGAAGATTTATTCTTACATCGAGAAACTCAAACTGAGTTCTTGAATCAGGGACCTGTCATCATTTGATATGACATGTGGCCTACACAAATATTTTCCTTGACCATCTTCAGGAGTGGTCACTCCACTTTCCAGTTTATGTTGAAGAGAGAGTTTTCATTGCTGGGTGATGCAAAATATGTCAAGCAATGTTTTTTGACACACTTCTTTTGACTGGACTTCATATTTGAAAGCAGCTGATTTCAATGAAGTACTGTCTGTCTTACCTACCTTTCGTCTGCCTGGCACACCTATTTACGTAGAGTTTATCAAGTAAATTGCCTTTTCATTGTGCATCAAGGCATGATATTCTCTGTACAGCCTTAACTTAATTTACATATTTATGTCCTAGAATCCTTCTTTTGAACACACTTCTGTGTTGCACACATGGTCCTGAATCATACTGTCAATACTATTACCCAATATTCAACTGAATTATCGTACTCCACATTCTCGTTCAATAATATAGCAGTGTGTTTTCTACTTTTTCATCACTGATAAAGACAGAACTGCAGTTAGTTTTATTCATGGTCTTAGAATTATGGGACAAATTTCAATGTTGGATCAACAACAAGTAATGGAAAATCCGGGAAGGAATGTAACAATATCATAAAGAGCAAACTTGATCGGTTGGTTGGTTCTGAGTATAAAGGGACCAAACCACAGGGTCATCACACCCTTTTTTCCTGACAGAAGCAAGGCTCAAGGTACAAAAACACTCAGCAGCACACCTAAAAAGAAAATGAATGGAATGAACAAAAAAATGGGGAAAACATACGCCACGAAGAAAAGCAGAAGAAGGTATTAAAACCATAGAGCATATAGTCTGGGCTGGCTGATCACAATAATAAATGAGGATGAGCCAGCCACTCTGCAACATATTAAAACGTCCACCTCAAAAAGACAAGGCGAGAAGAGCACATGTAGGGAAAAGATGACAATGAAGACAAACAAATGCAAAGAAAGTGTGACAGAGTTACAATGGAGGGAGGGTGGCGACCTCATAGAGAAGGCTAAATGCCCACCCTTGGATTGTATGACAAAACCCCCTCACAAATAAAATGTCAATTAAATCTGCGGTTTGAAATATTGTTACCTAAAATTCAGCAGTCCAGCAAGATGTGGATGACAGTCATATGTGAGCCACAGTGACACAGATGTGGGTCCTCACGACAGAGGAATTAGCCATGTGTTAGCCATGTATGGCCGGCATTTGTTTGGTTTGGTTTGGTTTGTTTTGGAGGAGGAGACCAGACAGCAAGGTCATCAGTTTCATAGGATTAGGGAAGGAAGTCGGCCGTGCCCTTTCAAAGGAACCATCCTGACATTTGCCTGGAGTGATTTAGGGCACGTATGGCCAATGCGGAGCCAGCAGAGAACCACAGAGTCCTTGCGAAAGGCTTGCATGGAGTCTTTTACACATTTGTAGTCTCCTTAAGGGCGCAGAGTTTGTTGTGCATACTGAGATTATGCATTTCGGTCTCCCAAACCTGAAAAACCTTGTGGTGTAATAATGATCACAGGTCAGTTACACGGATGCCGACCTCCATAAGTGGTTTCCGTTTAACCCGTTTGGCCAGCCCGTCGGAAAGTTCCTGGGGTTCCAATGTGGCCTGGGGTCCACACCAACAACACGGAATGACTGGACCATTCCAGGGCATAGATGGATTCTTGGATGGTCACTACCAAACGATGGTGCAGGTAGCACTGGTCGATAGCTTGTAGGCTGCTCAAGGAGTCAGCACAGAGAAGAAACGACTTGCTTCGGCACATTGGATGTGCTCAAGAGCAAGATAAATGGTTGCCAGCCTTGCAGTCCAAACACTACAGCCGTTTGACAAGGAGTGCTGTTCAGTATGTTCTCCATGAACATATGCAAAGACAATGTGACCATCACCCATGGAGCAGTCCGAGTAAACCACTTCACGGTCCTGGTACTTGTCAAGAATCAAGAGGAAGTGACAGCCGAGAGCTGCAGAGTTAACTCATCCATTAGCACCCTGTGAATGGTCCAGGCAAAGCTTCAGCTTCGGTGTACACCATGGAGGTGTACATGAATGGACCTTGAGCATAGGTGGTAAAAGCAAAGACTTCACTACAGACAGACAAGATCAATTGTGAACTGCAGTTATAAGCCCTGACCTGGGCCTCCGATGCAGGAGATGAAATACCGTGTATGGGATAAGGAGATGGTAATGTGGATGCTCTGGAGAACTATGAATGTGTGCAACATACCTGGCGAGCAGTTGTGCATGTTTAACCTTCAATGGAGGGATTCCAACCTGGTCACTGGACTCGTCCTGAAGCCTCCTGTTGCCAATCAACTGGGTAGAGTAAACAAATCGCTGAGGGCGCCACCAAACAATAAACCAGTTTCCCATAGTCAAGATGAGATTGAAAAAGGGCTCTATAAAGCTGCAGCAGCTTATTGTGATCCACACCCCAGTTGGTGTTGCTCAGGCACCAGAGGGCATTGAAGTGCTGCCAGCAGTTCCACTTCAGCTGACCAAGATGAAAAAAGCCACATCAATCACGTGTTGAAATCCAGTCATAAGAATCGATGTGTCTCCATTACAGTGAGTGGATCATCCTTAAGGTAAAGTTCTGGCTCCGGATGAATGGTATGACACTGACAGAAGGGCGTGACACACAACTTCGCACCTGAAAACCAGAACCTGTGGGCTAGACCCCATGACTGCACCTTGTGAATGGTTCCCTGTAGGCACTGCTCAGCAACACCAGTACTGGAGGAGCTGCATGAAATACATAAGTGATCTGCGTACTGAGAAGGCGAGACCGACGGCCTGACAGTTGCTGCAAGGCAGTTAATGGCCACTAAAAATAGAGATACACTCAATACAGAGCCCTGCAGGACCCAATTCTCCTGAATGTGGGGCAAACTACAGGAGGCACCAACTTGGACACAGACAGTACAGAGCGATAGGAGATTTTGCATAAAAATCTGGCATGGGCTCTGGGAACCCCACTCATATAGTGTGGCAATGATATGATTTCGCCAGGTCATGTCTTAATCTTTTCATAAATCAAAAACGACGGCAACCAGGTGTTAGTGCTGGAGAAGGCTGTTCAGATGGCAGACTCAAGGGAAACTAGATTATCAATGGTAGAGTGACCCTGGTGGAAACTGCCCTGGCATGGAGCCAGTAGGCCACGACTCCAGGACCCAACACAACTGTCTACTTACCATACGTTCTAACAGCTTAAAAAGAACATTGGTGAGGCTGATGGCAAATAGCTATCCATATCAAGTGGGTTTTTACTGGGTTTGAGCACTGGGATAATGGTGCTCTCCCACCATTGCGATGGAAAGACACCATCACACCAGATCCAGTTGAAGATGATAACGAGGTGGCACCTTTAGACAAACAATAGATGTTTGATCACCTGACTGTGGATCTGATCTGGCCCAGGAGCTGTGTCAGGGCAATGTGCAAGGGCGCTGAGGAACTCCCACTGTAAATGGAGCATTATAGGTTTCAAGGTGACATTCAGTGAACTAGAGTGCTTTCCTTTCCATCTGTCATTTGAGGGTGCAGAGGCTCAACCGTAGTACTTGGTAATTGCCTGTGTGTCGGTACATAACACACAATTGATGTTAGTGCCAGTAACACTTGTCGTGGTCTGGTACGCACATACATGTCCGATCTTCTTCCAGACTTAGGAAGGTGACATACGGCACCAATGGTTGAGACGTACCTCTCCCAACATGCCTGTTTCCGTCTTTTTATAAGCTGGAGAATGCGAGCATGAGTCCTTCCAAAGCTATTAACTGTGCTAGGGAAGAGAGTCACTTACGTCACTGTAGAGCTTGTCAATGCTCTTTAATGGCATCAAGGATTTCTGGCGACCACCAAGGTTTTCGCTGGAGCACTATAAAGAACAAGGGATTGTTAATTCTGTCACAGAAATGATTGTTCTAGTGACTTGCTCAACTACCACATTGATGGTACCATGTTATGGAGTTTCAATGGTGACAGCAGAGGTGAAAGCTTCCAGTCTGCATTGTTTAAAGACCATCTTGGTAGACATCTGGGGGGAATGGTGCTGGGGAAGTGACAGGAAGATGGGGAAGTGGTCACTACCACACAAGGAATCATGGGCTCTCCAGTGGACAGATGGGAGAGGTCCTGGGATGTAGAGGGATAAAGCAATGGGCCGAGTAAGTGCCACGAGCCACACTGAAATGTGTGGGGGCCCCTAGTATTTAAGAGGCAGAGGTCTAGTTTCGACATCTCTAACTTGACCAGTAAGCATTGTGCCACCCCACAAGGGGTTATAGACGATAAAATCTCCCATAGGTAGGAAATGTTTAGGGAGTTGATGAATCAGTGCAGCCAATGCTTTCAGGGGTACTGCACCATCCGGATGATGATACATGTTGCAGGCAGTTATTTCCTACTTTGTCCTTATCCTGACAGCCACAGTTTCAAGAGTGGTTTGAAGGAGCACAGGTTAACTGCATACTGAGTTCAGGCCATAGACAAGAACTCCACCTGACGCAGTATTATAGTTGCTACAGTTCTTGTAATACCCCCTATAGCCATCAAGGGCAGGGGTCCGCACTGCCAGGAACCAGATTTCTTGGAGGGCAATGCAGAAAGCAGGTGTAAACCAAAACAGTTGCTGTAGCTCAGCCGGGTGGTGGAAAAAGCCGCTGCTGTTCCACTGGAGTATGAGGTTATTGTGAGGCTGGGAAGGCATGAAGCATGCAAGGAGGCAGGTTACACTTCAGCATCACCTGCTGCCACCGATTGAGTATTTGTATCCGTTCCTATTGTGGATGAGGCATCAAATGAGATCCAGGTCCTCAGTAGATACTGAGATCTCCACCTCATCCACAGGTATAGAACTGATAGCTAGTAGTGGTGTTGAGGCCAGCTGAGGGTTCTCTTTCTTAGCAGACTTCTTTTTTTTGTTTGCCCTCTCACTACTCTTCAGGGGCTTGCTGGGAGGATTTCTCTGAAGTAGCTTCAGGCCACTGGCGAGTGTCCGCTGTAGCATTAGTGGAGACCTTGGGAGAAAGAGTCCCAAGCGACTGCTTCCACACGAGATGGGCCAGAGGATGCTGTTGCTTCTCTGGCTGGCGGGTGGGGACTGATGTCCCCTGCATTTGGGGAGGAGGGGGGGCTTGCTCCTAAACTAGGTACTTGTGATGGCGATGGTAATGTAGCTGCAGCATATGTCGACGTCAACCATATGGGTTGTAATCGTTCAAATTTTCATTCAGCCTCTTGGTAAGTCAATCTGTCCAGGAACTTGTACTTCATGCTTTTCTGCTCCTTTTGGAGTACTGTGCTGTCTGGCGAGCCGGGGTAGTGCTGCTTTCCATAGCTGATACAAGTGGGAAGGGGCACACAGGGAGTATATGGATGCAGTGGACATCCGCAGTCTCGACATGTGGCATTGGAAGTGCAGTGGGAAGACATGTGCCGTAATTTCCAGCACATAGAGAACCGCATATGGGGAGGAACATTTGGTTTAACATCACAGTGGTAAATCATCACGTTGACCTTCTCAGGCAATGAATCATCCTCAAAGGCCAAGATGAAAGCACCAGTAGTGACCTTGTTGTCTTTGGGTCCCCTGTAAATGCGCCAGATGAAAAAAAAAACACCCCACCATTCTACATTGGCACAGAGCTTGTCAGACTGCAAGAGGAGGTCACAATGCAAAATAATCCCCTGGACATGTTGAAGATTTTATGGGGAGTGACAGAAACAGGATTATCACCCAGACAGTCACAAGTGAGTAATGCCCGGGATTGGGCTGGAGATGCTGTCTGAATCGAGACTGCAGTGCTTCTCATCTTGGACAGTGCTGCCACTTCTTCAAACTAATCCTCAAGATATTAAAAAACTGAGGCTTCATGAGTAGAAAGAGTCCCTGTCCGTCCTGCTACAGACTAAATACTGAGGCGAATATGGCTATCTTCTTTCTGTAGCCCTATGTTTCTCCCATGGTGTAGCAAGGGAGGGAAAAGATTTAGGATCATATCTGTCAGCTTTGTACTCGATCTTGCCTTCTTGGAGACAGCTGTTGTCTTACAGTCACCAGCAAGGGATGACTTAGTCCGCTTCATTGTGGGTCATCTGCCTTGATGCCACCCATTCCCATCATGGGCTCTCCCCACGGGTGCCACCCAGCAACAGCAAAGGCCACATGGCATGCTGGTCATTGCCAGGAGTCCTGATGCCCCAGGAAGAAAGGCATCTACTCCTTGGCATACATGGGGAGCTCAGGCATCAGCAGTGCGATCCCTGTGTTGTAAGGGGACTACCACCAAATGGGTACATGATTGCCCCACCACAACATACTGGCTACTATGCTGGATATTGGGTGCAGAGAAATACAACTGCCATGAGGGTGAAAGAGTACAGGAGAAAATGGAAGAAGATGACATACCCCACAAAGTGTGCTCATCCAAATAGTTGAATTGCAGGTGGAGATGCAAAGCCAAGACAATAGGCTCACGTCATCCAATCTAGGGGAACTATGGATAACTCATGCACCACGTAAGGCATCCTTCCCCATATGGCCCGCACTTCTGTAGAATTTGGAAAGTGGCAGGTCAAACCATAAAATGGAACCTGAAGTTATAGGGTCGAAGAATGAGACACTCCTTTTAGTCACGTCTTACGACAGGCAGGTATACCTTAAGCCTATTCTAACCCCCAGACCTGCAGGGGGAAGCAAAGCTGACATTTGCCATATTGCACAGATGCTAAGTTGCAGATAGGAACAACAAAAAGAGTGTGACAAATAAAACTTTTGGCCCATAAGCCTTTCGTCAGAAATAGATGCCATACACACACACACGACTGCAGTCTGGGCAACTTTAGCCACACTGAGCAGCAGCACCACTGCATGATGAGAGTGGTGACTGGGCAGGGGTAACGAGGAGGCTGGAGTGGGGAGGGATAGTTAGGTAGGGGTGACTTACAGTGCAGTGCTGCTGGGGAGCATGCAAGGATGAGGTGGAAAGAGGGTAGGGCAGCTACATGCTGTCAGGCAATTAGACAGTGGGCAGGGGAGAGGTGGGAAGGGGGGCACCAGCAAAGGAGAGAAGTAAAAAGACTGAGTGCAAAGATGGAATGATGAGGGCTGCATGGTGCTGGAATGGAACAGGAGGCTGAATGGGTGTGGACAATGACTAATGAAGGTTTAGGCCAAGAGGGTTACGTGAATGTAGGAGCAGTTCTCCCTGCACAATTCAGAAAAGCTGGTGTTGGTGTGAAGGATCCATATGGCACAGACTTTGAAGCAGTCACTGAAACAAAGGATGTCATGAATAGCAGCATTCTCAGCAACCAGGTGGTCCACTTTATTCGCTGGCCATTCATGCAGACAGGTGGCTTGTCGGGTGTAATGCCCACATAGAATGCAGCACAGTGGTTGCAGCTTAGCTTGTAGATCACATGACTAGTTTCACAGATAGCCCTGTCTCTGATGGGATAGGCTATGTTTGTGATGGTGGTGGGAGTATGTATGGGACAGGTCTTGCATCTACATCTATTACAGGGGTATGAGCCATGAGGTATGGGGTTGGAAGCAGGGGTTGTGTAGGGATGGGTGAGTAGATTGTGTAAGTTTGGTGGATGGTGGAATACCACTGTGGGGGGTGTGGGAAGGATAGTGAGCAGAACATTTCTCGCTTCAGGGCAAGACGAGAGGTAGTCAAAACCCTGGGTGGTACTGAGTTACATGGGGTATGATCCTCTGTGGCCATAAAATGTGAGACTGGAAAGATAAAACATGATATATTTGTTTTTGTACAAGGCTGGGAGGATAATTACGATCAGTGAGGGTCCTCAGTATATTTTACAGAATATAAGATGCTGCAGGCTATAGGGTACACATTCATATTTAAGCACTTTTTAAAAAGTAACATTTTTACAATTTGTAATATTAGATTGCAAAGCCAGGCTAACAACAATTCTGTGAATAGAACCGCACTGACCTAAAGGCGCCTGAATATCAAAATTGAACTTCCCCTTCATAACGACTGTCTTCTTCATATAAAAGATGGTCTTCATTGCCCACCAGAGCATTACCTATGCAGTACTTCTTGAAAGATTTGACCAAAATGTCTTCTCTTACGCTAGACAACAACTTTTTTCCAGTGACACACTGGTGTGATTGTAGGTCCTTTCAATGCTCTCTCTAGTGTAAGTCCTGTTGGGTTTCGGCTGTAGCATGTCAACTGAATTTGGTCAGAAAATACGCCAGAGCAGAAGTGAGCTGCAACAGTGCCAGCTGCAGGTGGGTGGGCGTATTAGATGCTGCAAAGCAATACACAACCAACTGGTGTTGTGAAGCTGAGTCAGTTGGGCGTGATATAGCAATAGCCAACGATGGAGTGCATTAGCAGGAAGTCGGGAGCCTTTCCTCACCTGCCACCAGTCATGTTTAAAATATTTGCCTGAAGCCCTAAATGAACATAGTCTGGAACAAATAAACATTCAGCTATTTGTGTATTAAATGATTCTTGTCTCAATATAAGAGCGAACAACACCCACAAACCTGTGACACCCAGAGTGACATCCTAGAACACACTATGGGATCTGCCGTTTGACCACTACACAGGGTAGCCTGCTGTGAGGCACGAGGGAGCTGGCTGCTCACTGGAGGAAGTTTACAGCCATCATTAGCTGCATCACTGTCGCAGCCAGAGTGACTGCTGACAGCAACACTGAGTGACCCCATATTCAGCATTGCTCCTTGACCTGTCAGCAATGACAGATGTCTACTATTTCACTTAAGAGGCAACTGGAAGCCTCTACCAAGCTGTTCCTGATTTACTACAGCTGAGGGCTGGAAAAAAGTAAGTAATTAAACATATCTAGTCGCCCTGACACCTCATTTCACCCTCCACATGTGACAATCCAAGTGTCATGCAACATTGATGTCAGAACTTTGCCATCACTTCTTAGAGCAATGTTTCAACCTACACCCTATGTCACAGTGAATTAAAGAAAAAGAAAATCCTTATATTTTGGTCATAGAAAAGCCATCTGACAGAGGTGAATTTTATAATGTAGATTTTATTGCGAATAGAGAACCAGTGGATTTTTCTACTCTTAGAGGTAATGGAAGGTATGACTAGTTAGTGACTGTTAGATGCGCACAGTGTAACCTCAAGGGTCCTAAGTGCAATGTATGAAATCACTTCTAGGAAAATGTTACACATGTAATCATTTGGGCCATACGGCTAGGCAGTGCTGGGAGAAAATATGGCTCATAATTACATGTAAGAATTAAGTTAATGTATTTTGTCTTCTTGTCTTAAGAATGTTAGCTCTCAAAGTGAATGTTGTCAAGGACAAAGCTTGAATAGAACCAGAGACACAAGGTTTACCACAATCAGAAGTAGTATGTATATAGTTCGAGAAGGTAACAGAATTACCAGCGGAAAGTACGGAACTTTGTGGGTTGACAGGATCACAATCATTCAACACAGTGTAAATTTGTCAGACAAAAGTTTAATTGGTCCTTGTCCTGGTAAAACAACCGACAATGAGCATGTCTTCACCTTCAATATCTGGCTCAGATGCACAGTTGGTCTAATGAAGTATTACTGACTGTTACAAAACAGATACTAACAAAGGAAGTAAAAACATATTTAGGATATACAGGAGCTGTGAAGAGGGCCACAATATTCGAAGAATTTAAAGAAGGGTTAATTCTAAGATATATGGATCAAAATAGTGCCAGACACTATAGGGAACAATTCACAGTAATAACTAAGAGAAATAAAGAAACTGTGGAAGAATTTGCAGGTAGGATAAGGAAAATCAATGGATGTATTTGTGCATTGGGGCAGGATGCTGAAGTTAATGACATTATTTTGCAAGAAGCATAGCAGAGGGTCTTCAAAGCTTTTTTAAGAGGGCTGCATGCAGAAATTGCAGAATGTGTGTGAACAGGGTGTCTAAAAGTTTGCGCACAGCAGTGCAGTAACTACAGTGTGTGAGGAGATCAGTTTGTCTACTGGAATACAGGGCAAATGGACACTGTTTGCAGCTAATATAAAACATTTCAAGTTTGGACAAACAGGCCAAGTAAGGATAAAGTGTTGCCAGCCTCAGGGTGATGTGAATAACGAAAGAAGAAGTAATAGTTTTAAAAGTAGAGGAGCAGGTAGAAATAAGGTATTGAATACTAGCTGGGACCCCTGGTCCACCTATGGTCTTCCCAGTAAGACTAGATGCTACAAAATTGTATTCAGATGTGGATGCCATAAGATCTGTATGGGGTAAGACGAATAAGAACAAAAATGATTCCACGATATCATTGGACACAGGGGATAATGTTTCAGTCACCAGTAGTGATCTGGTGAAATGTACGCAATTGGACCCACCACAGTACACAGACTGCATGGAGTGGGAATAAAGACATCATCACACCATTAGGACTGTGGACACTGGCATCCACCTGAATACGGCTTAATTTAAACAATGATTAGAGATTGTGTCACATACAATTGAGGGGTACAACATGATTCTGGATTAGATTTCCTTATCAGCATTGTGCCATACTCAACTCCCAGCTACATAGGGTGAAACATGGCAGAAAAATGCTTCAGTTAGGTTAAGTCATGATAGAGAGGTGGCAAGAAGAGTCAATTGTGAAAGATGAACCAATTAAACCATGAAAACTATACTAAGACTCGATTCACATGATTATGTATCTAAGGGTACTGGGAAATTTCTTTGGGTCAGTGTCAAGTCCAGCTTGCCGGCAGGAATTTTGTGTGTGATGGAACCATTAGAAGAGAATTCAGGTAGGTTGTTTATTCAACAGACATATGATGCCCATACCTGTTTCTACATACCATTTCAGGACAGAGGGCACATGATTAACACACCAGTTGTTAATCTCCAATATGAATATCCTGGAGGAAGAAGAATGGAACATATGGGGTGTCAGCCACAGAGAATTGCCAGACATCACTGAAACTGTATGAGGAGCAAACGTGAAGCATCTACAGGGAAGCAAGAGCAAACAGATGACAAAACTACTTTTGGAATTCAATGGTTTATTTTTTCCAAAATGACCATTATCAGGTATGCATATTACACAACACTGCATACCAATAAGAAACGAGTCATCAGTCTACCACAAACCATACAGAAGAGCTAGCAACTTTCACCCAATTTTGAAGTTGTAAATCAATCAACAGCTGTAAGATGGAATACTTGAAGAATGTGATGTCGACAGTGGACAAAAATATTTGTGCCAAAAATATAGGTTTGGTTTGATTATAGACACCTAAATGAGAAAACCATAATGGATGCCTACTATTTCCCAAACATCACAAAAACTATGGATCATTTAGAGCTATCCTAGTATTTTTCAACAATGGATTTGCAGAGTGAGTATCACCAGATAGAGCCTGTATCACAGGACTGACACAAAACAGCATTTCTGGAACCATGGGGACACTACCAAATCAGAAGGATGCCATCCTCATTTTAAAAAAATGCACCTGTATAACATTTCAGAGATTGTTGGACACAATTCTCAGAAGTTTGAAACCATGGAAATGCTGTTTATCTTGATGGAATAATCGTCTATGGAAGTGACAGCAGTCAGTATATGCAGTGCTTAAGGGTAGTATTCCTAAGGTTAAAAGCAGTGAAGTTAACAGCGAGTACAAAAAAGTGTGACTTTTTGATGGAATAGAGAGCATACCTAGGACATATCAAAAGATGTATGTAACACAGACCAATATTAATTAGAGCTGTATGGGAATTTCCCGTACCACAATCCGTAAAAGAGTTGCACTCACTCTGGACTTTTGAATTATTACCACCAGTTCGTAAGAAGATGCGTGGGTACTGCCAAAAGGTTGACAATTGTTAGAAGAAGAGTATTAAATTTGTGTGGTCAGAACAGTGCCAGAATGCTTTTGAGGAGCTAAAAGAAGCTTACACATTGATTCCAACTGTAGCATTTCCAGATTTTGATACATAATGTTTTATTATGTGATGCGTAAATTCATGCATCAGCCTGTCTCTTATCAGAAGAGGTAGAATGTGTAGAACATCCAGTAGCTTACACTCAAGGCAACTGAATTCTGAAGAATGAAATTATTCCAAAATGGAGAATGGGAAGTTAACCTTATTTATGGACTTTCATACTGCAAATTTTATCTGTACAGTAAAACATTCAGAGTAATAACAGGTCATACGGCCTTAAAATAGTTGTTGGGGTTAAAGAATCATTTCCAATAGGTTGACATGATGGGCAGCAAGGCTAAGCGAATTTGATTTTGAACTTATTCATAAAACTGAGAAGAAGCATGGGAATGCAGATAGATGAAGTAGAAAACCAGCAGTATTACATATTACTCAGAATATCGAAGAACTACAAATCCACATAGAAGTCTTAGAGAGGGAAGTAGTTATTAAAATGGTTGCAGCCCGTAGAAGATAGTGTTCCATCTAGGGGTAAATTTGTTGCAAGAAGAGAAGTATTTAAAGGGTCTAAGGAAAGTACAGAACAAACTATCGCCAAAGTTGAGGTTGGTTTAAGAACCTGAGCACAAAGGCTTGCCCTTTAATTTGGAATAGCCACAGCATAATTGAGAACTGATGGAAGAAAAGTTTCTATTTCCATTTCTGTAACAGTAGCAGGGAAACAAGAACATCATGAGTGCTACATAATTCATGCACAACTCGTCACAAGGGGAACACTGAAGAAATTTGTAGGAGGAAAAACTCAGCGACTGTCATTAACTGCAAAAGATGAAGGAAGATATATAGAAATGGAGGAAGCAAAGTTACAAAAATGCCTGTGACACCCACAGTGACATCCTGGAACCATTCAAATACAAGACAGGGCAGGCTGCCCTTATTCACAAGCAAGCTGCCTGCTCACTCTTGACATTGCCTTCTGTGAAGATGTGTCAGAGGTCGACATACAGCAGGTCTCCAACAATAAAGGCCACTCTGCCAAAACCATCTGCACACATTTTCCCTTGATACAACATGTCCAGCAGATGCTGCAGCCTTATATGCCAGCTACTGTGCAGTACAAAGGCAGTCTGTTGTGACATTACAGCCAAATAACAGTCCTCTCTTCAGAAGTCACATGTGGTCGACCCTGCCCTGGACTTTGGGATACAGTTTCAGTCTCTATGAACTGTTGTTACATCCAAGAAACAATAGCAGAATTCACACTAAGCCATCAGGCCACATCAATTTTTGACTGTCCTGTTTCCTTTCTTTCTATGGCCCTCCAATGCCAAGTCTAGTAGGCTTTTTCTCTGTCAAACTGCACTGTCTGTAGCTGTGTACATGGTGATTGTGAATGTGAGGTTACCCAACAAACACTACCTCATTTCATACGTCCCCTGACATCATCATTGGCCAAGTTGTCAGTTGACCGGAATGCCATCTTCCATGCAGAACACGATCATACGGACATCTGGTTACAGTTTGTAGGATTGCATTGTGAATGAAACACAAGAGGGGGAAGTAGTAGTTTGTTGCTTTAATTCTGGATACAAGATTAATTTAGGCCATTTTGCATTCAGTCCTCAATTGGCACATGTAGTCTTACTAATTTTTGCAGTTCTACTTTACTGGCAAGCCAATCACGAATGGCTCTTTCTGTTGGAGGAGGACCAAAATGCCACTCAGCTGCTGTCTTGCCATATTGTACTGCATATGCTATTATCTTCAATTTATAGCCCACTTCAGATGAAACCCCTATTTTTTCATTAATAAACTACTAAAGAAAATACTCTCCTGCTAACAATAATACAAATCACTTTCAGTTCAAGTTCACTGGCACTGTAGACTGCTGTGATACATCATAGGCTTGACAGTGTTCTGTGTTTGTGATGGCGGGGCAGGAGGGGGGCAGTGTTAACAAGCTTGTTAAGCTCTACAGCTTATGTTCATTGCATTGGTGCACTGCTGTTGCCAGTTGAATCGTGTTGCCAGAAAGTTATAGGTTTCCCACAGCACTGAATATATGGCCTTCTTTAAGCCTGGCAGGAATTTTAAATTAAACACTGGACATTTTAAAATTGATTTTGAGTATAAGACACACCTGAGTGATGTAAGAATTTTTTTTAAGTTCAGTGAAGACCAGCCATTTTGTCTGACAAATTTGCAGTTTTGATCCAATCCAAAATGTGAACACGAGAGTAAAATATAATTTTCTGAACCTTATCTGTGTTTTTGCATCAAGGTTTATCTGTAGTATCATTTAAAAAGCATCAGATATTACTTATGTCTTTAGAATTGGGAGCTATGACTACGTTGCAAGATGAATTTTTTTTAAATAAGAAAATGTAATATAATGAAAAACCGAAAGACTCGTGTATTTAAATCGTATGATTTATGTATAGTTTTAGTTTTTTTGAGTATCAAAAATGGCATTATGACTAATGCTATTTGTGTGAACTATGTATAGAATCCATGGTGTCCCAAATGCAATTAGTTTTTGACTTTTATCTTCAAGATTTCAAGTTTTAGATTCAATTATTGCATTCCTAATTTAACGTATTCCTTATGTATTTGGATTTTAAAGTAAGGGTGCAATTCAAATAATTTCCGATTTAAACATGATTTTAAGAAATTCTTACAGAAGCTATCTTTAATTCCACACGGCCAATTGTGTGAACCGATTATCAATCATTTAGAAAAGGAACTGTTACTATAACAATGAATGAAACCCACTTTTCAAACATGTGATTGCCCAAGAGAAAACTTGGAATCACTCTTTCCTCAGCTGAATTGTGCTTTTCATTCAACTAACATTTAATAAGTAACTATACTGTTGTATTCCATTAAGAAATAATTGTATCTCTATCCAATGTAACTACCAGGCCTACTGATCATACAACAAAATCAAATTATTTCCAACATCAATTGGTGGATATTTAGTAGTTCAGTCATTTCTACAATGAAGTAAACAAATTTAGTTGATAACCTACAAAATATTTTAATGCACCCTATGGGTTGTTCATTAAAATTATTTTAAACAATACTCCACAACAAGAGTAATTAGCTATTATGTTGGTTAACTGTCACAACACAGCTGACCCAAACACTGCTTCTCAAATACTATGAGAATCAATAGTGGACAGATTACATTAACCTCTCAACAGAGCCACATCATTTTACGACAAGAAATTAAGAATGTTCTGACATTTACTCAGCCATAACCTTACTTGTAGATCAGAATTGTTTTGAGAAAATATTAAATCCTTTATAAACTTGACTACTAAAGGCAATATGATTCATCATTGAAGACTTAGCACACATCCATTGAGTTAGCTGTGTTGCAAAAGATATGTACAATACCAATCCGTGTTTGCAACATCTGTATTCAGACTCTGGGCTTAACAGACCACGTTTTGTTTTGAACATCATACATACTGGTTAGACAGTGATGAAAGGAAACACAGTTTACCAATAAAATGAAAAAAGGTAAGACATTTCGAGCAATTATTTGGTTGGTATATGGTTCATGGCATATTTACTTAATTTTAATATATAACAGATACAAATAAGAGACTAAAATAATCAACAAAATGTTCTCCTTCACTATTTACAGCAGTTCCCCAATGCTGGGATGACTTTTTCATTCTGTAACTGTACAAGTCACATAGAAGTGGAGATAACTTATTGGCATCACATTAAAGCCTTAATCTCCCTTTACTCGGGGAAACTACAAGTGTTGTCATGTTAAATGAATTGCACTTACAAGAACTGAATCTTAGCTTAGCAACAATAAACTGGGTAATAGTAATAAATGATACCTTGGGAGGAAATCAGAATACAGAATGGGGAAACAATACATATGACGCCCCACAGGACTGACCTACGTGAATGTTGTGCTAAAGCTATTGGAGATGCCTTCAAAATCTGCAATGCTTGCCAATAATTAGTACACTGATAATGGCCAAACACATTCATGCTAAAAACAGCCAGGAGAAAAATGGAACATGCTTGCAACTGGTTTACAGGCAACAGCACAAAAATTCAACCTTTATACCTACAAAAACATACATCATGCAATTCCAAACAAATTCAAATGACTTACAGATACAAGGAGATACCGATGACAGACACTGGATGAGGTTCCAAGAGCTAAGTTCTCAGGCATTCAGATCGATAATAAATTATGGAGGCACCAGTATGAGAATAAGATAACCAAAAAGCTCATCTCTCTCTGCCCTGCAATTAATGAATGTTCCTCCAGAGTGTCCACATGCAGAAATGCTTCCCAGCACGCTTTCTCTCAGTCCTAGCCTATAGGATAATATGGCAGCAATGAACAAATTAGTATTTATCCTGTACAAGCTTGTAGTAGGAATGTGATGTGAACACTTCGCATCTACATATCACTATGGAACTCCCTATTGCCTTTCACATTAAATAATATTAATATTTTATTTATTTCTATTTGGCTTTCCCAGAAGATAATTCCAAAAAGAAGTGAACACTTCTAAAGATGCCATTGAAATTGCCTGTAGGTGAGTAATGCTGAGGGGATCAACTTGACAATTTTACCAATTTGTGGACATCATTTCTTCATCTCACAGTATGGTATCTTTTTTATTGGTGGGTGTTTGTGACAGGCTCCACGTATGTGTACCAATAACAATGGATGAACTGTGATGCTACATGGCAACAGCATTGAGGTTCCTAACGTGACATGCTTGCAAATGCATGGATCAAGTCTATTGTCTGGATGCTTAAATGTGTAGAAAAGGATTTTGATATTTGTGATCAGTAAATGACGGATCTGGTCCTAGACATAGCTGTGAAAAGTACCTTATGTGCGCGCGCGCACACACACACACACACACACACACACACACACACACACACACACACACACACACACACACACAAAATGTGAGCAACATGAAAATTATATGGTTCCTTTGGAAATAAAGGCTTTGCAGGCATATATAGAAATAAAAATCTGACACCAATTCTGTGCCTTTGTAATAAATAAAGTTATAGTCTTGTGAAATCTGATGATTTTAAACATCCTTGAGGAATTTCTTATACAGGTATAACTTCTTTCAGTGAAATATGATGATCTTAATTTGTCTTGATGAGTTGCACCTATTATTGAATGTTTAACAATGTTATTCAGAAAATTAAATTTGCTTGCAACACTGTAATCTCTGCCCTGGCTTGATACATGGTGTGAATGTTATTCATTTATTCATTCTTTAATTTACACATTGCATTCCATAAATGAAGATGTGGATGGATGTGGGATGAGCCACACTGCAAATCTTAAGGCAGAAGCTCCCACAGGGATTTATCTCTGTGAAGTATAGTGACAACCAGCTGTTTGTGACTAGTGCTAATCTACTTGCATGGCTAATTAAGGGAACTAGTAATAGATTTTTTGTATGTATGTATATGTACATTTACTACTATGAAAAAATATCATTGTTGCTCCTACTACATTGGTCAGCTACTCATTTTGCCTAGAATTTCCACATACATCTATACTCCACTACCCACTTAATGGCACAAATATGAGTGAAAAAGACTGTATATGCGCCTCTCAATCAGCCCTGACTTCTCAAATTTCACCTTCATAGTCATTCTGTGCTGTGTATGTTAGAAACAACAAAATCGTTCACCAGTCAGCTTCAAATGGCAGTTCTCTAAATTTTCTCAATAGTGTTTCTAGAAAGAACATCACCTTACCTCTGGGAATTCTCATTTGAGTTCCTGAAGGATCTCCGTTACACTTGTGTGTTGTTTGAACCTACCAGTAACAGATGTAGCAGCCTAGCACTGAACTGCTTCTCCAACAAAGTATTAATTTGCAATCTTGCTAGCTTGCTCTAGCTTCTCATGCAATTACCTAATAAAATTCCCAATTCCACAATTACTACAGAATCTTGCTGGCCATGTGCCAGTATCAAATTGGTCAGCCCTATTTTTCTGCATCATTATTAAGCTCTTGCATTTTATGCTCCCGAGACCACAAAGATTGCATGTCCACTCTAGATGACAGAGCTAAGATATTTACTGCACAACTGCATGTACTACCCAGCATCACTGTTATGGTCACACATCCTATCCGTAGATTTCTCAGGTGTATACCACTGTTTAATCTAAGTTACATATTTTCAAAGTAACAAGTGGGGTACAACATCAGTGATTTCAGTGCCAACCACATGACATGGTATTCCAGACCACACAATCAGCAACACACTGTTCTTCACACTTGCTATGGGAGAAGCACTCCATGCAGTGGACACTGTCCCTGAACCTCTGGCCCGGTGCCATGGAGACATCTTGTTTGACCTGTGATCTCTTGGGCTGCATATGAAGGCCAGGATGGCCTTTTGTATTTTCAATGTAAGTGGTCACCAACTACAATCCAGCTACTTTGACAACTACAGCTATGCCCTAGGACACCCTACAGATCATTGTTTTAGCCGAACTCCTCATATGCACATCCCTGACTACTATGCGCAGCATTCTCATTTCTGTAAAACCCTTCTTGTGGAACAACACTACTACTGTTTCACTTACTGTCCTGTCTACTTGCGATGCCAATGCATCCCTTTCATTTGTTTAAAATGGCATAACATGAGTCCCTGTGACATTTAAGTCTTGGGCTGTTACCTGTGAATCAGCTACACTCCTTTATATACTCTCTGAGCTGTCCCTAGCAAGATAGTTTAGATCCTAGACCTGTATGCTTGTATAATCACCACACAATCCAGTGTCTGAAGAAGCTAACATTTCAGTGCCTGAAAAATCCTTTATAGCTTCAGAAAGTTTGTTTTTGAACAATCAGATCAAGAGTGAGCCAGTACCTAACCTTTGCCCATATGTGTTCAATGTTCGCCAATATTTGTCTAATTTCATTCTTGTGACATGTTTATCAATGTGAGCTTCTCCTTCCCTTAGCAAGGTCATAAAGCATATTTAAAAAAAATAATCTTTCTTCTTCACATCTGCCAGAACTTGAATGGTGGGGCTATACATGGCTTCAGCTATGTACAATCATTCACTAAAAGCTATAAGAGTTTTTCTATTAATGAAAATTTTATAAGTAATAGAACAGGCACCACATTAGCTGCCACAATATGTACAGGTTGTGGCCAACATATCGGGGCTGATCTCGAACCCACAAATTTCATCTCTGTTTTTCAAATCCCAAAAAAATTTAGGGCAAAGTCAAGAATAACTATGATTCACACAAAAGATAAGAACAGCCAGTGTTCTTTTGAATGCTATTGATCAGAAGTTGTTGAAAGTAGGAGTATCTCTCAAATCACCTACAATATTAGAACTTACACTTCATCTAAATGTGAATTTCGCGACCATCACAGACAACCATTATACAATGTAGTTGATAAGAATAAGGGCTACTGAGAACAGGATTATACCAGCCACTAGTCCACTTCCACTTCTACTTAAAACAGACAGAATGTAAGAGGTGATCTGAAAGTCAAGTGCAGGAGTACAAGACTACTCTACAATTACGAACAGCAACAAATTCCAGAAAACTGACTATCTGTAACAATTCCACTGCAATGCATCTTTTACTCTACACACTTAACAAAAGACTTACTACTTGAATACATGCAATACATCAGAGATGTAAATACTTACAGTATTCTCAGTTATATTTAATTCAGGATCCTCCTTGATAAAATCAGTGGACAAAGATATTCCCAATGGATCTTCAACAGACTGAAAGAAAAACACAATCTGTGAATTATAACTGCTTGCTATCTTCTCTGTGTATATGACAGCTCTCAATATTCTTTTCTCATTAGTATCATCCAACTTTGCAGAGATTCTTATCAATTGGGAAGAGAGTGTGTCAGAATGCATCCAAATCAGTTCTATTGCCCCTGATTTTGCTATCAGCCATTGTGCAGTACTTATTTGACATACTTTCACTTTCTATTCCTGTCACATAATCCACTCTGATTTCAGAGGCACTATGGCCTACTCTATCGGATGGTTGTACTCCCATATACAAATCTGATATACGTGTGTGGCAACATTTCAAAATTAAACACAGATAATATAAAGACGCAAATAATCTTCCAACAGTAAACCCATAAACAAGAGGAATTTTTGGTCATTAATCAAATGAATGTGGCATTCCACACATTATCATCAAAATTACCAAAATTTATTGTTATTTACACAGCTTCTTGCCATATCACCATTTATTTTCAGTGCCTGCTCTTTAGGGAACAATGCAAATTAATGTCATGTGTACTGAAGGAAAATCATAAGGAATTCCACAGCAGGATTTCAGTAATGATGTAAATAGTACAGTGAATAGCGACTGGGAATTCTAGAATATACACCAATTACAAGTCATAGTTCCACATATGTTACACCACTGTGACACAGAGATGTAAAAAGATTAACAATTACTTCCAAGAGGAAGTCTTCCTTGCTCCATTTACACAAAATATGTTCTTAAGGCATTCATTACATAGAATCACAATAAAATATTAATGCAACAGTAATGGTTCATAAAGAAATGCTTGTTGTAAGTGCTGTTAAAATACTATTGGTAATACCCTACAAATAACACATCTAACTAGAGTTTCTTACTACACTTTCTGCACAATACAGTGCTTGTGTGAGAACTTACATTATGCTCAGATCCAGCAGCACAGTGTTTCAGTTCGGGGTCTTGCTTCAAGCGAACAAGATGGGCCCCAGCCTTTAATGGGTCTTCAAGAAACTGAAAAATCAAGAAAGTGACGTATCAGAGCATCTGTCTCTTGTTTCTTCACGGCACTGTCATACAGGGGGAGACAGGGGCGCCAAACAGCGTGGTCGGGGGCGGCGGGAGGCAGGGCGCCGGGTGTGTGGGGGGCAGGCGGCGGGAGGCAGGGGGCGCGGGGTGGGTGGGGGGGCGGGAGGCACGGGGTTGGGGCGGGTGGGGGGGCGGGAGGCAGGGGGTTGGGGCGGGTGGGGGGGCGGGAGGCAGGGGGTGCGGGGCGGGAGGCAGGGGGGCGCGGGGTGGGGTGGGGCGGGGCGGGAGAAAGGGGGGGCGCAGAGTGGGGCGGGAGAAGGGGGGGCGTGAGGTGGGGTGGGGTGGGAGAAGGGGGGCGCGGGGTGGGGTGGGAGAAGGGGGAGCGCGGGGTGGGGTGGGGCGGGAGGAAGGGGTGGCTGCAGGATAAAATGCTGTCTGTCCCACTGGTCATGTTCAAAAGAACAGACAACACATGCATATTTGACACGTTGAGATTAGATATGAATAATAATTTATTTTGCAGTGTTAGCGATTCCTTCCATTTATGTTGAACC
The DNA here is from genome assembly GCF_023897955.1 of Schistocerca gregaria. Classification (NCBI taxonomy): domain Eukaryota; kingdom Metazoa; phylum Arthropoda; class Insecta; order Orthoptera; family Acrididae; genus Schistocerca; species Schistocerca gregaria. The sequence goes on along the minus strand of NC_064930.1, from coordinate 6,726,692 downwards.
AAAAATATGTAACTTTACCTCGGGCTAACTTACACGAACTTCTTTAGTCAACAATCCCTGCTCCTTGAATGCAGCATTATTGAGCAGCCAAATTCTGCCTGAAATAACACCCATAGCACTCAAAATCGATTAGCATGTATGCATTAGGTTACCGTTACTTGAAAAAAAGTCGAAGCCCGTACATTATTTGACTGCTAACAATACCCAGATTTAATAAGGGTTGTTTCAGAATGAAGTTACATATGAAGGGCTTATTGCAATAGTGGTACAAGTTCATTTTTGTTCATCTTGAAATACAGAGTCCTACAGTTAAATGAGTGCTGAAAAATCTGCAGTTGAGATACCACAAATATACTCAAGCATATGGCTTCTTGCTAGACACGAACCTTTCTTTCTCTTTGTTTGGATCATTAATTTCAGAAGCATTATAGGCAGAAAAGTGTAGGTAATGGACTTGTACCACTATTGAAGTGAGCCCTTCATATGTAGCTCTCTTGCTCTCGCTCTCTTGCTCTTGCTCGTTTTATGATTACATTCCTTCCATGCTTTTGTAGTAAAGAGGTGCAATCCTATATTTTAGTAACTTTAAAGTATATTCGTGGTCTGTTGCACAGATCTTAATTCTTTTGAATGAAAAGCTACACAGTGCAATAATGCATTAGCCTCCACTGGTGAAATATCAGAACAATAGCAAGCTACATATATAGCTTTCTCTGTGTGTTTTACTGTTAATTCTTGATTAGTAGTAATGGAATGAATATAATGTGTGCACACTGTGTGCAGATGGAGGAGCTAGCCTCAGTTCACCAACAGCTGAAGATGTGTTTTGCCACATTCAGCAGCATTCAGGCTGCTGCCTATTTTAATAGTGGGGGCCGAGAACCTGGCTTATCACATAGAATGCCTAAGGTGCCACCTATTTTGCCCACTGGCTCTGTTGTCAAGACACCTTGTGGTGTACCCAATGTGGCTGAGTTGTCCTCACCAAATGGTGGGGGATGGGTCGTAACAGTTAGCACTGTTTGAAGCAGAGAGTGATGTGGAGGCTGCCTCACCCATTGACCCTGTGGGTGGACTGGCAGGTGTTCATTCATCAGGGTCCAGACAGGCCCACGTGGAGAGAAGTTTTCTAGTTAATCAGGACCTCCAATGTCAAATGCATTATGGAGCTCCTTAGGGAAATGGCATCCAGGATTTGAGATGTGGAAAATGTACTGCCTGTGGCTAAGAAACACACAGGGTGTGGCTGTCTACAAGTTGTGGCTGATGTTGGTGCCAATGATATCCATCGTTTGAGTTCTGAGGCCACCTTCAGTTTATATTGAGGGGTAGCACAAATGGCGAAGAGCCCCTGTGTCACACATGAGTGCATGCAGCACACACAGTTTGTATCAGCATTCCAGAATTGATTCAAGTTCTTTGGTTTGGCGTGAGTGGAGGGTCTCAACCAAAGGCTTCATTGATTCTCTGACGGCCCAAACTGCAGACTGCTGGAAATGCATTATGTGGTGGAGAATTGTAGAAATACTTCATGGGTCAGTGGTGCACTACACAAAGCAAGCATTTTTTAGGCTAGGCAGTTGTTTGTGGTCCTCTGATGAATGCACGCTAGTCAGACTGCATACCAAGTAAAGACCATACTACCATTAACAGTAAATTCTTGATGTGTTTGTAGTTCCTGAGTGTAATGCCCTCCAAGAAAGTTGTCATGTTCAAAATACTCTTGGACCAAAGCTGGCTGGAACATTGAGCAGAAACCCTTGAAATATTTAGCAAGCCATGGAATGTACACTGAAGTGACAGATGACACACCTGTGGGATGTTAGCATCAGAAGAGTGGAGGGGAGACGAAGGGCAAGAATGAATATGGGTGAAAATTGTGCAACAAATGAGAGCGCATGCTGTTGGTGGTAACCCCCCAAACAGTAGTGAAAGTAGGATTCTCAGACTCAATAATATTCTTATATTGGCAACATATATAACTGTACTTAAAATACTTTTTGTCACAAATAAGTAGGCAGTTATGGAAACATTCATTTTCATTCCATATGTTTTGTGGATTAGCTATGACTGTTGGACACCATCACAAGAGAAGGTACTTGTATAGTTTACAATGTGGTAATGGCAGGTACATCACACCTATCCATTTGTACCATTCGGTTCTAATGTATCTTACTGTTTTCACGTAATTTAAGGTATAAAGTAATGACTAACTGCATAGCAGAAGTACTAAGTCATTGAAAGGCACATCAACTTTGCTAGTTCTCCCACAGATACTGCTACAGAACTACGGTCTCATTTTACAGGCTGACTACATTGTGGCAGCACTGTTGAGAATCAGACTAAACAGTTTCACATGACCAGTAATTATGGGATCCATTTCCATTCTTCCAGATGAATTGATTTTTTTTAAAGAGACATCATACAGGATCACAAAATCATTCAAGAAGATTTTTCTACCAACTTACAAACTGGAATGACCTTTGCCTGTTTCTATACATGTGCAAACCACTGTTCCATAAATGAACAATTCGGATGTCAGAAAGGTGTTAGTTCAGCACCGTTTTTTGTGTAACTGAATCTGCTAACTACACTTTACGGTCATGTGACCTCTGGTGTGTTCATCATCTCCTTTTGGAGTGCATTCCATATGGAATTATAACGATTATGGCGCTGGACTTTACTGCTAAATACTTCTGCCTTTTTCTAGTACTTGGTGGCTCAATGGGTAATTGTGACACTACAAATCCAAAGGTCCTTGATCGTTGAACAGCATGTACTTTGTAACTAGTTGGGTAAATCAGTTCAGATGTGGAAAGAGGGTAACAGCACATGGTAGTCAGTAGGACTGTTGGTAGTAGAGAACTCCGGTGTTTAAAACCTCCGGGCTGATGACAGCTTTACCTCTAGTTTATATTTATGTTTACCTTTCTGTCATGTATTCTCTTCATGACACAAGCAGATGACTGATAATTGGCTCTGTCACATATGCCAGTTAACAACTTATTAGCATTACAAACGGACTTTCCAAACTTATAAAGCTTGAGAATGCATTTCACATGGAATCTGCAGCTTGATTATCTTCTTTCTGGTTTCTGTGCAAGTACGTTTGCATTAAAACTGTGCAAGCCACCAAACGGTGCATTGTGGATGGAATCTATTACCACAGCAACAACAATTACTACTACTAGGTACTTCTACGGTGTTCTACATGTAGTGTCCCTTACAAATGAACCACAGTTTTTCAAATACAAAAAAAGTTGATCATTCCCCATCCTACTACCATCCTTATGTGCTTGTTCCACTTCATATCACTTTGCAGTGTTATGGTTCAAATGGCTCTGAGCACTATGGGACTTAACTTCTGAGGTCATCAGTCCCCTAGAACTTAGAACTACATAAACCTAACTAACCCAAGGACATCACACACATCCATGCCCAAGGCAGGATTCAAATCTGCAACTGTAGCGGTCACACGGTTCCAGACTGTAGCACCTAGAACCGCTCAGCCATTCCGGCCGGCCCCTGCAATGTTATACCTAAACATTTTATTGACCAGACTGTCAATCTGTAGAGTACTGATGTTGTATACAACATTATGGGATTGTTTTTCCTACTCATCTTCAGTTACTTGAATTTCTGCATCTGCCATTCATCAAACCACATAAAAAGTTTGTCCAAGTCATTTTGTATCCTCGTAGTCATTTAGTGATGATCCTTCCCCACACACAATGCCATAAGCAAACAGGCACAGAATGCTGCTCATCAGATTGTTTCATATATAGATATGGCACCCTTCTCTGTGGCACTACTGATGACACTCTTGTCTCTGAAAAAACAGTTGCTGCTGTGATCAAAGTACTGGCCTCTGTTACTTGAGAGGTCTTTGCACCATTCATATATCGGGGAACCTATTCCATATGCTAATACTTTTATTTACAGTATGCAGTGGTGCACTGTTCAAATGCTTTCTGGAAATATAGGAATGTGGAATCTAGCCTGTTGCCCATCATCCATGGTTCACAGTATGTAATTTGATACAAGACCAAAATGAGTATTGCACAAAATCAATGCTGATTTGTGGATAAAAACTTTTCTGTCTTAAAGAAATTAATTATATTTGAACTGAGGATATGTTCAGGAACTCTGGAGCAAATAATCATTATGATATTTTTCTGTAATATTGCAGGTACATTTTTTTACCATTCTTATGTACAGAAGCCACCTGAACTTTTTCCCAGCTGCCTGAGTCTTTGCACTACGCGAGAGATTTGCAATAAATGCAAGGTAAGTATGAGGCCAATGCTGCAGAGTACTCTCTGGACAAATGATTTGTGATTCTGTTTGGACATGGCAACTACTATGTTTTCAACTCTTCCACTTGCTTCTATACTCCAGGGATCCTATTACTATGTTCCTAATACAGGAGTCTGCGTGACAGTGAAACTACAATATGTTGGTATGATCTTCCTGCACAAACTTGATAACTAAATACAGAGAGGGGTTAGTGACCACCTTCTGCTTTCCTCCAAAGCCACACCAGACTGGTCAATGACTGCCTGGATAGAAGTCTTTGACCAGAAATGTCTCATGTTCTCTGTAAAATCTGTTGCTCATGTATGATGGTGGTAGTTGTATGCTTCACGCATAGACCTTTTTACAGACAGAATTTCCATTAGTACTTGCGTGTCACCAGTGTGCATACTTTTTTGAACTGAGCGTACAACAGTCTGTTTCCTCAGTGTTTCCGAATTCTGACATTAAACCATAGTGGGTCTTTCCTGTCTGTAATCCAGTTACTCACCACATACTTATTCAGCATGTGATTTACAGTCCATTTAGTGTTTGTCCATCTTCCTCTATGTACATCATATTGGAAATAAATGACATTTTCATTGTTTAAATGGTATGTTAACAACTACTTACCTGCTCTTTCTAGCAAATCTATTCACCTAGCCCTCTTAAAGGATTCATTAACTTCATTTACCATCCAGAATGAGATTTTCACTCTGCAGCGGAGTGTGTGCTGATAAAACTTCCTGGCAGATTAAAACTGTGTGCTGGACCAAGACTTGAACTCAGGACTTTTGCCTTTCGTGGGCAAGTGCTCTACCATCTGAACTACCCAAGCACCACTCACACCCCGTCCTCACAGCTTTACTTCTGCCAGTACTTTGTCTCCTACCTTTACAGAAGCTCTCCTGAGAACCTTGCAGAAGTAAAGCTGCGAGGACGGGGTGTGAGTCATGCTTGGGTACCTCAGATGGTAGAGTACTTGCCCGTGAAAGGCAAAGGTCCCGAGTTCAACTCTCAGTCCGGCACACAGTTTTAATCTGCCAGCAAGTTTCATTTACCACTGTTGCTGTGCTGGCATCATGATCACTAGCCCCTCTCTGTACTAATACCATCTGTAAGGACAAGCCTGTTTATAGTTGCATTATTTCAACTATTTCAATTTTGTGTGGGCTGTTAAACTAGCAGCTTATCACAGCTTTCAGAAAACTGTTCTAAAGTACTTCAGAAGACTGCCTGTCCATACTACTTGCTGCACAGACATCTTAGTCTCTACTCAGTAGGTTAGAATCACCTACTTTTTCTGCACTACTTTGTGTAGATTTTTCTTGAATGATTCTGTAACTGTCACAGCAGTATCACATGGCGAATAAAAACATCCAATGCTGGAGTTCACATACACGGAACCATTAAGGGAACTACTCATTAAAACAGGAAATCATAGCTTGAGTCTTGGGACTTGGTACCAATTTACATATAACTTCATCAATGCTCTCTCATTTAATTTTTATTTGTACTTATAATGTGTTGTTGTTGTTGTCTTCAGTCCTGAGACTGGTTTGATGCAGCTCTCCATGCTACTCTATCCTGTGCAAGCTGCTTCATCTCCCAGTACCTACTGCAACCTACATCCTTCTGAATCTGCTTAGTGTACTCATCTCTCGGTCTCCCTCTACGATTTTTACCCTCCACGCTGCCCTCCAATGCTAAATTTGTGATCCCTTGATGCCTCAAAACATGTTCTACCAACCGATCCCTTCTTCTAGTCAAGTTGTGCCACAAACATCTCTTCTCCCCAATCCTATTCAATACCTCCTCATTAGTTACGTGATCTATCCACCTTATCTTCAGTATTCTTCTGTAGCACCACATTTCGAAAGCTTCTATTCTCTTCTTGTCCAAACTAGTTATCGTCCATGTTTCACTTCCATACATGGCTACACTCCAAACAAATACTTTCAGAAACGACTTCCTGATACATAAATCTATATTCGATGTTAACAAATTTCTCTTCTTCAGAAACGCTTTCCTTGCCATTGCCAGTCTACATTTTATATCCTCTCTACTTCGACCATCATCAGTTATTTTACTTCCTAAATAACAAAACTCCTTTACTACTTTAAGTGTCTCATTTCCTAATCTAATTCCCTCAGCATCACCCGATTTAATTTGACTACATTCCATTATCCTCGTTTTGCTTTTGTTAATGTTCATCTTATATCCTCCTTTCAAGACACTGTCCATTCCGTTCAACTGCTCTTCCAAGTCCTTTGCCGTCTCTGACAGAATTACAATGTCATCGCCGAACCTCAAAGTTTTTACTTCGTCTCCATGAATTTTAATACCTACTCCAAATTTTTCTTTTGTTTCCTTTACTGCTTGCTCAATATACAGATTGAATAACATCGGGGAGAGGCTACAACCCTGTCTCACTCCTTTCCCAACCACTGCTTCCCTTTCATGCCCCTCGACTCTTATGACTGCCATCTGGTTTCTGTACAAATTATAAATAGCCTTTCGCTCCCTGTATTTTACCCCTGCCCCCTTTAGAATTTGAAAAAGATTTTTTATATATATATATATATTTGATTATAATGTAAAGAAGCAATTCTACAAACTCACAAGCTAAACTACTTCACCTGCTCAAAGATAATGTTTAAATCCATATGGGTAAAGTGTAACAAAATATTCTATTTTACCAGTTTCCAACCTGGAGCATACTGTAATACTCTAACCCTTGTCATATTTACCCTAAAGTAAAAAACAGGACTGCTATAGTGAATACACACACAATTGATTACCATCTCATTATTTACACCACAGCTCAACAATATTACTTCCATGTAGTCATATAAATTCTAAAATTACCTCTTTATTCACACCCTCCTCCAACTCTTCTTTTACATTCATGCTGCATGGATAGTCTTGGGCCTGTGGCAGAAATAACAAACTGTAGTAAGTACTTTTAAGCAGTCACAGTCCTCCCATATTATATAAAATGTATCACACAGATAAACCCCAACCATCACACTACTTTATAACTAAATAGTAGTTATTGTTAAGTGTTCTCTTTTGAGTTCAAAATTCTGAGTGATGATTTCGCTATGGTACACTTCAATGGGAGGCAGCAAAAAATTCTAAGACTGATTAATGACAACACCTTTGAAAATTCATTATGATCTTTCATTTCAGCCTTCTCCCTATGCTATTGTTTTCAATCATATTTTCTAGCTTCATTATCTACATATGCACATAATGGTAGTGTAATGAAGTAAAATAACACAGCCACTACCTGAAACAATGACTTCAATGTTGTTCATATCAAGTTACAATACAGTTTACACCAACTGTGTGGGGGAGCAGAAACTGGACTGTCAAGTGCCACATCACTCATACTACTTTTATGATCAGAATAATAAAATATCTAGAACAGTTGCATCGAAACCTTGTTGCACTGAATGCTTATTAATGATAAAATTATTAAACGCACACACCCTACGTTGGCACACTACTTAATACTATTCTAACTTCATGAATTCCTTTTGGTGGGACAAGCACATTTCTAACAGAACAAAAAGAGAGAGTAGGCTACAGGCTATACCAGTCCTATTCTGTTGATCTGAACTATGGGTTTTGCTTGCTGATCTCAAAAGAAGACAAAGCTCTGGAAAGATTATTTATGGAACAGCACCAGCATATGAAGACTGAAAAACCCATAATGTCAAAGGCGGTGCTGGAATGAGAACAAATGAAACAGTGATAGCATAGGAAGAAAATCATTAAACTGATATTGGGATCTGTTGAGGATGTTAGATAATTAGCAGCCAAAGAATAATTTTTTATTGGAAATCATCTTACTGATAGAAACAAAGTAGACCACTTAACTTTCAGAAAGAGTATATTGACAAAATAATGAAGCAAAATGGTGTACGCAAAGAAGATGCCTTGAAGAGAGATGCTGGGCAAAAGATAGAAAGAATGCAGCAACATCTTATTAATTAATCTTTGTATTAATTAACTGCCTACAATAATACTAATATACTAGTACAAATAATGATTATTATGAATTTATTATTATTACTATCTGAGGCATGGCGGGCTACCTCTTCGAATTCCCATCCTGCACTTGATGATGTCACTTCTTTGGCTTTGAGCTCGGGGCGTCATGGGGCACGATAAGAGCCACATAGGGTACGTCGACAGTATTTGCCATTCAGCCACAATTGACAGAATGGAGTGACTAGTAGCCCTTCAAAAGTTCTGTCAAGTTAATAATTGCAGGCACAGGTGTTAATGAAAGACAGTAAATTGGTGTAGTCTTGGCTATCTGGATTTGCTATTTGTCCTCTGTGGAAGTCACATTATGCAACAAGCTTTCTCATCTGAAAAACTGCCCGATTTCAGTTGTGTTGCATGACTTAATACCTTGTGGCATTGCCTTGGAAGGGGTTAGAGTTGTGTTTAGCAACTAGACAAGCTTGTTATTGCTATTCAATTCCCCATGTTCTGCAGTGGATATGATGATTTGGTAATCCTGAATACTGTTTTAAGTGTGACCATGTTTAGCCTTAGACTGAGATTTTGATGAGAATCATCTGACGAGTCCATTGATCTACCCAACTATCATGGCCGTGCAGTTGTATTAAGTGAGAATAACAGTGGAATTTAGATGCTCCTTAGTCTGCTCCAGTTTTCTACTGTTGTGGCACACTTTGATTGTTTTTGACTTGGAATCAGGGCATGGTTATCATGCTGTAGCTGTTAACATTGCCTCTGTATATCAGCCTCAGGGAATTCACCACTGCCAGCTACCAATAGGCTGCCTTCACTCAAGTTACGTAAATCACTATTCGAAAGTTGTACTAAAATTTTGTACATTTTGATTTTTGGGCGTTTGTTGGGTTGAGTGCCTTTGCTGTACATACTGTCAAGCACTGTTAGAATGGTCACATGCTGATCACCTCTATGTGAATCACACGTCACATTCAGATGTCATCCATACTTGTGAAAATATAGCCTGTTGGTAAGTAACAGGCACATTTGACATTCAGAGACTGGAACAAGCAAAAGTGTGTAAAACCATCAAGTGTTACTGAGCTCTGAACATTTTTCGTGTTTGTTCACTGGCCATTTGTGAGGTGGAGAGCGAAAGAAATTTATTCCGTCTCAGGGTGAGTTACTGCTTACCAGATTTAATTGTTTAAGTGTTTGTTATTTTAAAGTTGTCATGGAGTGAGCTTTTCTCACCTGTTATTTATTTACTGCTACAAGTAGGTTCTGACTACTAATTACTGGTTTTCTTTTTAAAGGGTGTTCTTGAGCTGCTATGCATGCACATTCAGAAACTGAATCACTTAGGGATTTTCTACAGCATGCCTTAATAGAATTTTCACTGTGTCTGAAGCCAGTTACATCAATCTGTGCACGCTCATTCTCTTGTTAATTACTTAACTGCTCACTGGTGCAAGATTTAAAGAGACTTGCTCTGTCTGTCTGCCTGAAGGTAGCTCTAGAAATCAGTGCACCTGTTTACTTTATTAAATTACCTAGATGCACTTGGAGGTGTATTTTAAGAATTTACTTTTTTCTAGGGGCCCCAAGGCAGCTATAGAGTGCTCTGTCTTCCAGTATAGCTATTCAGTTTTAACCTTTGAGATGTGTTATGCTTCTGTGTTGTCTTAAAGAGCCACCTGTTTCCAGATAATTATTTGTTTATTTGTTGAAGCATTTTCTCATTTGCGGTTTGTGAAGATGGAAATTTTGAATCTAAAATCTAAGAACTGGTGTCAGACACAGCTTTGGTCGTTAACTATTGCCTTATTTAAATTGTCACTAAACTAATGTGTGTAATGTCTTACATTTGAAAGTTCGGAGTGGTGTTTGCAATCCTGCTAATGTATTTGACTTTAGTTATTTTTCTTAAATAAAAACATTTTAATAAACAATGGAGACTCATGTGAACCCCAATCCATCCAGTCCTTCCACCAATTTTCCCCTTTTTCCTGCTGGATGTTTGGTTGGTAACAGAGTATGGTTATTTTCCTGGAAGTAAAGGGGGAAGGTGTCCTACTGTCATTCACCACGAGGTGTGTGTTTGCAAGTATCCACTGCGGAACATGGGGTCCCACAACTGTCCCAGTTAGTCCTCATTGAAAAATAAACAGTGTATCTACGAATTAAAAGTTTGTCAGCTTCCATGTAAGGGCGGTGTGCCCAACTTGTGGATGACCCCTTGGTGATTAGTACCAACTGCACCATGGAGGTACATGTTGCACTAGCTGTCTGAGCTATTGCCATGACGATCTTGTGTCAGAATGTAGTGTGTTTAGAAAGTAGTCACCCCATCATAAGCAAATACACATAATTCAGGTACAATTGATCCATTGGGATAGTCACTTGTGTGGTATTTACAATGTAATCTCTATTCTGAGCACATTACATTAGCTCTGCAGTTACAGGGACAGCTGCCTTTATTTACACAAATTAGGAGCTATAGGTGGTGAACAAGATTCTCCCACAGACATATAACTGCTGGAAGTAGTAGGAATGCTACGGACACCTTTAAGGAGCTCAGGAGATTTCATTTGGTAAATTACCATACCAAACAGTTTTACTGCTGCAAGCTATAATGGAACTTTTAATGTAGAATTTAAAGACGGGTAAAATCCATCATATGGATCATGGTCAAATTTATGTTTCATGCTGACACTTTGGCCATCACTGACAATGTTGTTCAGACGCTGTAGCCCCTGTGTTAAGCCATGTTTTCAATCGAATTTTACATGAAAGTGCAACATCAAGGGAGTTGTAAAAATCAATTATTGGCCTACTCAGGCATAAACATTTTTGGCTATTGCAGTTTCCTCATGAAACTTTTCCTAGGTTCATAGATGAATGCATATGACCATTCCATACCTGGAATTGCAAGTCACAAAGATACAAATACTCAATAATATAATACAAAAAGTGCGGCCACAGGACTGTTCATGGATTACCTTCACTAATAAATGCACATCTTTTACTGAAATAGAGGCTTTGGTGTCTGCTATTGAAGTCCGAGTTTCGCAGACCAGCAGTGATGGGGGTTTAAGTGTCATTATCAGGATGGGGATTGAGATTCCAAGCAATTTAAAAGGGGACCACCCATCAGGAAAAAGTGTAGGATGTGTTTCCAGTGTAACAAAGAGGGGAATTTTGTATGGCGATGTCTGGTTACATGGAAGGAGAATCAAACAGCCAACATCACACAGAATGGAAGTGGCACAGTAGTGTTCTACTGCCTAAGGGCTGGATCTGTGCCAAGTCCGAGGTACGGGAACCCCTGCCTTATTTTTGGGTACAACTTAACCAGGAACGAATGTGTGCCCTCCTCAACTCTGGTAGTTCAGTTTCTCGTTTAGATTATCTGTGGCATTTGAAGTTCCGCCATACCTGTGAATTGCCTTGTTTGCATCCGTCCTGCCAATGTTGAGCTCTCACTGGGCACATGTTGCCTGTGGTTGGCAAAACTGAGTATTGGAAAATTTTCTTTACCTCTGAAGTGGATAGTAACTAAAAATCTTTCAGTAAACTTAATTTTGCAGCGTGTTTTTGTAAGTGGTAGTGGGTTTGTGCTAGTTTGTCAAGGCAGGGTTGTTTATTTTAAATTTAACCCAGCTGAAACATTCACATTGTGCTCCTGTCAGGTTGCCACAGGAATTCATAGTGTGTTACCGCAATGTTTGCCATTTCAGCTCAGTCACCTTCATCCAGTAGAGGTGATGCTGGTACTGGAAGTTTTTGATCGGTTACCACAGATGTTAACTCACAGATTGGACATCACCAATAAAATCCAGTACAAGATTTGCCTTACAAATGACATTCCAGAGAGGATTTCTCCATCAAAGATGAAATGTGTATGTGCTTTGATTAATAATGTGTTGTTCAATGTGGTCATCAGGCCCTCAACTGCAGTCTATGCTTCTACCATGTTCTCAGTATCTATGGGCAGCAGTGGGGTGTTTCATCCTGTTGTGGGTTACTGTGCAGTTAATGAGAACAGAGTTTTGGAATCTGTGTCACTTCCCAATCTGCATAATTCTTTTACTTGGTTCAGTCAGGCTCAGTATTTTGCTGTCCTGGATCTTAATCTCACATATTATCAGATCATGTTAACAGAGGATTCCAAGTATATCACTGCCTGATGTACAGATTGGAACCTCCACAATTTTAACAGGGTGCCCTTTGGTTTTTCAACGGGAGTTACCATTATGTCTTGCCTTCTATATTGTGTTTTTGGTGATTTCACATTCAAGTGTGTCTCTAATTACCTAGATTGCATGGTTGTTTACAGTTCTAGTCTGTCTGAAAACCTGCAACATCTTGAGGCAGTTCTGGTTTACCAGAGGGATGTGTGACTTACTGTGAAACCATCTAAAATGACACTGGCACATAGTTTTCATCCCTGGGACATCTTAGTTTCATTGATTGGATTGAAATTGACCAGGAGAATACTAGTGATTTGCTAAAATTTCCAGCTCCTAGAAATAAGAAAGGTGTGGCACGGTTCATAGGCATGACAAATTTTTTTCGAAAGTCTGTGCCGAATTTTATTAAATTAGTGGGGTGCCTTAATGATTTAAGAAATTTCATATTGGATGAAAGTCATCCAGAATCTTCTGAAGCCATTACGGTGGTGCTTAGTAAGCCACTAGTATTAGACATACCAAATTTTGAGGTCGTGTTCTTCTTGCAGACAGACACCTAATTCTTCTGGAGTAGAAAGTGGTAGCTGTCCTCCTGCATGAACAGAATGGCAGGGGAGGCATTGCATGTTGATGCCCTATAGCAATGCACCTTGGGAACTTTCACCTGCAGAGATGAAATATTCTATGTATGAATGGGAAGCCTTGGCGGTTATGTTTGCCCTTAAGAAATTCAGATTTTATTTTGAAAACCAGGAATTTTGTTTAGAGACTGAGCTATTAGTTAGGTCCTGGCTCATTATTTCCATAATACTCTCTTAGGAATTTATAAAACTCTTGTCAAGATCAGACGACACATCACCTGGTTCTCCCTGTATAAGCAAGCCTGGAGGTTGGTGGAGTCAAGATCACTCAACATGTCACCTGGTCCACCCTGAATAAGACTGTCCAGAGGTTGGTTGAGGAGTGTGAGAGCCGTAGGGGAGCTGAGCCCAACTTGAATTCCCTCAAGTGGCTTTTAGAGTCTACCCATTAGGAATGCCTGATGGATTAACTTTGTATGGATTAAACAGGCCCACTTCATCAAGTGTGTGTGTGTGTGTGTGTATTAGGCACCTACTAGTTATCATGGATGACTTTTCTCGTTTTTTTGACACATTCCGATCAGAGAAATTACCATCCTGGCAGCTGGCCATAATTTGTTATGAGTTTTTTCTGTTTCCAGGCCACCAACTATGCTTGATGGCTTCTGTTTCCCAGCTATTTGTGAGGTTCTGCTTTGACAATGGAATTAAAGATGTGACCACAAATCCTTTTACCAGCATACTTTGCTGACCAGGTGAACTGCAAGTTGAAGGCTGTGCTTATCTTTCACAACAAGGCTCAGACAACGTGGCTCAATTTTATCTTTAACACTGCACAACCCAAGTCCCTGTAGGGTGCTCCAGTATCCCCTATGTTAGCACATCCAGTCAATTTTCCTCTTCTCAACCTGTAGTCAATCAATGATTTGCTTCAAGAACAAGTCACCCTAGCAGTAACACAGCACAACTGGAGCCAGGCTAGACATAATACCAAAACTGCCTGTCACAGGTTATCCATCTGTTACAGTCAGGGGCTAAACGTTTCATTGGAAAGGCTGGGGACACAGTGTTAGTCCGAAACCTCAATATTGCTGAAAAGGGGGATTTAGGGTCCGATAGCAAGCTAGCTCCTCAGGTGTTGCGTCCCTATTAGATTGTCAGGGTGGTGAGCTCAGCAAACCTCCTGGTTCTGAATTTATAGATGAGTAAGGCCTCACACATGCATATTATTCATATCAAGGAGAAGCAAGTGTAAGGGGCTCCTTAATGGTGGGGAAGGGGGATTTTGGTTTGGTGGAGGAGGCTGAACCACGGTGGGCTCCCTCTTCGAATTCGAGCCCCATGTGCCTGGCAGATGTCACTTCTCACAGCTCAGAGTTCGTGGCACCAGTGGGAATTGTGGAGCAACAATGGGTGTAGAGGAACAGCAGTGGATCTCACGGGCAGTCGGTGTCTTGAAGCTGGACTAGAGGGTGAGTCATGCAGGGCTCGTGGGCAGCATGTACTGTTTAGCCAAACTTTATGTGGCAGTATCATTAAATCATTACAATAAAACAATCTTCTTTCAATAATGGTAACTGCCATAGGCTGATCAGCCCAAGATTATCATCACTCATCTAAATGTTGGTATGTACACCTCTGGCACAGACAACAGTAGTGAGACATAGTGTCACGGAAGCAATGAGGCCTTCATAGATCGGAAGTTGGAACCATATTTATACAATCAGGTCACTTCATTCCCATAAATTCTGGAAGGGGGGATGATCTCTGACGTTATGTTAAATCACATCCCAGATGTGCTTGACCAGGTTCAGGGCTGGCGAGTTGGGTGGCCAACACATCAATTGGAACTTACCACTGTGTTTCTGAAACCACTCAATCACACACTCATGGCCTTGTGAAATGGTGCATTGTTTTCATGAAAAATGCCACACTCAATGCAAATACTTTCAGAAAAGACTTCCTGACACTTAAATGTATACTCAATGGGAAACATGATCGTCACGAAGGAGTGGACCTAACATGAACCATGGACCGTGGCACTGGTAGCGAGGCTTGAGTGCCTCAGCGATACAGATAGTCATTCTGTAGGTGCAACCCCAACGGAGGGGTATCTGTTGGGGGACCAGACAAACATGTGGTCCCTTAAGAGGGGCAGCAGCCTTTTCAGTAATTACAGGGGTGACGGTCAGGATGAATTAGTGATCTGGTCTTGTAACATTAACCAAAACAGCCTTGCTGTGCTGGTACTGTAAACAGATGAAAGCAAGGGGAAACTATAGCCGTAATTTTTCATGAGGGGATGCAATTTTACTGTTCATTAAATGATGATGGTGTCCTCTTAGGTAAAATATTGCGGAAGTCAAATAGTCCTCCATTCAGATCTCCAGGACGACATCGGTATCAGGAGACAGAAAACTTTTGTTCTACAAATTGGAACATGGAATGTCAGACCCTTTAATCAGGCAGGCAGGTTAGAAAATTTAAAAAGGGAAATGAATAGGGTAAAGATAAATATGGTCAGAATTGGTTAAGTCTGATGGAATGAGGAATAAGACTTCTGGTCAGATGAATACAGGATTATAAACACAAAATCATATAGGGGTGATGGAGGAGTAGGTTTAAAAATGAATAAAAAAACAGGAGTGTGGGTAAGCTATTACGAACAGCATAGTAAATGCAGTATTGTAGCCAAGATAGACACAAAGCCCACACTTACCACAGTAGTACAAGTTCACACACCAACTAGGTCCCCAGATGAAGAGATTAAAGAAATGTATGATGAGATAAAAGAAATTATTTAGATAACGAAGGGCGACGAAAATTTAATAGACATAGGGGATTGGAATTCAATAGTAGGAAAAGGAAGAGAAGGAAAAGTAGGAGGTGAATATGGAATGTGGGTAACGAATGAAAGGGGAAGCCGTCTGGTAGAATTTTGTACAGAGCACAACTTCATCATACACTATGTGCTCAAAAGCATCGGGCCACCCCCAAAAACTTACTTTTTCATATTTGGTGCATTGTGCTGCCACCTACTCAATATCAGAGACCTCAGTAGTCATTATACATCGTGAGAGAGCAAAATCGGGCACTCCGTGGAGCTCATTGACTTTGAATGTGGTCAGGTGATAGGGTGTCATTGGTGTCACATGTCTGTATGGGAGCTTTCCACATTCCTGAACATTCCTACATCCACTGTTTCTGATGAGATAGTGAAGTAGAAGGATGAAGGGCAAAAGCATACAGGCCAATCTTGTCTGCTGACTGAAAGATACCGCTGACATTTGGAGAAGGTTGTAATGTGTAATAAGCAGATATCTATACAGACCTGAAAGAACTGCAAAAAGGTAGGAATTGTAAGAGATGGGATCTGGATAAAATGAAAGGATCAGAGATAGTAGAGTGTTTCTGAAAGCACTAGGGAACCATTGACAAGGACATGGGTAAGAGATACTGCAGAAGGGGAAGGGTAGCTTTGAGAGATTACTAGTGAAAGTAGCAGAGGATTAAGTAGGTAAAAAGACGAGGCTAGTAGAAATTCTTGGGTAACAGAGGAGACACTGAATTTAATAGATGAATGATGAAAACATAAAAATGCACTAAATGAAGCAGGCTGAAAGGAATACAAATGTCTCAAAAATGAGATCGACAGGAACTGCAAAATGGCTCAGCAGGGATGGTAACAGGACAAATTTAAGGATGTAGAGGCATATATGACTAGGGTAGAACAGACACTGCCTGCTGGAATACTGAAGAGACCTATAGAGGGTCTAGACAAGGGCGATGCACTTGTGGGCAATATTTTGAAAATGGAAGAGAACGTAGATGAGGATGAAATGGGAGATACGATACTGCGTGAAGAATTTGGCAGTGCTGAAAGACCTAAGTTGAAACAAGGCCCTGGGAGGAGACAACATCCATTAAAACTACTGATAGCCTTGGGACAGCCAGCCTTGAAAAAACTGCCATCTGGTCAGAAAAATGTATGAGACAGGCAAAATATCCCCAGACTTCAAGAAGAATATAATAATTGCAATCCCAAAGAACGCAAATGTTGACAGGCGTGAAAATTACCGATCTATCAATTTAGTAAGTCATGGCTGTAGAATACTAACATGAATTCTTTACAGTCGAATGGAAAAACTGGTAGGTGCTGACCTCAGGGAAGATTAGTTTCGGTTCCGTAGAAACGTTGGAACACATGAGGCAATACCGACCCTATGATTTATCTTAGAGGATAGATGAAGGAAAGGCAAACCTACATTTCTAGTATTTGTAAACTTAAAGAAAGCTTTCGACAATGTTGACTGGCATACTCTCTTTCAATTCTGAAGGTGGCAGTCGTCAAATGCAGGGAGTGAAAGGCTATTTACAATTTGTACAGAAACCAGATGGCAGTTATAAAAGGGGAGGAGCAATAGGGAAGCAGTGGTTGGAAATGGAGTGAGACAGGGTTTTACCCTATCCCTGGTGTCGCTCAGTCTGCATATTGAGCTAGCAATAAAGGGAACAAATGAAAAATTTTGAGTAAGAATTAAAATCCATGGAGGAGAAATAAAAACTTTGAGGTTAGCCAATGACATTGTAATTCTGTCAGAGACAGTAAAGGGCCTGAAAGGTCAGTTGAACAGAATGGACAGCGCATTCAAAGAGGGATATAAGACGAACATCAACAATAGCAAAACAAGGATAATGGAATGTAGTCGAATTAAATTGGGTGATGATGACAGAATTATGAAATAAGACAATTAAGGTAGTAGATAAGTTTTGCCATTTGGGAAGCAAAATGACTGATGAAGGTTATGGTGCAGAGAATATAAAATGTAGTCTGGCAATGCCAAGGAAAGCATTTCTGAAGAAGAGAAATTTGTTCACATTGAGTATACATTTAAGTGTCAGGAAGTCTTTTCTGAAAGTACTTGCATTGAGTGTATCCATGTATGGAAGTGAAACATGGACGATAAATAGTTTAGATGAGAAGAGAACAGAAGCTTTCGAAATGTGGTGCTACAGAAGAATGCTGAAGATTAGATGGGTAGATTATGTGACTAATGAGGAGGTACTGAATAGAATTGGGGAGAAGAGGAATTTGTGGCACAACTTAACTATAGGGTGGTGTACAAAATGTGTTACCAATTGTTTCTTTTACAATTTATGCTGCACATTAAATACTCCGCTGGGATCTCTACAGCAGTACTAGCAGAGTTTGGAAAAACAAATGAGTTACAAAATGACATGTAATTCACGATACTGCCAGTACGAGACTAGTAAGCAGCAATGGCTGACAATGGAAGACTGACGGCGCAGCAACGATTGGCAATTGTGTTACGTTTTCATGAAATGAAAAGCCTTGTTGTGACTCAGAGGCATTTTCGACAACAGTTTAACACACGATGGGTCCCTTGCAAGAAGACCATTCACAGGTTGTACGATAAATTTGTACAGGAAGGAACAGTATTGGATCCGAAGCGACCTCTGCCTAAGACTGTTTGTTCACCGGAGAATATTTAAGCAGTACGAGTTGCTGTACAGAGAAGTCCCGGAAATTGTGTAGAAAGGGAGCAGTGCAACTGGGAATATCCAGTCGCTCCATTCAATGCATTCTTAAAAGTGGCCTCCACATGTACCCATACAAGATGACCTGTGCACAGAAGCTCACTGAAGAACACAAGCAGCAGAAACTACTGTTTGCTCAGTGGGTGGAGGATAGGGAAGAAACTCTCAACGTTTGGTTTTCAGATGAGGCTCATTTTCATTTAGATGGTGTGGTTAACAAACAAAATGTCCACTTTTGGGTCACTGAAAACCCACAAGTGATTCATGAACGACATTATGCTCCAAGGATTACAGTGTGGGCAGGAATTTCCAGTCACAGACTTACTGGACCCTTTTTCTTTGAAGAAATTGAACAGCGAATGTTATTTGAGCATGCTTCACAATAGATTCATTCCACGGCTTCTTGCTGCTGCCTTGCCCTTCAACACACAGTGATTCATGCAAGATGGAGCAAGGCCACATACTGCAAACACTGTGTTGGAGTTTTTAACCGAACATTTCGACATGCGGATCATTTCACTCAGGTTTCCAGGTCACTTCAATGACGGACAAAATTGGCCCCCCAATAGTCCAGACCTCAATCCATGTGATTCTTTTCTTTGGGGGTACCTAAGGGAAAAAAATTTCTTGAAACGTCCATGTGATTTAATGGAGCTCAGAAGACTTATTCTTTAAGCTTTCAGTGAAATTAGGGAAGGCATGTGCTGTAGGGTACTCATTAACTTCAGCGTTCCTTTGAAGAAAGTTAGGAAACGAAATGGTGGGCATATTGAGCATGTATTGAGTTACAACAAATCTCCATGGACGGCTCTTCATTGTAGTATATGTTCCTTTCAGATTGTATTGACAATAAAGTTTATATTCAAAAACAAAATGGTAACACAGTTTGTGCGCCACCGTATAGAAGAAGGGTCTGGTTGGCAGGACAGGTTCTGAGCCATCAAGCGATCATCGATTTAGTATTGGAGGGAAAGGTGGAGGGTGAAAAATCAGAGGGAGACCAAGACATGAATACACTAAACAGATTCAGGAGGATGTGGGTTGCAGTAGTTACTCAGGGATGAAGAAGCTTGCACAGGGTAGGGTAGCATGGAGAGCTGCATCAATCCAGTCTCGGCACTGAAGAGCACAACAACAACAACAACAACAACAACAGAAGGGGTGGATGTGCTTTGCAACCAGTTTACAATACTACTTTTGTGACACAGTGTCGCACACGAGCTCCACTGGACCCATGGGTGCCCACGTGGTTGTTTCCCAGAGTATAATGGAGGCCCCGACTGTACAGGAGTCAAGGGGCTGTTCCCCTTGTGGGTGACAGAAATGCACCCTCCCAAAGGCACGATGAAGGTATCAGGATTCATCAGACCACACAGTGCTTAGCCATTGTGCCAACATCCAGTGCCAATAGTTACATATCTATTGCAGTTGTAGATGTCATGGCGTGGGTCATCAGCGGCACAGACTCATCATTAGGAGTGTTTGGAGCATTGTGCATTCAGACACAATTGTACTCTGCCCAGCATTAATGTCTGATGTTAGTTACACTACAGTTTGTTGCCTGTCTTATTTTAACAGTCTGCCCAGCCTCTGATGTCTACCATCTGTGATGAGGAGTACTTGCCCAACCCCATAATGTCTGGCCATGGTCTCACCTTTGTTTTGCCATGTGCTGAAAACAACTGCCATAGTACTACTTCAACACCCGGCAAGCTGTGCAGCTTCCAAAACGCTCATACCAAGCCTTCAGGCCATCAAAATCTGCTCTTGGTCAAACTCAGATTGTACGCATTTCCTATTTTACAACAAGACAAGATGATCACTGATACTCCATGCAACGTGTGTAAGTCTGACTAGAAGACAAGGTGAGATGCTATTGCCTGGATGAGTTTATACTGATAGAAGATCAGTGACCATGTTTTGGCTGCTGTGTATATGGATTTAGTATTATGATTCCAAGTGGATGCTCGGCAATGCCAAGGGAACCATTCTGCAACATTTGAGGCAATTGTAAAATGCATCAAGTTATTACAAGGGTGTGCCAGAAAATAATGCCTCCAAAATTTTGATTCTGTTCTTAATATCAGTTTCCATGCATATGACACTGTTGATGTTACCACTTTGCTCATACAGTATGCAGCACCCTCATGATGAACAGTTCTGAACTGCAGGGTGTGTGTGTGTGTGTGTGTGTGTGTGTGTGTGTGTGTGTGTGTGTGTTATTTAACTGTGTCAGCACATGAAAAAACCCTCAGACAACACAGCACCAATTCAAATAGTTCATCCACATGTGGAGCACCCTCTCCTTCAGTATGACAATGCCAGACCATACACAACTTTTTTTTTGCACCTGCAACAGTCTGACAGCTTTGATTCATTATTATTGATCATCCTCCATACTGACCCAATTTGAGCCAATGAATTTTCAATTGTTTGCAAAACTTAAAAAACACCTTCAAGGACTCAACTTTGATAGTGATGAATTAGTGTGAGCGCAGGTGAGGCTGTGGGTCTGCCAATGAAGTCAAGCATTCTACAGTGATGACACCTACAACCTGCTGTCTCACTGGGAGAAAGGTGTTCAGTTCCATGGTGACTATGTTTGAAATAAATATACAAACACGAAGAATAAATATGTTAAATATTAAGTTTGTTTTAATTAAAATACCTCAATAATTTCTGAATAGAAATTGTGTGTCATTACTTTCCAGCATGTGCTCATGCCCAAAATATACACCAATTAAAAATTAACATTTAATTAATTTGGCAAAGAAGGTGGCTTTCAACTGATACAATGTTAAGGTCATAGGGAAGGTCAGTTCATCAACTAACACAGCACACAGAGTATAAGAAGACTTCTTGTAGGTAAAAAGTTATGTTATGGGCACCATTTGGATGTTTTGGT
This sequence comes from Schistocerca gregaria, assembly GCF_023897955.1. NCBI lineage: Eukaryota > Metazoa > Arthropoda > Insecta > Orthoptera > Acrididae > Schistocerca > Schistocerca gregaria. The sequence continues at coordinate 6,705,168 of NC_064930.1, read as the reverse complement.
TAACATTAGGCTGTGCTATTGATCAATTTGTTACCATATCCTTTACTTGGCTTTCCCATTTCTAGACTTTGTCAGCTCACAGCCACACTGCCACTTTTGAACATAGGCTAAGCCTTGAGATGTGCTATGAATCAGTCTCCCACTACAACCAATGTTACAAGGGGGGAGTGGGTCTAGAACCACATTTTAACCTTGTAGCCTTTGAATAGTTCTCCAGTTTAGGTCCAAAGTCAATGGATCTTCAAACTGCTTTTCATTTACATGATGTGTGTTGTGCATACATATCATCCTGAATGCCAAACCATCATTATATTTTTAATTAATGTGTAGAATTTGGAGTTTTTCTGGATGCACTCAAGGTATCAAAAGTTGTCCCAGTTTTTAAAAAAAGGAGACAAACGTCTCCCCCAAAGCTACAGACCAGTCTCCATTGTTCCAATATTCTCAAAGGTATTTGAGGCGCTGATACACACACAAATAAGCAACTTCTTTGAAAAACACAATATCCTACGTAACAATCAGTTTGGCTTTCGAAAGGGGAATAACACAACAGGGGCCATCTTGGAAATCATTGACCAAACCTTAACAGCTTTTGAAAATAACAACATGGTATCACTAGTATTATGTGACCTAAGCAAAGCTTTCGATTGCATTCCTGTTGACATACTACTGGGGTGAGAGGGAGCACTTTGTGATAAATTCTTATTTAAGTAACCGAAAACAATTTGTTTCAGTCAGAAATTTAAATTCTTCCATCATGGAAATCAGCACAGGTGTACCACAAGGGTCTATCCTTGTACCCTTCTTCTTCATTGTAGGTATTAATGATTTACCTAAAAATATAGCTCACCCTGTTGTGTGTTATGCTGATGATACAACACTACTTACCACACATCAGAACATTTCAGATGTGAATAACCTAACAAAAGAAACACTAGATAAGGCCCTGGACTGGTTTGCAGCCAATAAGCTCCTATGCAACCCTGACAAAACACAACAACTTTTAATGGGAACATCAAATGAAGTAGGCAGTAAGTCGGTAAAACTCTTAGGTATTCACTTAGACTCAAAACTATATTAGGAGGAACATGTCAATCATGTATGTGAAAAAATATCTCGGGTGGCATACCTTCTCTTGAAACTAAGGGAGGTAGTGAGCTTAGAGTACCTCAGAGTGACATACTTTGGGCTATTCCAGTCACATATTTCATATGGTCTGATTATATGGGGGCACTCCCTTCACATCAAAAACATATTGAAATTACAAAAAAAAAGTCCTACGTATAATATGTAAAAGAGGTCATAGGGAGCACTGTCGTCCTCTTTTTTTCCAGACTCAGAATACTTACAATTATAAATTTATACATCTATGTGTGTGTACTCTATATTAAAAATAATATTTCAGAATTTATTGCCATAAGGGAAATACACAAACACAATACCAGGGCTAACAGTAATTTAGACACACAGCGCCACAGATTAGCGAGAACAAGAAAGTCCCACAAAGGTAACCCACTCTAAATGTTCAATAAACTGCCAGTTAATGTTTCAGTATATGGATACGAATTCTTTTAAAATTAAGAGGTACAGCTGGCTGTCATCCATTCTATGACATTAAAGAATTCTTCGAGATGCCTGAAGAGAATATAAGCATTTAAAAGTTGTCTGTAGTTAAATATATTCTTTTGTGCTGTGGTTAATCATGTGTAATTACAAAGTTTATACCATAAACAATCAAATACAATATTATATTAGATTATAAGATAGCTTGTTGCGTTAACTTTTAAAAGCTATCCTTTGTAATTTGGTACACTGCCATGCTTCAAATGTATTCTATAATGTATTGACAGAAGTTTATTTTATTGTTCTATATGTACTAGTACATCTTGTATGACGAAGCCAATATCATTGTAAAATGATCTGCGGTGAATAAAATTCTTGATATTCTTGATTACATCAGGGGTCAAAGCCAAAGCCTGAACTGTGTTGGGTCTATCCACTCTTTTACTGTATTTAATAAAATTTAGTATATTTATTTGCCTATCATTTCCTCACAGTGATTGTTTAGGATTACTGTTGTGATAATGCTTGTCAAATGAATTGCAAGCTGTTTACATAGTTTCTATAATCTATAATGAAGTACTCATATATATTCAAATGCAAATGCTGCATTAATGCTATCACAGTACTTCTGCAGTTGCACTCAAGATGGATGTTGAAACAAATTTTTTCAGCACAAATAGTTCACAAGTAGTTTGCGTGATTGTGTCAGTGTGCTCAATTCTCATTTGCAGGATAAACATACTAGTGGCACCGAGTGATTTTGTTTGCTGCTGATAGGTAAATACCCTACAACCGGTTGCACTACATCAGATTTCATGTGACATCAGTATGCAAGATGATTTACACCAGTAACTGTAACACTGTGACAGTTTCAGAAACAATATGTGTAACAACGTGCAGCAAATGCAGAAAGTGGTTAGGAACAAACCTGTCAATATTTGATGTGTAGCCCCATGGCTTCATCAGAACTTTGCTGCCAACATACAAATTCATTCTGCTGTGTAACAATTTATGCTTCCATGTGATATTTGTCTGAAATTTAACTTTACTGCTGAGAGTTCTACTTACATATGGTTCACATATTCAAAGTAAACAAAATGTACTTCTCAGATTAGTGACCATGCAAGTGTCACTTCAAAATTATTTATTTTACACTATCAGTAAATAAATTACAATTCTCATTCCATACCACGATACACTGCAATAACATTAACTGCAGCCATACCATTTATAAATTTAATGGCAGTGCTAAGATTCACTACAGTCATAATTGTTCTTAAGTTGCACATTAAGGTTGTCATTTAAAAGAAGTGTATCAGAGCAGAATATACGGCAACCAGTTTATCGGTATAGTTGGGTCGTCCATTAAAAATGTTTTCCAAGTTTACTAAACATTAAATTGAAACTCTTGCTCAATTCTATGTGAGGTTTAATACAAGGCTTACTTCAATGCACTGTGCAAAATGTCATATTTAAGACAGTAAGTTCATCAGTTAAGTAAACCGAATTATTCATGTTTGCATCTGTATGACGTCAATTGTATGTATTCGCACATCACACTGCACACAGAAATTAATGAAACCCTGTTAAGAAATACAAATAAGCCACTTACTATGAAGTGTAACTCAGTTTGTACTTCATCAGTTTCCTCTTTTTTTATCCACTTAGTTGGCTCCTGGTCCATCGCTTCAGTTCTACAGTCTGAAAAGAAAAAGCAATCAGATAAGAAAAGTTTTTGGCCTACTCACTTTCCGTTTTTACTATGAGGTATGGCTCAAAGGCAGTATTTTCACTCATATATTGAGTGCAGTAAATGGGTGATTGCACAGGAAACAGATTCAAAGTGGCTGAGGAAAACTGTGTTCATTGATATAAACTCATTCACATTATGCAGGTCATGAAGAGTGAGAACAATCATAAAATAACATGCAATGGAAACTGAGCATTTAAAGTTGCTATTGCTTCTTTGTAACACTGGCTCATGGATACCACCTGTTGTGACAATTATGGAAGATGCGTAATTTTGTGTGCATGCATTAACTTCAGCATTACAAACAATCACAGCAGTCAATAGATTGCAGCGATATCACTTAATAACATCAAATATTTCATTCTATACTTGGTTCATTGTGTTAATTTCAGTGTGATAGGGACATGAAGAAAATCCAGTCATACGGATTGTGTATCAGTGAATATGAATTTTCAACATAGGCATTACCTTTAAACTTACTTCATCTGTGTTCATTCATGGATGTATGCTCAATTTACAGGAAGCGACATCATTTTAGAATCTTTACCTGCGATTAAAGGAAACCAATACCTGCACTGTAAACTGCACATTGCAATGCGGAAGTTTTCATTCTTGATTACCATCAAGATTAAACATTGGTTAGCATTTTCTAACAAAACTTATTTACTGAAACAACTTCATACTAACTGTAAATATGATGAATGATCTATTGAGTTCTGATGACATGTAATGTTTTATGTTAGGCAGATTATAGATAATCTGTACCTCTTATTTCGACAGTTCATAAATGATGTTACAGTACTCTTATACAGAACTCCATTAAAACCCACACACTGCAACAAACTGGTATTTACATATGATTACACGAATACTAACGACACGAATAATCAAAGCACAGTGAAAACTAAAAAATGCAACAGAATTACAGCATTTCCTTTCATGCGAACATACTCAAACGATGAAATGACGTAGTAACTGTGAGCACTTTAAAAAATGCTTACGTTAGCCCTAAAATCTGGAGCCGCTATATGTCTACATCACATCACAGAAAATTATCATCATTACTGCTAAGTACGTCAAAATAACCGTACTAACATGGACAACCTTTGAATTTCACTGTCCGCCTTTTCTCGTTAGCCACGAAGTATATGAGGAAATTACCTCGTAGTCAAACTTCTCCTGACAGCACGTCACACACTAAGCCGTTTCTTTTACGAAGATACACGTCGCGATTTTACCGGTCAGGCCAAAAACAAGCACTAACAACTCAGGTATTTAGTTGTTATGAACATAACCTGAAAAATTACAACATTCACACACCGTCACCAAGCACACTATAGGTGATGTGATCACAATTAAATACAGAATAAAATATCATCCTTATGTACCCATTAAAAATTAAAACATAAAAAAAGCAGCAGCCTGAAACAGCAGTCATCACAAGATTTTCGCGAACTATTACTCTCATCAAACTCAACTGTTACTGTGATAGAAATTAAGTACCATGTTAATTTACTTCCGATACACATTTCTTCGCTTATTGTTGTTTGCAGTTTATAAACGCTTATACATTACCTGGAGAATTTCCACAACACCACGAGGTCGCTGCTACACAGTACACGAAGGGTGACAGTACGGCAGAACCAGCACATTCGATCAAAACCAGCGTGAATGTTGTCGCTCGTGTGGCCAACAGTAGAATTATACGTCTTCTTCAGTGAGTGCTACGAGATATGTAATTAATAGTTTTTTATGTATTTTCTATAGTATTTGCGTGTATTAGTGCGAAATAGACTTGATAAATTGAAAGTTTCACTTTTTATTTGCGTCTGAATAGGAAAAGCGAAGGACAGCTTCGCGTGTACGCAAACGTTTATTTACATATTTAAATTACATTGTTAAATGCGCGGGATCATCAATTAAGTAGTGCAGAATACTCAGTATTTACGCTTATTACTGTCATTTAGACTCGATACATTGAAGATAGCAGTTTTTATACATTTTATTAGGTCATTTTTCGCGTGTATGTGAACGTTTTTTTACATTATAAATACGAGGGTTAATCAGTTTAAGTTAGTGTTGGATGCTCAGTATTCACGCTTATTAGTGTCATTTAGGCTCGTTACATTGAAGGTAGCAGTTTTTATACGTTTTATTAGGAAAAGTGATACTTACGGTGAACTCTAATGCCACTTGCATACGTTTGTCTAGCGCAACCTGCGAGCGTTAACAGTCAAGTAGACGTAAAATACGTGGTAAATTAGTGTTACACTAAAATGTCTGAGTAAATCAATGTTACAATAAAACTTCTGAGCCCTTCTTACATACGGTTTAGTTAGCAGAAAGCTAATACTCTCCTCGCCGTCTGCTTATTTTCCTTAACTTGGTGTGGGCATTAGTGACGGGTTCCTATAAAGTAGAGTTCGTATTTGTGCTTTTCATTCTGAACTCTTATTGTTAGCTAAAGGTTTTGTTTTGTGCCTGCATCTGTCAGTGTACAATACTCAGTATTTACGTTTATTTGTGTCATTTCGACTCGATACATCGAAGGTAGCCGTTTTTATAGTTTTATTAGGTCATTTTCGCGTGTACGTAAACGTTTGTTTACACTGTAAATGCGAGGGATAACCAGTAGGTGTAGTTTACCGCTGGTTACTGTTTAACATTTATAAATAACATTCATTATATAATTCTACCATAAATTCTTATTGTTTTTCATTGTTGAGTCCCCTTTCTGCCACCTAGAGTGTAGTTGTTAACCTTGTGTGGCAGTAGGTTTCCTTAAGTTTCTAGTAAATCATATATTAGCTAGATGGATGGGGACTGTGTCTGTTGTGTGCGGATGCAGGAGGAGTTAGCCACAGTCCAAATGCAGCTGGAAGCTTTGGTGGCCACAGTCAGCTGGCTCCAGAGTGCCACCTTGAGGTACAGTGGGGATGGGGTGCCTGGGGCAGCCTTTGCTGTACTAGATGTGTGGGGAGGGTGTGGGGGAGAGGTGTCACAGCTCTCTGTCACTGAGCCGACCTACACCAGTTACATAAAACTGTTTATTTGCTGCCATTAATCATCAATGAGAAAAGAAGTCAACAAACCTAACTCAAAAACTTCATAAAAAGACTGAAAGCATTACAAAAACACACACATGGAAAAATATCCTAATTGTAAAACCAAAATGAACTCCCAACACTGAAAAGATAGTCAACAAAAATGTAATAAAGGAGAAATTTGTAAAAAGAAAATCTGAAAGTAAATATAATGTGTCAATTCTTATTAATGTGCTCTATTTGTATGTATACAGTCAATTGAATAAAGTTGAAAAAAGGCTCAAGTCATGGCTGTGATACAAATTTTAATTAATTTCTTCAGCATCTATCATTATTAAATATAAAGCTGAGACTCGTACACATCAAGGAAACTTCAAAACCATCAGTTCATGAAATGAAAGAAAATGATCTGTTTTATGCCCAATTGTGCAATAAAATTGGTTTCAGTGAGTTAAGAATTAAGTTTGTGTTGTGTTTATATTGTTGTGGTGTCATTTGCTGTTTGTCGAGTAGTAAGTCATTTATTTTAATTTTTGCCTTCTTTTGTTTGGTATGGATATGTCTTTTAAGTTTAATTGGGTTAAGGTTGAGGGAGGGGGGGGGGGGGGCTGGTTTGTTTTGGATGTGTTTTTGTTTGTTTGTTTGGCGGAGGTGAGGGGATTGGGGTTGCTGACCTAGTATGTAGCGCTGGAACTTTTTTGTGGTAAGTAGCCATTTTTTTGGATCTATTGTTTGCATGTTATGATGATTGGTCACTGTATGGTGGGGTATTTGTGTGTTGTTGGGTCAGTGTTATTTACTGCATGTGTTGGTGGTTGGTGTTTTGTTATCAGCACTTGTGGTTGATTTATGTATCTTAGGGGAAGTACTTTATTTCAATTTTTTTGGTATCGTCAGTTGTATTTGAGTTATATAGGTCAAGGGAAGTGTCCGATTCTCATTTCTGATGGTATGTGTAGTCGCAGTGTTGCAATTTTTCTAGATGTTAATTTTTCTTTTGTGGTATCGGCAATTGTGGTTGAGCTATGTAGATGAAGGGAAGTAACAGATTCCTGTGAATATTGTGAATGTAGTGGAATTGGGGAAATTTTGAGTGGTTCTATGTTGTTGTCATCGTGTGTTTGTGTTTGTCCCCACCAAAAAACCCGCAATTTCCCGCACTGGTCCTGGTAGTTTGGTTATATTTATGGATTTTGTAATCGTGTTTACATAATGACCTCATAGGCACCATATTGGAGACGTTGTGAATGGTCGTGTACGCCATATTGGTGAAGTCATTGGTCAAAGCATACGGGTGGAATCGGACATTTCCATAATCCCAAACATTTTTATTCTAATCTTGATGAACAGTAAGATGAAGTAAAATTGAATGCAGTGAAATAATATCGTAGTAGACACAGTACTACTACAAACTTAGTAGCCAGAACTGTGAGAAACTGCTAAAAATAGGGTCAAAGCTGTACTGTGCACTTAAATTCATGAACAGTTTACAGCTGCCTGTGAAGTTGCACATTTATACTTGTCATTAGTGGTCAGAGGGCAGCAGGATGGCTTAAATTAACTCATCAGTAGCGCTCAAGGAAAACCCACAAGCTGTGCTTAAACTCGTCAAAAGTACCTGGTGACCGGCAGAACATGAAGACAATACTCAACAACAACAGCTAAAGGACTAAGGACAGACGAGACAGAGGTTGGCCAAGAAATTTATTTGGAGGGTAGGCCCTGAAATTGTCATTTTGTATATAGTTCAGTTGGTCAGTTTCATACTGCGTCATGCCCAAAAACAAGTGTGTCCATTCATAGTAGTGAATCATATTAAAAAAAACTGTGTTAATAAAAACCAAGTTAAGGAAAAACTGTAGTGTCCTACGATTTCGAACCGAGCATCACAAGAAGTGAACCAAGTATGGCTTATCCCTGGACAATAAGAATAACAATAAAGATGATGATGTAGTATTCCACATTAATATTAAAGGAAATAATTTTCAACATACAAAACGTCATGCTGTGTTAACTGAAGAATGTGTCATTCGAAGGAATTAATTAATTCATTGTACATGTGCTATGCCAATCAACGATATCAATTCATTTTGAAATGTGAATTGACCATCTAGTATCTGTTGATGAGCAACTTTGGTGGCAACCACTGAACAATGCAACTAGCTGATAGTAATAATTTGAATGTAAGCTTGCTTGCTAAAGAGACTTGATTTTGTAAACACAAATACAGACTCACATAAGTGCCAAGAGCGGAAATTATCCACAAATATTGAGTGCAATACCAGACAGTTCTGTGTCGCCTCGCTTTCACGTAGTGAAGAATTCTGCCTGGGCATAGAAGAAGGACATTACAATTTCGCTGATCTTGGAAGTGATAGTAGGTAGCAGTAGGAAGTTTGACAGCCAGAAACCACACTTTTGAGAGTAGTTGTTCGCTGATGAGACTTGTGTTCTGGAATAAGTTCATCAGTCTGTTTCTGTTTGATCTTGCAATTTCTCATATTTTGTGTAGTGCTGATTGCCAGTTTTTGGCTGTCATTTTCACTGATATTTGTGTGTCTCAAGTACCACGGGCTCACTTTGTTAAGTTTGTGGTTTCCGATAAATACGAGTGGAGTTTTGTGTGGATTTATTTTGGGCCCTGCCACTTTTTCAACATTTTGGAGGGCTCTTGTATTCTTGGAAAGTCTGTCTTATCTTTATGAAGGATCCTATGTTGTGAGTGTAAGCTTTATATTTCACTGTAGTGCCGGGCAACTTGATTCCGGTGATGGTGTTGGTTTTCCGCTGTAGGGGATCCAGGGCCATTGCAAATAATGCCACTGAGAGTGGGCAGCCTTGTCTCACCAACCTCTGAACTTCCATCAGTTTTGTGTTACGGCCGTTTATTTATGGCCTGGAGGTGGTGCTCTTTAGTATATTCATTATTATTCAGATGGAAGAGTATCCAGGCATAGTTTTTCTAGAATCTTGTAAAGATAGCCGTGGCTCACTCTAGTGAAGGCCTTATCAAAGTCCATTGGCACAATCGCAGTGTCGAATTTGTTTACTGCTGTAATGCCTATGACTTCTCTATATTCGGCTAAAGCCTCATAGGTGGCCCTTCTGGGCATGGCACATGTCTGGTGAGGGTGTATCATTTTCTTCATCAGCACTTTTACTTTGTCAGCCATGCATTGTGCTGCTATATTGTAGTCAGTGTGATAGGTCTGTAATCCTCTATTTTTCACAATGCTGCTTTTTTCAGCATTAAGATAGTGTGCTACTTTTTGAAATCTTCTGGTATTTTCTGACCACGAATCACATCATTTATGACTGGTGAAGATGTCCCTGACGATATCTCAGATCATATGGTAGAATTCAATGGGAATTCCATGTGTCCTAGCGAGTTTCCAGCTGTGGTGGATTTAACGGTGGTATCGACATCATCTTTTTCCATACTTCTTTACAGGTTCAATTTGTCTTTGTCTGTCAGAATGACATGCAAGATCTATAGGAGAACAGTTGGCTGAGGTATTTATGTACCTGCTCCAGGATTTCTGATGTTGCTGTTGTGTTGTGTGCACCAGAAAGTACTTCTGTTGAAGAGTCTCAATCTAAGATAAAACATGCTGTACCCTGTTTACGTAGAAAACATCAACCCAGTCACATATGTTGTCTGATACCCATATCACCATACTTTTGATAATAAACATTGGTGCAGTATTAAGTCAAATTGTTTTTATAAATCAGGAAATATTCCATCTACCTTATTCCCTTAATCTTTGTTTTTGTGGATGGTATGTGGAATAAAACAAATAAATAAATACAAAAAAAGTGTAGGGGGGGGGAGGGGGGTGTGTTGTGTGATGGAGGTTTTCAGAATTCGTGCTTGTTGGTTTGGAGGAGGTCATTCTGCTTGAAATAACTGTAAATATTTGTAGAGGTGTTATATCTCAACAGCATCTGAGTGTTGGTCCATAGGTTCAAGCAATTGCCACAGTATATCTCTCTTTTTATTTTTAAAACCAGTTTTAATATAATATTTGAGTTTCGTTTAATATCTGTAGTATTTTTAATTTTCTTATTTGCTATAAAGGCTACACTTGTATTTACTTCCACTCTTTTCATCTGTAATAAAACATACGGCCTTATTTTAATTCCATTTAGTCTGGATTTTTTCAACACTTCTGATAACCTTTCTACATATTATTTGGTCTTAATTAACTGCTCTTGCAACTCCACTACCCTAGATCATGATCCCCGAGTTCTGCAGTTTATTGTCACTGTTTAAGAAGTTGTAGAAACATTTGTGTTTCTAAGGCCCAAGTGATCAAATGCAGAAGTACAATTTTATATATTCAGCATTACCCATTCTGTATGAGAGTATAACTCTTGATTCTTTAGATACTTTGGAAAGTTGTGGTGAAATTGACGTTAGATAGCACTTATACTGTGCATGCTTTTAGTGATGAAATAGCATCGTGCTCAAATCTTAACGACTTTTGTCCATTTATGGACTTCTTTTTTACTTTCTGCTCTGTTGTAGTTAATATAAAATTAGTACCAGACCTAAAATTTTGACAGAGTTGAGTCTCTTCTTGGAAAGTTTTGTGTTGAAATTTCAAAGCAAGTGGGAAAAAGTTTATTTTCTACCAGTTATAAATTTTCTCTAGATTATTTATTAATGTACCTTAGACCTTGTTATAATGTTGTATTTTTTATCTTATCTTGTGTCCCATCTTATATTTGTAACTTATTTTACATATATACTCCTCTACTTCATTGTGTGCAGTAGTCTGTTACAATATCTTACATATTGATAGTAGTATTTCCTTTTACCCTATTTCTAATTGTTTCACCTCTCCATTTATTTGTTATTTCAAAATAACTTCTTTCTTTTATAATCCCATGTTAAGGGTTTCACAGTCTTACATGCTTACAGATTTGTTTTGTTACATTACTGATTAACAGAAAATTACTTCTGAAATGTTCACTTTCTATACAGAATGATTCATATTTTGTGTACATGGTTTGAGTTACACTAAAACAAACAGAGTAGTGTCAGAAATTTGACCCCATGTTACTTCTACAGTAATTGAAAAAAAGGTAGATGAAATATCTCACGTATAAAATTTACTCTGTGAGCTATTGATTGACACTGTTTTTTGAGATAGCAATATTATGTAGATCAAAATATGGAGTGACATATGTACCAGGCACATCAATGCTGCCCCTAATGCATTGTGTGCGTGCTGTGGTGCCAGTAACGAAAATGAAGTAGCGGGGCATGTCATTATTGAGAAATAGCATCTCATATGAAATGGCAGTCAATTAGATACATTGTCATGATGGTTTTTGAGTCTAGTAGGCACCCTGATAAGAATACTATGAAATATTATGCTGGAAAAATCAAAATGGTTATTATACAGGGTGTTACAAAAAGGTACGGCCAAACTTTCAGGAAATATTCCTCACACACAAAGGAAGAAACTATGTTATGTGGAGATGTGTTTTGAAACGCTTAATTTCCATGTTAGAGCATATTTTATTACTTCTCTTCAAATCACATTAATCATGGAATGGAAACACACAGCAACAGAATGTACCAGCGTGACTTCAAACACTTTGTTACAGGAAATGTTCAAAATGTTCTCCATTAGCGAGGATACATGCATCCACCCTCCGTCGCCTGGAATCCCTGATGCAGCCCTGGAGAATGGCGTATTCTATCACAGCCATCCACAATACGAGCACGAAGAGTCTCTACATTTGGTACCGGGGTTGCGTAGACAAGAGCTTTCAAATGCCCCCATAAATGAAAGTCAAGAGGGTTGAAATCAGGAGAGCGTGGAGGCCATAGAATTGGTCCGCCTCTACCAATCCATCGGTCACTGAATCTGTTGTTGAGAAGCGTATGAACTCTTTGACTGAAATGTGCAGGAGCTCCATCGTGCATGAACCACATCTTGTGTCGTACTTTAAAGGCACATGTTCTAGCAGCACAGGTAGAATATCCCGTATGAAATCATGGCGGTGAATTGAGGAAGTACAGCACATACTGACGAAACTAAAATGAGGTCTAACATGGAAATTAAGCGTTTCTGGACAGATGTCCACATAACATCTTTTCTTTATTTGTGTGTGAGGAATGTTTCCTGAAAGTTTGGCCGTACATTTTTGTAACACCCTGTATAACCTGCTCTCCTATTACGAGGCCTTAATATCATGATTATGGTGATAGTTTTCTGCTTCATACAAAAGGTGAAAAGGAAAGGATTAAAAGGAAAAAAGATAAAAATGAATCATTCCATGTCAGATAAACACAGAAAAGTACAATTTTCAACCTGACTTATTTCAATATTCATGAAATTTGGTGTGTTCATTGCTCATGACAAGAGAATGAAAAATAACAAATTACAGAATTTTAGCACAAGTAAGACAGGAGTAATGGCCACTTGAAGCTCTAAAAATGTGCTGATAATTCGACAAGTACTGCTGATAAAAACAGCTGAAATTGCCATTCTAATAAAGACGCAAGAGTGAACCAGGTAATTTTGGAAAGGTTTTGAAACAAGCTTTTTAATGATATGTGAGATTGCCATAGTTGAAGAATGTACACAATTAACATCAGAGGCCTTGACCTTTGACCTTGAATACTGAAAAACATGCCACCTATGAAACTGATGAAATAATATATTTTCTTCTTCATGCTACACTATACAAGAGTAAAAAGTCAAGTTGGGGTGATAATGGGATTATGAGGTATACATATGGGAATGTGTTCTACATGCAAAATAAATTGTGTTCAGAGTATGACAATATGACACAAAGCACTGAAAATATGTTTATTGTTGAAAAGGTGGTGGTCCAACATTGCACTGGAAGGTAACAATGTAGGCGGGCCATTAACAACCTAACAAATATTGGATGGTAGCGTGCCTGCAACGTGTACACAGATAGTTGCGGCAATAGATCTTGTGTGTTGAAATTATACAAATCCACCTGGAGATGAAGTTTGAGATCATTATGTATTGCTGTAACCCATTCATGGAAGATGGACACAGCAGATGTAAGAAAAATCTATGTAAAGTGTAAATGCGGATGATTAGTGGCATAATGACAGATTACAAAATATGTGGTAATTGTATAAAAAAATTAACTCGGGGACAAGGGTGGGTGGCAGACCCGGCTACATTAAAACACGTGGAAACCACGAACCTGTATTGCTCCTCAGATGAGTCACGCGTCTGCAGCCCCAAAAGTTGCTTTAGATGCATTAAATGATAGTTTGTTATCTCTTGGCAAATCCCCAGTGAAAAAGAACAGACTGGAAAAGAAAACATATGTGCAGAAAAACATTGGGCAAGTTCTGAGTTATTGCAAAGTAAATACATACCTAGCGTGGAAAAAAATGCAGATTATGAAACAAATGTTGAATCTTAAATGGTAAAGCAATTGAAAGAGAAATTCAGTACCAGCACCACAGACAGTGAGAAGATGCAGATGCTGACACCTGAAAAGTTGGAGCTTTCGAAGGATTGAAAATGAATTTGGATCCTCTAACTATTTAGTGAGAAAAGCAAAACAAATATAGTATCTTAGAGAATCCCTTAGCCAAGACCTACATGTGTCTTAAGTGAACAATTGTGAATGGTGTCATATTCTACAACAGACATAATAAGCCACTATTTGCCTGAGAATAAGTATTTTGTTTCTGTTAATGAGCAGGGTCTCAGGGTTCATACACAAAAATGACTAGTGTTTGGAAACCTGCATTAACCGTATCAGGCATTCAAAGATAAAAACCCAGGACTGAAGATAGGACTGTTGAAATTCTGCCAGTTGTGACCCAAGAACTGTGTTTTGGCTGGTGCAGGCAGAGTACCATAGCTGGTAGATGCGCAGGCAATGGGGCAAGTGTGGGGAGATCAGTGGTGGTGGGGCTCTGGACAGCCACTGTAGGGTAAATACTGAGTGCTGGAGGGCAAGTGCTATTCTAAACTGAAGCCTACACTCACATATTTTGTAAATATTAAGAGAGGCCCCTCATGCCCACATTTGCATGGTTCGTATTCAAAAAGATTTGTCACCTCTTCTGTGGTTAGTATCCAAAAATAATTCCACCGAAAATACAACGATTAATTTTCTCCTTGTTTGTTAACCATTTGTAACTTTCAGGTAAGTATCATGAATGGGGAATTTTGAGGAAAACCTACACATTTCTCTTGTTGCCATGTTAAAATGTGTTTCTTTTGCCAAAACTCATCAGAGTTTACACAGTCTAACCTCATTAACATGTTGCGCAGACGCAGTTGTGAGAGAATCCTTACACAGTGGTTCATTAAATTTATCAAGAGAGGAACTGGGGAAAACTAAGGTGAGCATTTTATGAAAAAGCACATCCACGGTATGAAATAAACATGTAATGAGTTCATTTATGTTGTTCCAAAGCCCAAACCATTTCTTGCTTCACCAGCTGTTGATGGCTCTTAAAAATAACATTCCTTCACTGGAAATGTCTGTAGTTAGTGGAACAATATGGTAGATAACGAAGAAGTACATAATAACCGTATGGCAAAATACTCTCCTGTTTGTGTGCTGTCGTTTGTCAAACTCTCATTTTGATATCTCAAACCATTTATGAAATATGAGGAATGTTCTGGATACATCACCTTAGCTTTATTGCTGGCACTGTGTGACCACAAATGAGTATGGTACGTCAGATCAATTTTCTCGAGATTGGTGACAATTACAGACCTCCACCAACTTTAAAGAAAAATTCAATATGTTAGCTAAATTTCAATTCACAGCAACATATTATGTAACATGCGCTGATCACAAAGTCATAGCGACACCAATTTTTCATTGCAAACTTTTTTGAATTTCGTGCTGTGTTGTTGGGCACCTCATAATGAACCTGACATATAAAGCTGCAAGTAAAGCAAAAATGATTTTTTTAGCAAATAGTTTCTGTAAAATCATTTTAAAAATTTGCAGGGCATGTGCCTCGATTACGTCATCACCGACTGGCTGAAAGATCGACGTACATTGAAAGTTCTTCTAGTAACTGACTGGTAAGAGCTTGACCTAAGGCTTGTATAAATACTGAAACAAATATATTTAGCCCAAATGGTAATACTTTAAACTGAAAGTTTATTCCATCATATAAAAATGCTGAGTATGGTTTTGAATTGTCATTTAATCTCATCTGCCAATTGCCAAATCCATCAAACTAAACTACTTCGCTTCCTCAAAATGTACTAATATTTCATTGATATACACTGATATATCTCCCTCAGTCTCTATA
This sequence comes from Schistocerca gregaria, assembly GCF_023897955.1. NCBI lineage: Eukaryota > Metazoa > Arthropoda > Insecta > Orthoptera > Acrididae > Schistocerca > Schistocerca gregaria. Next base: position 6,689,522 of record NC_064930.1, on the reverse strand, counting down.
TGTCTATGGAAAGTACATGCATGTAGCATGATGTGAACCCTATCTGTAACCTTTCGTACTATCAGTAAAGGATTGTTGAAGGCACTTATGCTACATTCTATATCATTATCTGTCATCTTATTAATATCTTCTTGTGCTTAAGGTTTTAAACGTATCACTACTGGTTAGGATTTGCAGAAAAATAGTCCTTTATTATTAAATTTAAAATTACAGTATGATTGCCTATGACCCCTAGTTTGTTGGAAACATTTTCTCATGGTTACATAAAACATGGTACAATGCTTCCTTTTATATATTAGTTAATAAATCAGGCTCGTATACAATTTTTATGAATGTAAGTGACATTTATTGTAGCTGATTAACATTTTCTTTCTCCATTACATTTGTATTATTTACTAAACGGGTGTGATTTACCCTCACATATTTAGTACTTGCTAAGGTGGTGATGTAATTGTATTCTGTCATGGTGATTGTTTACATTGCAGTTCATTGATGATGCATGGAAATCTAAAATCACTTTGTACTTCTTCAACCAATCTGCTCCATATCACACCTGAATATTTATATTAAGTCCGCTAATAAAATTCATGGAAATGTAAATGGTCCAACTTTGATAGTTGCTCTTGTTTCCCTTTTAATTAATTTACTCTTTGTACCTTTCACTCTGATAATATATACTCCAGTTAATGGTAGTATTGGGAAAAAATCTTTCTCTGTACTTAAAGATATTAATTCTTGGGTCAGTCCATATCAAGTGGTCCAGTGTTGGTAGCTTGATCATCTCAGAAGAAACTGATGTTCAGTTGGTGAATTCCTTCATGTTTGGTGGACTCTAATTTTTAAAAAAATTTGTTATCATGTAGAAAAAGCACTCATTTTGTTTCGGGCTGCAACCATTCTTTTGCATTTAGAAGCATCATGTTTTTTTTTTTTAAGTTTAATTTAATTTAATTGCCCCAGACCTTTCAAATAAGCATGTAATTCAACATACACTGGGTTATAAATTAAAACCATGATCATCTAACTAAATGTATTTCTTGATGTAAATAAAATAGAAAGAAACTTCCACATGGGAAAATAAATGTATTTCTTAATATATTTTTAATGGGTCAGATTTATTGGTTGCAAATTTTAAAAAAAATCTAAATTTTTGAACAGTATTTCTCCAAAGAAGGAGGAATTTGTTGGTCTTAATATTTTTGGTGCTATACTACATAGTGTAGTTACTTTTTATGGAGTGTTAAGTGTGAGAAGCTTACATGTAAAAAAAAAGTTCACTTTCTAAAAAAAAAAATTGGATTTGTTCATTCTCTGGCCAGCAGTATCTTTGTTGGGGACCATTTAAAAATCTGAAAGTTACACACTTAATAGACCTTTATGATGTAGAACTTCAGTATAATTTTCAACCTTGGGACTCAGTGGGAAGCTACTAAAAAAAATTACCAGTATGAGTTGGAAAGACTTTTCTTATTGTCGGCAGTATCTGCACTAATACATAAAGTATATCAGTTACATAATTTAAGCAAATATATGATCACTTTAAAAAAAAAAAAAATGAGCCAACTAATTACATTGATCTTGTTCTCACCTTATTTGTTTTTACTACGTTGTTCATTGAACAACAGACAAGTTTCCTCACTCAGTTTGGGCATTAGGTTAAAAGTTGGGCCAGTCGCAGTTGTATATTCCAGGGGAGACATGTTCTTCAGTACATTTTTAACAGGTGTCCAGGCAAGATCCTTTTCAACTTTATTAAACAAGATCCTTTGTCCTGGTAGGTGGAAAATGAAACATGCACATATTGGTTTTTACAATCAGTATTAACAACTTCACCAATCCATCATTGTTCACCATAAAACCATGCCACTATGTCCTTATTTTTAAGTGTCAGTGTTACATCTTTTCCACACTGGGGAAGTTCACTATAGGGGAATGTTGATGTGATCTTACACTTCAGCAAGTTGTTTGACTGAAGTATGAGACAATGAAAAGATCAGGTGCCTTTAATCTTTTGACAAGTTTTGAATCTTTCCTCCAAGATATTGGTGTAGAGTTCTTCTATTTCCTCACATTTTAAAAACATTGGTAAATCTTTTACCTCTGCTTTACATAATTTAAACATTTCTTGAGGTGTCAAGATTTGGTTCTCTTAGGTCTACTGAAGACTAGATTTTGTGACAGCTTGTTTGTTGCATCCCCCGACTCAATCACATGCATTTTTCCTGAAGCATAATTCAAAAATGTGCCATTCTGCATCAAATCCGTGTCCTTCTCCTGCGAAGGAGATGTTAATAATTCTTTTGTTTTGTTTTTATATTGACTTGCAGCACCATCAGAGAAGTAGATCAGTTTGTTTATGGAAGTTCTGTCCTGTTTTATCTAGTTTGTTAATTGCAGTTGAAAAGCATGCACTGCTGTAGCATTGTGCTCAGGGTAGTCACTTATGACACACAAACTGTGATTTTATTTTGATCTTTATAACAAAACACTAATGGATGAATTGTGGGTTCTTTGTTTATCCAGTTGTACTCTTGTACTTCATCTTGAACAACAAAGGAATTGTTTTCAGAAAAGTTGGCAAGAACTAAGCACTCAGCTGCCAAGGTTTGCTTTTTGTCTTTCAGAAATTTGTCCTGAACTTTGGCAATAAAATGGTGTTTGCTGGTTAACACTCCAAAAAACTCTTTGTGTAGTTTTGTAATTGTCACCATTTCCAGTCTGTCCTTATCACCCACTGTTTGTATTGTATATTTTCAGGCATCAAATCATCTTCTGATGCTTCACACATGTCAAGGAAAGCTTGTTTGTCTGGGCAGTCTTGACATTTTCCCATGATCATACAATTGTAACAGTTAATATTGCAAATGAGAACTTCCAAAAAGTCTTTATAGCCAACTCTGTAAGATTAGTGCCATCTACCATAATTTTTGCATTCTGATGATACAAACAAATTCAAACATTATGGGTATTAGATATTGACTCTAATTAGTCCTCTGTGAGATTAAAAAGTTGACCTTTTAATCAAATACGTAATACGCCATATTGCCAGGAACACACATTTTTAGAGACCATTGAGTATCGGCACTTACTGGATTTACACTGAATTTTCCTGTTTTAATTAAATGACGAATATAGTGGTGCCTCACGTCAATATGTTTTGTTTGAGCTTGATGCACACCATTGTGACTCAGTGCAATGGCACCTCTATTGTCACAGCATACACTTACTGGTTTTTCACTATGCAAAACACACAATTCACGAAGCAATCCTTGAAGGTATACCGATTCTTTCGCTGCTGCTGATAGAGCCATATACTCAGCTTCTGTAGTTGATAGAGCGACGGTTTGTTGTCGTTTTGAAGTCCAGGAAACTGCTGTCGCATCACACAAACCTTCAGTTTCAGTTGTTCCACTTTTTCGGAAAGTTATTCCTACATTGACTGTGTCTTTAATGTATCGCATAATTCGTTTGACCGCTTCCCAGTGGATTTTCTGATAATTAGAATTGAATCTACTTAGAACCCCCACAGCATATGCAATGTCCAGTCTTGTGCTTTGATCTAAATACAGTAGTGATCCTACGGCTTGCTGATGAAGAATGCAATGTAACACAAGGTTTTCCTCATCTGTCAATTTAGTTTCAAATTTTTGCAGCTTTGAGCCAGGTTCAAATGGATATGCAAGCGGATTACAATGTTCCATACCAAATTTCTTGAGTATGTTTGCTGTGTAGTTGCTTTGATCAATACTTATCGTCCCATGTTTTCTGTTACATTTTATTCTCATGCCAAGACACCAGCTAAGTTCACCAAGATCTCTCATCTCAAACGATTCAGTAGTCCTTTCTTCAAGTCTTTCTTCCACCTATTATTTCTATTAGAGAAAATGATCAAGTCGTTTACATAAACAGCTATAATGAGTATATTTTGTTTCTCAATTCTGAAGTAAATGCAAGAATCATATTCTGACTTCCTTAGGTTCATTTTATGTAATGTCACATCTGATTTCATATTCCAAACGCGTGATGCCTGTTTTAGACCATAAATTGCCTTCGTCATCTTGCAAACCTTCATCTCCTCCCCCTTCTTCACGTAGCCTTCAGGTTGACGAATGTGAACTTGTTCATTGAGATCACCTTATAGGAACGCAGTTCGAACATCCATATGTTCAATGTCAAGATCAAATTCAGCTGATAAAGCTAACAGGATGCAAAGTGAACAATGATGAACAACAGGCGAGAACGTTTCATCAAAGTCTATTCCTTGTATTTGGGAATAACCTTTCGCTACAAAACGAGCCTTATAACGTTCAATTTCGCCATTTGACGTTTCTTTTACCTTGAACACCCATTTCGAATTAATTTCCTTCCTACCTGGTGGTAAATCAGTCAAAATCCATGTTTCATTTTTATATTCATTATCTAAGGCTTACTTCCATTTTTCACAGTCACCACAATTCATTGCTTCTTCATACGAATTTAGTTCAGAAATACAAGGAAGACAAGCAAAATCATCATTAAAATATTTAATATTTGGTTTTCTTTCACGTGATGATTTTCTAATTTCTGGTTGCATTTCTGGCTATGCAACTTCCGTGCGACTATATACGTTGCTATTTACTGTTTTCTCAGTGTCGCTTTGTGTTAATTCAAGATAAACTGTATTTCTGTCAGCTTCAGCAGATTGTGTCTGTTCAGGTGCCCCTTCAGTGATGTTAGTTGCTGGCGCTAGTTGATGACTGTCTATACAATTATCGTCAGTTGGGTTACTGTTTGGATTACTGTTTTTGCAAGTGCACTTTGTGAGTTTTTGATGAATTGCACATCACAGTCTTTCACAATTGTCTTTGGTGAATTTGGATCAGTCAGACGATATGCTTTAGAATCTTTGCAATATCCAACAGAGATAAGTTCCTTAGATTTGTCTTCTAATTTCGTCCTTTTTTCTTTTAGTATATGTACAAATGCTTGACGTCCAAAGATTCGTAAATGACTCAAATTTATCCGACGACACCACTTCATAATTCCTCAGGAGTGACATTCTTAACAGCTTTTGTTGGAGATCGATTCTTCAAATAAATTGCTATGTTTATAGGTTCAGCCCAAATTGTCTACTTAGACCTGCATCTGTTAACATTGATCTTGCTTTTTTCAATGATCGTCCGATTTAAGCGTTCTGCAACACCACTCTGTTCTGGCGTGAAAGGCGTTGTTGTTTCATGCTGAATTCCATTCGTCTTTAAAAATAACTTGATGCGCCGATTGACGAACTCTTTTTCATTGTCTGTTCGAAGTATTTTGATTTTTCGACCAGTTTCATTTTCTACTCGTGCTTTGAATTCGATGAATGTGTCACTGTTGTTGATTTTAACATATAACCAAAAGATTTTCTTGACAGATCAACCGTAAAAGTGAGAAGGTGTCGTGATCCTCCCCACGATGCCATGCTCATTGGTTCACAAACATCAGAATGCACAATGTCAAGTAGATCTTTTACAATTCTACCTGATGTTTTAGGAAAAGGTTGTTACTTTTATGCAGGTAATATACGAATATAAATTGACATTAGATCAGTTCAGTCCATCAGCGATTTTTTTTTAATTTTTTATTTTTTTTAATAAATGCTAGCTTACACGATTCAAATGTCCCAATCTTCCATGCCACAATTCATAACTGTCAATTTCTACAACATTTGCATAATGGTTCACTTCATACCATTTATTTGAGGTGCTGTTGCTACTGGTGTTCCAGAAACAATTACATCACTTATATTGTAAACACCGCACTGCGCATTGTCAAACAATACACACAACACACGTCTTGTCATCTGACTAACCGACAGTAGGCTGTAAAGGCTTGGAACATACGCAACATCATTAACAGTTATCTGTTTATTCTTGTCACAAGTAACTCGAAAATAGCCTGAAGATTTGCTATTATCTGCTACTGTCATTTTAGCAGCTGTGGTCGATTGGAAAGTGTTGAACAAGTTTCTTTGATTCGTCATGTGTCGTGAATACCTGAATCCACATAACAGCCATCACTATGATACGAAGCCATCACGATGATACGAAGATGCAGTTAGAGCCATTAACACAGTTTCGTTTTCAGTACTCACTGCGTTCGCAGAATTTGAAAATTTATTTGGTTTCTTCTTTGTTCTACACCCATTCGCCTTGTGACCAGGTTCCTGACAATAACACTTAAAATGCTTGATATTTCGAACAACATGTTCGATATTCATCTTCTGGTGTTTACTGTTCTGCTTACTAGCTACCAGCGCCGAATCTGTGGTCTCATTTGTGGATGCAATTTGACATTTCGAGGGTTCTTGAATTAATCGCTGACTTACTAAATCACTAGTAAGCTTGACACCCGAATTCTCAATTGCCATAATCAAGGGTTGGAAATCTGCTGGGAGTACACTTAGTGTAATTGCAGCTATGCAATCATCGTCCATTTTCTTACCAATGCTTCGAATTTGTTGAGAAAATGACAATTTTCAACAAATACGCCTCCATATTTTTCTCAGAAGCTAATCGTACATTCATTGAGCATTGTAATAGCCCAATATAACTAGATAAACTCCTACTTTCAAATGCAAATTGTATATTTTGCACTGGCCGTGGTGGTCTCGCGGTTCTAGGCGCGCAGTCCGGAACCGTGCGACTGCTACGGTCGCAGGTTCGAATCCTGCCTCGGGCATGGATGTGTGTGATGTCCTTAGGTTAGTTAGGTTTAAGTAGTTCTAAGTTCTAGGGGAATAATGACTACGGCAGTTGAGTCCCATAGTGCTCAGAGCCTCTTTTTTTTTTTTTTTTTTTTTGCCATGCTTCTTTAGCAGTCGTTGCTCCACGAAGTTTTGGATACACAGATGAATTTACAGATAAACATAATTTTAATAATACTTTCTGTACATTCTTCTCATCTTCCTCAGTGCCAGCAGTTGTTTCCCATAGTCCCTCATGTTTCATGTACATTTCCAACGCGAATTTCCAGTCGTGGTTTGTCATGCTGGTCAAATTTTCAAAATTAAACAGTGATTGTCCATCCAAAGCCATCTTGAATACGTTCAGATAGTTAAACAAATAAGTCTTGAAAGTTTCTAAGCAAAAAAAATACGATAGCAACCTTGCTTTATCAGTTTATTCCTGTGGCATGAAAAGTTCACTAATCTTTCCTGGGCCCAAAACCTATTAGATATTGACTCTAATTAGTCCTCTGTGAGATTATAAAGTTGACCTTTTAATCAAATATGCAATACACCATATTGCCAGGAACACACATTTTTAGAGACCATTTATTCAACATTGTACATAACTAATATCAAGGATAAGACATAAACTACCATACATATAACACATCAAAGAGTAAAATATGAAGTTCCCAACAATGGGTGCCAGATGCCCCTCCAACAATACATCATTTTGATCTCAACTCAATATTTCGACCTTCCAGTTTTAATTTGAGGATGTTCTTTTTTGAGTTCAGTGAATAGTTAATTTAAATTACACAATATCAACCTTTTTTTATCTCTGAACCTTTGTACCATTTTCTTTCACAGGAACAACTTTTTTTGCCATCCATCAAACAGTTGTTGTTGCTTCATTCATAAAATGTAATAGTGTTTTCAGTCGTGTTTTCATCTATGCAATTAGATGCATTTTTATTTTGTAATGCAGGTAAAATTCTGTGTTCTTTTATTAACTGCTGTGTTAATTTAACCAATTACTTTGACACATTAAATTCATTACTAACTTTTTCTTGACTCCAAGAATTTTATAGTGAACTGATAATCTTAATTTTATCCTCTTTGTTTGAAATACAATTCTTAGTTTTTAGCTTCTCAGCCAAAGCATCACATTTGATCAGAGAATTCTTAGAACTTCAATCTGGTTTAGTGCAACTTTTCCTTTGAAATCAAACTTCCAAATTCTTTGTGACAGTAATTGCCACATTCTCAGTTTTTACATTCAAAACGAAAGGTCTTTTTTCTAATTTTACCAGCAAGCAATACATATAGGATTTCACAATCTTGATCCTTTTTTTATAGTCTCTGATAAGTCACAAAATTCTTTATCTAGACCATCACCATCCCTTTCTTTGTTAATAACAAATATCTTAGAATAACATGTCCATAATGACTTCCCTGGTATTATATTGATAAAACAGATTCTTTTTTAAATAATTATCAGATGTTATTTCTCTCAGACCTTTTGTTATGATTCTTTAAAGGGTCCAAGCAAGAGTGGTAAAAAGGTGATTTATGTAAGTATTTAATTTCATGGTACTTGCAGGTTGGGTTAACCTCTGAGCCAATTCGTAAGCAAAGCAACACTTTTTCTTCGTCACTATAATTTTCAATTAATGTAATGTCTTTAGGAAACATTCCATACACACCTTTATGCCAAGCTTCATTAATAAGAACATCAATAGAACACTGAGACTCCACTGGTAAATGCCACACTTCAAGAGCTCATTGTTAACTAAGTTGAGTAAACAGATGATGGTCGAAGGGGAAGACAATGCACAGACTTGTACAGGCTCATCTGTGAGCTTGTACAGACTTTCAGATGCTGTCACCTAGCCTGATGAAACTGTCTGCAGAGGATTGGGTGAAACTGTCTGCAGAGGATTGATTTAACAAGTAATCTTTTATTTTAATTTTATGTGTTATTCTTGTGTGTAAATTATTTAATTGATCTATTTTATTCCATTAGTTCTGATATTGCAGATCTTAAGAAACATATTTTTGACTCTTCATGTTGAATTTTTTTCCCCATTCCATAAGTTTCCATTCAATCTCAAAGTACTGAAGTTTGATATCATGAAGATCTATCAAGTGTGTAATTTACAGATTTTTATCTGGTCCCATAACAAAGATTTTGCTGGCCAAAGAATGAAAAAATTCAAAATCCTTTTTTTTAATAGTGTTTGTTTTATGTGTAAGCTTCTCACCATTGATAATCTATAAAAAGTAACAGTAATGTGTAATGTAATAGCAAAAAAATATTAAGGCTGAGAAACTGCTCCTTTAGAGGAATACTGTTAAAAAAATTGAGGTTTTTCGTTTGTGACCAGTAGCTTTGAGATATTAAAAATTAATGAATACATTATGCTAGGTGATCACAGTTTTAATTTATAGTCCAGTGTGTGCTGAATTAAATGCTTCTTGTTTGAAAGGTCTGGGGCAACTCATTACAAAATAATTTAAAAAATCCTATAACACATGTTAATGCAAAAAGCCACTTACAGTGTGAAACAAAAATGGCCACAGTTTCCAATTGATAAAAAATAAAAAGAAATTAAAAATTTTTGAGCCGACTGAACATTAGGGAAGTCGCACAGTAAATATCAAGTTTTTGAGATGGTCAAGCAACCAATTATTTTTTTCCTAGAGCGCTTGGGATGGAATGACCCCGTAAGGTGCCATTCAGTAAACCTTTTTGTTCATGCCCCAAGAATTGTTGTATTGTTTTGGGTCTAATAATTTTAGTATCAATTTCTTTTGTGTGCTTGGAGACCAGTACTTAGATTTAATACTTTCCTGAAAATCATTCCACGACTTAGTCCTCTGAATGGGTGTTGCCCCTTCTGCTGAATTTCCCACTAAGTAATCTAGTGTGAAGTCTACCTTTTTCAAGTCATTCCTCTTATTAGGTAGTGAACATCAGAATACACCTAAGAAATACATTAGTTGAACAAACCCCCCTCCTCCAACCATCACCCCCAGCTTGCGGTTTAAATTTGGGAAATATGTTTTCACAAATTCATACTATTTCCTAGCTGTAAATCTTCAAAAAATTCTTTCAGTACTGCCAGACTTTCTAGAAATTTTCTAATTTCTAGAGCTCATTTAGTTTCCTCTAACACATCCCAAATCTTTTCAGATTCATTTTTGTGATCAGTACTGCTTTCCACAAAAATGGTTTTGCTCTAGTGGATTACACCCCACATTCAACGAACATTTGCAAGCTTTCCTCTAAGCCAGTTAAGGTAGACTGAGGACTCGACTGTTTCATGTTGCAAGACTCTACGTGCTCTTTCATATTTGAAATATCAGTTTGTACTGTATGAAAATGTGTATTTCCATCTGTGAAATAATGACAAAACTCATTACAAGCAATATTGTGTACTCATGATGGTAAGTTTTCCTCTAGTATGTTAACTTTATATTCTAAGTAATCATTCTGTTATTTTGTTTTGACAATTTAGACACAAAGTCAGATTTAATTTTGTCTCCCTGTTTTTAAGGGTCTTGTCTTCTAATACTTCACTGTTATCATCTAGTAACTTTTTGAAATTTTGTACTTATTCTTTTTTATTATTACTCCTGTAATTTATGACATTCCTCCTGTGATCTCAGTCACAGATGTGTAATCATGTGCAACACAACAAGTAGGAGAAGTAATTGGTCACTTCTCACAGGAATAAGGTGAGAAGTTATGTTGTGTGAGATGTGTTGGCCATTGCTAGCAACCACGGTGCCAATATCTGCTCGGTGGCTACGGGTGCAATGAATATTGTACTGGGCATGTTCAACATGTTGTATCATAGTCGACGGATGTGCTGAGATGGTAGATGTTTAGTCCATCAGCAGTAAATAAGTCAGGCTGTCTTCTCTGTCACACTCACCAAATTTCTTCTAAATCGTAGTTGTGTTATATCTGTGTTGCACATCTGTAATGCACCCGCGCTGTTGTTATTCGTGGCTGGCAGTTTTCTACCCTCTATTGAAGTATTTTGTTCACGAATGATGTTATTGTGAACTTTTCAATAATAATTCCTCAGTATCCTTCATTAATTGTCAAAATATTTAGCCATTGTAATGCGTCAAGTAATGCAACTTTGTTAATTCTCAGTTGCCACAGGCAACAAATGTTATCTCCTCAATATTTCTTGAAAATTGGTGTTCTTTCTTGCAAAACTTGGAATATTTCCAGCATAACAGTTTCATCTCCCCTCATGGTTACCAAGTAAAGTGTAAAATCTGAGAAATGGCTGTGGTAAAAGCTGTGGGTATGCATTACATAGCTTGAGTATTCCTTGAACACCATTTTAGATTGTTGTCTGTTACCTCATACATCTCTTCTTGATGAATTATTGTCTTGCTAATTCATTCTATCGGTCTGGATTCTTCAGGCCATGGCCATGCTCAAACATCCAATTCTTTTAGACTTTGTTCCATCTTGCAGGGAAGATAGCATTCTCTGCTCTGAGCCACAAAATGACTTAAAATGAACTCTCACTTCAACTCTTCTATAGTTTGAAGTGCATTACTTCTTATTAACAGTGGCTCAAATAGGCTATGTGGTAACAGACACCAGTCATTAGAACACTTCAGACTTACAAAGGCTGTACAGACAATCAGTGGTACAGTAAAAACTAATTCATTTGGCATAATGATGAAACTTGTGTTTTCGGTAAGGTAGTATGTGACAACTTCAAGTGGAGGCATCATAACATGTGCGCCCATCTGATAGGTCCTGTGTGTTCACTGCCATTGTCTGTGCCAAAACAGAGCAGCGCAGAGAGTCTGTAATTTCGCATTAGACATTATTTGTGCCTATTTCATCTATTGTGATCATCGTTTGCTCGGCTGATTCTTCATAGTCGACCAGGATACTTGCTAAAACATTCTGATACACTACAAATTGTAGCGGGGAATGTTAGTGTTAAACATAAAAGTGTTCGTGTACTTCAGACTTCAGTTGCTGCCCATGTACCTGTCTATGTGTCTGTCTTGAAACTGAATGTCAGAGTGCCGTGGCACATTTACCTTCATCTAAGAGTAGCATTTAATAGATTTGAACATCCCATCTATCTAGATGTGGAATTGAATTTGTGTGGGTTATTTATACATCTCTGAGAAATCTTATCTTTCATACTGTACCATCCATGTCCATCTGATTTTGTTGTGGAGTGATGTAGCAGACTAACACAGAGTTCAATGATTTGACGGTCCTTCAATGCAACATGACATATTGGTTTATATTGTAAATGTTTTGAAAATGTGAACAGCAACTCCTGCATCAATATATATTTGAGTCCCACATACATCTTTTCCTCCTGACAACACCACCCAGCATACTTGAGTAGGATTATGCCCAGCCATGTATGACAGGGAATGCAGAAAACCTCTTTGTATAATGTCATATACACAGTGTACTTGACTGCAATTTCACATGACACATTAACCAGAAAATGTGTCCTGGATATATTTTGATTAGCAACTTGTTTGTCTTACATGCTTGATTGAACACTGTAGACTATTTGTAGACTCTCATAAAAACTGTATGAAGAGAGAGTCCCCATAACATGTCCAGTGTCTCCTTGACTGTGTTCTGCAGCACTTGTATTTTCTGATTTCAGTGTGCAGGGTCTTCACAATCCTCAAAGCCAGAGATAATATTCAGTGCTGTGATTGTAATCATTTGTGTATAGTAGCGTACATAAATGGCGGTAGAAAATGCAAGCACATGTGACTCTCTTGGGGTTGCAAGGATTGCACATGATTTGTGTGCAACAGTTCTTTAATTAAGTAGTGAATCTTAAGGTACCAAATCTTGTTTAGTACATTTTCTATGTATCCATAACATTAGTTTAATAATCATATCCGTTGTTCTGAATTATCCCTATTTTCCTAGTAGACAATTCTTAAAATCTTTATTGAAATTTTCATTTTTTTGTGGTTTTTTTTCTTTTGAGATAAATTCTGCTCTGGTGTTCTGAGAATTGTACACTGCAAGAGAATGTATGTTAACAAATTGAGTACTACTTTGATTCTGTAAAAGATTAATGATGATGATGTTTGGTTTGTTGGGCGTTCAACTGCGCGGTCGTCATTGCCCGTACAAAGTCCCTATTTTTACACAGTCTAGTTTTTTACACAATCCATTGTAGCCACTGTCACAAATGATGATGATGATGATGATACCAGTACCACAAACACCCAGTCCCCGGAAAGAGAAAAATCCCCAACCCCACCGGGAATCAAACCCGGGAACCCGTGTAAAACATTAATGAAAATGAGCCAGTAAAACGTGTAAATTTCTCTCGGCATTGTTTTGTGATTAATTATATTTTCAGCAATAGAAAGGAATACTGGTATGTAATTTATTACAATTTATTTAATACTGGCTGTGTAATTAGAAGTAAATCTTGTATCACACAATGCACTGTATGCTTATTCATTCATTTCAGTACTTGCTCCAGATGAACAATTGCCACCTTGAAAAAGCCATAATGGTTTCCACTAAGGTTAGCCCACAAGATACACACTACAATGCAAGACTCAAGTCTTCTGTAGCATCTGCTTCCCCATCAACATCACTTTGTTCACAACAGTCTAAATGCAGTAGCTGTAGCTATGCTGCAAGTTTCTACAAAAGTGTTATAAGTAACGGTATTTTATACAATGACTCAAGAGGTCTGCATGATTCTTCTGTATTACACAGTTCTGTAAAGAAGTTTGGTGAAACTATGTGGTTTGAGTATTTAAATACTGCCATTGAGGTAAGTGCTTTTGTATATAGCTTTATTTTGTGATTTAGAAAAAATAATTTCTGTATTTCTGCATAGTGGCCAGACATTAATGTCACCAGCATTGCTCAGAAGAGAAGGTTGTTACATATTTTGCTTGTACACCTTCTTCATTTGTGAATTATTTTCAACATTCTACAAGTACTACTAGGACATTTATGCATATGATATTGAACAATGATGTAGTTGTTAATCCTTGTAAAGTTTGGCAGTATTATTGTCCTTGGTGCACAGTGAACTACATTGCAAGATCTGATTTAGGTGTGCAGTTTATAATTAAAAGGGTAACATGAAACTTTTCTCAAACAAGTGAAAACATTGGTCTGGACTAGGTGTTCATTCCAGGTACCTGTATGGTATGGACAGATCTTCTCCAATTGTACCGTATAAGTAGGGCCTTAGGATTGATTCAAAATGTCAGCTTACTACAAAGACCTATCCATTCATTTCCAACAAATTCCTGAATTGGAAATGCACTGTTTACAAAACGTGATTCTAGTTCAGGTCTGCACTCTTTAGTAACTTGTAGCAAATATTTGTATCAGTATACACTTAGTCTCGAGACAGCATTTGATGCTATCTGCTTAGGTCGTTAGCAAGTACTCTAACATTTTATTAGAGTTTAACATAAATTGTGTATGTTGGCCTCTTTGCTCATGGACCACTGAACCCAGTAAAACGAAAATATAAGTATCTTAATCCATGATTTTTATTTGCCTTGTGCATCGTATTGCAGGTTTATCAAATTGTTAATGGGTGTGGTGTAAAGTCATGCACCAATTTTTACTTAATTTTGAGGTTGTATAAGTGCTATTATGTACTATAAAAAATACATGGAAGTCACAGGTTGTGAGCTGACTACTTTCTGTAACTGTCCATTCCAATTTATACATCATTCTTAATCAAGATTTGGATTAACATGTCATACATAGGTGTGGAGTCATCTATCTTATCCGTAAAACAATTTATATGACTGGATGCTA